>NW_015091072.1:4899647-4965998 GCF_001431845.1 Calidris pugnax
CCTACCTGGCAGGAGCCACTTCTTCAGTTGTGGAGCTTGGGTACCAGTTTTTGGATCCAATGAGGTGCAAATACAAATGTGACAGTGCACGGCTCTCCACGTGCCAACACAGTAGGAAGCGGCGATTTTTTGCCCTTTTTTTTTTTTTTTTTTTTTTGCCTGCTGCTGTAGAGCAGATCTGTCACTTAACTTCCTGTCCACTCTCTCCCACAGCCCTTGTTTGATCTTTACCGTTTCCCAAATCGACCTCTCTTTTAATGTCCTGGTTTCCATTTATTTTCCCTCATATGTACTAACCTGGATTATTCTAAGCTGATTCTCATTTTCCCTACTCCTAGCCTTTCTGACTTGTATTTGTCGGTCTACAGCAATGGGTAATGGAAGAAGCTGTTAATGTTTCTGTAGTCATTTATTTCGCTTTTGATCCTCTGTTCCCTGCAATTCCTTGTGCTTGTTTGCTCACTCCCTCCCTGCAACTGTGCCCCTTGGTCATGAATGGTCAATAGCCAGGCAGCTGTGTCTTGTCTCTGTAGTGGCCAGAGAGAATCTCCTTGACCTGAAAAGCAGCAGTAACCACCTCCTGCTCGGCTTGGCCGTGTGAATGCTGAGTGTGCCAGCCAGCTTTGCATGTCCTAACTACTGCGTGATGCTTCCTCTCATAATCAGTGCGAGCATCACTGCTTCTCCCAGTCGCCCCCTGCACTTAATTGACCAATAGAGCTAGACATATGGAGGATCGAATCACAAACCCAAATCAGCAGTTGTCAGAGGAGATTAATTCAAACAGGAAGCTACAAAACACTTGGGGTTTTTTTGTTGGTTTTTTTTTTTTTACTTTTTTTTCCCCCTCAAGCTCCAATGGAAGAAACGATTATTAATATCCCCAGCTGTATACTCAGGCAGATGGCAGTGACTCCAATGCACTCTCTCTACCAACTTTCCATGTGATTTCTGTAGCATTTAAACGACACTAGGAAATTACTGAGGGAGGGAAAGAAAGAAGCAGCTATGTTCACATTGTCTAACTCAAAGCATCTAAGTTAGATTAGCTTGTGCTAAAAGGACAGGCTGTCTTAATTCATTGTACAGGCAACGCAGAGAGACAGGTGCTCTGAATTGCTCTCTGGAGGTACTTTTCACTGCTGACTCTGAAGAGGTGAACATCCTAAGTCAGGTGCACATATCTTCCTTCTTTCAGCTGCATTGTCCTCTATATTGTGCTCAGGGGTCTTCAGCTCTGAAAGACATCACCAAGGATGCTGTGGCTGTGTCTTGCTCTGATCGTCAGCCATGCTGAGATGAAGGTCTCTTCACATTAGCCACTTAGGGCATATTCCTGCGCCAAGAGATGGCCTTTTTCCACCCCCATGGTCTAAACAGGCAGCAAAGAGGCAGCATGATCTAAGATGGACAGCAAAGGGTTTAGAAATGGGCATTCAGGGAGACTGAAGGTCTGCTTGGCAAAGCAAGGCATCCTGCTTTATAAATCACTTAACAGGGATTTATAAGGAGACCCTCATTTTCCCTGGGTCCCTGGGTTGTCAAAGTAAAGCAAAGCAAAGGAACTCTCTCTACAACTACCTGAAAGGAGGTTGTAGAGAGGTGGGGATCAGTCTGTTCTCCCAAGTCACAGGCAATAGGATGAGGCCTCAAGTTGCACCAGGGGAGGTTGAAGATGGAGATTGGGAAAAGTTTCTTCACAGAAAGGGTTATCAAGTGTTTGAACAGGCTGCCCAGGGAAGCGGTTGAATCACCACCCCTGGGGGTATTTGAAAGATAAGTAGATGTGGTGCTTAGGGACATGGTTTAGTGGAGGTTTTGGCAGTGTTAGGTTAATGGTTGGACTTGACGATCTGAAAGGTCCCTTACAACCTAGACAATTCTGTGATTCTCCGCCTTCCCCCCCTTCACCTCCTCCAGCTGTGGAGGGCCTATCACAGGTGCAGGCCTGATTTCCCCTGCTTGGGGGGTTGGAGGAGGAGAAGTCAGCTGTGGGCAGTAGTGTTGGGTAACGCTGAGAAGACCCACCTGTGCTTGGGGTGGGATGGCAGGTGGAGGCACTTGGGATAATGAAGGAATGGAAGGGACGGAAGAGGTGTGCCCCAGGTGCTGCTACAAAAAGCAGGGTCTGCTACCTTAGAGAGTGTTTGCTTTTCTCTGCCTGTTCTTGTTGTAAGCCTGTGATACAACCTGTGAGTCCTGCATTCAACTAGCAAGCCATAGCTGAAGATGGTCTCCTTCATCAGCAGATGGAAAAGAATGGGAAGATGCTTTGCATGGTTTTCCTGCCTGGTGAGGAAAACACGGTGACAAAAGCCCTTGCAGGAGCCCATGAAGGGGAACAGGACAGTTCCCGGATGAGCAGCAGTGTGCTTTCGCAGGTCTGACGCTGGCTTGAAAGGCAGAGCATGAAGACTAGGATTAAGCCATTAGTTTTCAACCTGGCAAAAAAAGGAGGGGTTTCTCCAGCTACTGCTGTAGGACCAGCAGCCTTGGATCTGCCCCATGAGGGCCAAGAAGAGCATGACGGGATGGAGGGGCCCTGTCTGTGATGTCCCCCTGGTAGGGTAAGACTACAGCCCCACGATATGTATCGTTGCTTATGAGAGGCTATAGCTCGGTGGAAACAGTTTGGACTGGTTGCTCACTCTGCTGGGTTCTTGATTAACTGCAATCAACAAAGGGAAAGAGAGCAGAGGTCTTTGCACCAAAACCCTCTGCTCGATATCTAGCAGTGATTTTTGCTTTTTTTTCTTTCTTCTTCCCCTCAAAAAATTAAAAAGTGTGAGGATGCATGAAGACTGGAATAGAAAACATTGACAATCTTATCATACTACTGTATAAATCAATAGTATGCACTTGACTGGAATAATACTGATTGCTGCATCCTTTGAAAGTTATAGTAGATTGATGTGGGATTTTAAACTTGGAGACTGGCCTTTTTTTAAAAGATGTCCAGACGAGCTATGAGCCGCTTTAGGAAGCACTATGTGAAATCCCACAGCCTGTGTTATACCAAGGGGTCAGGCAAGAGCATCAAAATGGTCCGAATGCGTGAGTTTCTGGGTTAAGCAATGAACTCAACTACAGCCCTAGAGTTGGAGGAAAGGCTTCAACAGGATGCTTCCAGCCTGATACCGCTGCTTGTGGAGGAGCATACCAAAGGTAAGCGAAACAGTGACTGGTGCAGAACAGTACTGAATGAATGATTATGTGTGTATGGGAGATAGTAATTACCTTACTTTCACTTGATGAAAAAAGGGCTGGAAATTGAAACCTGAACATGTGTATTTAGGTTGTGAGATGAAAAGGGTTGGGATGTGGTTTTCTTACTCAGAAGTATATTATTTTGGCTTGGGTGCCTTGCTGCAGCTGGAAAATGCGAGGCTGAGGTTGGTAGTGTGCAGTGTATTCTGGTGGTAGCTAACCTTCTTTTGTGGAAGGTATGAGCTGAGGGTCTTTGTAGATAACTTCACTTCTCTGAATGTCCTAAATAGAAATGGCCTTAGCACAGGTGGAAAAGGTGGTGCAAACTGGCCTGTGCTTGTTAAGATCAGCCCCTTTGCTGCCCCTGCCACTCCCTTCAGTAGCATCTGGCATACCTCAAGAAACTTGGATGGGATTTTTCTAGTAGTTTTGAGGGGTCAGCCAAGCCTTACCTCTTGCAGGGTTTGCTGGCCTGTCCAAACACAGGCATAGGATGAACTCTGGCGTGGAGCAGAGGCTACTGGGTCAAGTGTTCTGTCCATTTTTTTCTGAGAAGCTGGTAGTTGCCTGAAATTGAGAAATATATATGCAGACTCCTCTTAACTAGGGCAGCAGAAGTTGGTGCCACCAGAGAGATTGCTCAGGTTGTCAAGCGAGCGGGATTAGGGATGGCCAAGGAATTTCAGAATAAACACAGCTCTGTTGTGCAGGATAAAAGGAGATGGTGATCAATATATCTTAGAGCTTCAGGGCTTAAGGCAAGCAGTGCCTGACAGGATTAGGAAGAAACTTTTTTAACATGGACTAGTCATCCTATAATTGCCTGCCTGGGATGCTCACACATCCTTTTCTGATACCCTAGTGAAGCCAGCCACCTGAGAGTCAGCTGTTGTGGCAAGACCTCTGTGAAGAAAGTACTTGTGTCTTGCAGTTCCTGTTTATCAGAGTTGTTAAAGATGCATAATGCAATGAAGCTTGAATTTTTGGGAGTAGAGGCAGTGGGTGCTGTACTAGGAGTCCCACCTAAAGAGGGTGGGAAGGAGGAGCTGAAAATCAGGAGGGGTGGTGGTGGTACTGTGACTGGGGCCAAGCCCTTGCTGGAGGAATGGATGGATGCAGATTCAGAACTTGTGGGTGGGTGAGGGAACTTGCCAGCTGCTTCCCAGAGCTGTGCAGGTGTGCGGGGGCTCATTACATGCTGTGGCTGCCGTCATTAACACAGTGGCAGATGTTGTGGGATGTGACTGGCGTAGACACGGGGGAGAGGGCAAATCTGGAGCCAAGGACTTTAGAGTTGGGCCTTACCGTCAATGTGGTAGTACCTTCAGGTATGTACAGAAGGCAGGTGTGTGCTTTGTGGGTCTCCCCTCTTTTTCTCCATGATAGAATTCCTAATCTCAATGTTTACTGATTCTTCTCCCCTGACTGCCTGCCCCCCTTCCTCCCCCCCCCCATTTTAACATCTTAAGGTAATATGTACTGAGAAACGTGTGTAGGTCAGTGATGTGAAATAGCTATGAAGATAATCTATGCTTCTTCCCTGGCTGTGTTTAAGAACCGTTTAGATGTGGTGTTGGGGGATATGGTGTAGGGGAGAACTTTAGAGTAGGGTGGATGGCTGAACTCGATGATCCCGAGGGTCTCTTCCAGCCTAGATAATTCTGTGATTCTTAGCCAGCGTTTAAACTCAAAGTCTGGAAAGTTGGCGAGTTTGTCTCTGTTTCCATAGGATGTAGCTCCTGTGGGATCCTTGGCCTGGCTGGGGTTTTGCAGTTCCTGTGTGCTCAAGTCCTCTACCGTGGTGTTTTTATGCAAGGAGAAAGATTCTCTGTTCTGGCTCCTTCTTTTGTGGTGGAAATAATAAACAACGCCCAGTAGCATACTTATAAAGGACACTGCACTGCTGTGACCTCCTGTTTCATGTGCTGTTTTACTCTTTCTGACAATTGAGGCACCCACCCACCGTGTGCTCCTGCTCCATTTAACACAAAAGCCTAATAAGTCACAGGATTATAACGGCAGAGAGGTAGGGTCAGTTCTGCCACAGCTCTGCCTCTTGGGATTCAGTGCAAGCCCTCAATAGGAACAGGGACTTGGAGGCACCTAGGTTTGTTTAGCCTGGTAAATTCAAGGCACAGAGGTGGTGCAGTTGACTTCTGAGCCGAAACAGAGCAGGAAGGGAAAAGGGCTATCTAAGCTGTGAATGTTGGCACAGGAAAAACAGGGGATAAACTAGCTTACGACTAGAATAAGACAGTGAATGAAGACATTTTCTCACTGTTTGAGTAGTGCGCTTCTGAAGAAGCATGCCTGCTAAAATTGTTTGGGGTAAATACTTAGTCATTCTTAATATTAAATTATGAGTGGATGTTGTTGTCACTGATGGTGACAGCCTGGCCTTGGCTGACTTAAGTTCCCTCTAAGACATTGGACTAAAACTGCAAGAGATACTGAATTGTTAGTATCTCTCACCTCTGGGAATAACTAGAGTCTAATAAGGATGTAGATGAAATATTCTTGCAGCTATTTTGGGCTGGCTCAGGTCTCTGACAATCAGCACTGTTGCACTTTAGAGCCTGCCTGAATATACTCCTTCATTTGAATTCCTCTACTTAAGTATCAGCATTTCCATTTCACAGATAAAGAAACTGCGACAGAAAGGTAAAATGACTTGCTTAATGTGCTCAGAGTAGGATCGGGACTAGCACCCTGAACGTTTGGTGCTGGCTGCATCTGCCCGTTTGTATTCCTGCTCCTGTGCAGAAGGTCTGGCTAGCAAGTCTCTCTGCTGAAACCTGGTGGGCTGCAGGCTTTCTGGCAATTCTGAGACATAAGCGTGTCACTTTATGGAAGTTTTTTAAGGTTATGGAATCTGTTATTTTTGCTTTTTATGTCTTACAAAGCAGATGATAAAGGAACAGTACCAACTATTCTTTGCAACTTCATCTAATCCCGGTACATGCACATTGCAGTTACCACAACAACATCTAGAAACAGGTTTTTCTGTTCGTTCTGATGTTGGAAGACCTGATGATCACTAGAGTAAAGGTTAATTGCACAGTTGTGCAATCTAGCAGATTGGAGAAGAAGAGAAAGCATTCCCATCCTATTCTTCTCTGCCTAGCTAACAGTCATAGCTCCTTCTGGTACCACTTTCTGACTGCTATAAACTGACCAGCTGCTGCTGTTCCCCATTAGTGGACTGTGAGAGCACAAGGGCTGTACTTAAATACAGATTGGTATGTTCCTGCTTGCATAATTGGAGCAAGCAGGGTTTAGGATGTCATCTATAGTGGTGCTTGTCATTACTACCTGCTACGTGCTGAAATACGGGAAGGGGAGAAACCAGAACAGTATGGCCTTTGTGTGTGCTCCTTTATTTTCTCTCCCTGCCCTACCTTAGCTCTAGGTCCTGCCAGTTATGTCAGACAACAGGGCTTTTTTTTTTTTTTAAAAAAAAGGGATTTCTTAAAATAAATGTCTGAGTATAGAAGATGAGAGCACTCTGGTTTGATCTGTCTGAGGGAGAGCGTAGTTACTAAACACCATAGAATTTATCCAGGAGAAAGCCCTGGGAATGTCTCTACTGTGGAGGAAGCTTTATTTGGCATTCACACCTTCCCAGCCATTGAAGCTGTCCAGCCACAAGAGGCACAGCTGTAGCAAAAAGGTTTTCATTTAGCTCTATGGCTCACAGAGTTACTTGTTTAATTTCACATTTATGATTTAAGAATGTGTGTGTATATCAAGCACTTAACATTCCTCTTCTCTCACATGCATTATATTGAATCATGTATACTTATTCTTTTACTGTTTGTTTTTGCATAAGTAATTGTGACATGAGCTCTGAATTATTTCATAAATTTTTGCCCGACTAGTATTCATGCTGGTCTCACCCTTTTATTTACAGAATGTAGTGGCTGCACTTAACCTGTTCGGCTTTTGAGGGCTCCCTGTCTATCAATCTCTTTTCTTCTAAGTACAAACAGTATTTGTTTTATATAGCTCCATATTGCACATATCATTTGGCAGTAGGAAAGTGTTGCATGAAAACTTACTACATATGCATGTAAAAGGGGCTGGGGAATAAAGTGTAAAAGAAGGATGATATTGCTGACTGGCTGGCTTGGAAGTTGAGATGCTCTTTTGTAGTAGTACAGATATTCTTGGCAGTAGGAGTACCCTTCTGTGAACCAAAAGGGCAAATTAAGCAAGGATTCATCTTCAAGGAGCTGGGCTGGAACTCAAGAGAGCAATTTTAAGCTGTCCCACAAACTACCCGAGCGATGGGTGTAGTTTACAGGATTTTTCTCATTCGCCTTCTGTGAAGGTATGTAATACCATTGTCCCTTATCGTGTGTATTTATATGGTTATGTGATCTGGGAAGGAGATATCTGCTGTGTGTTTGGCATAAAATCGGGCACTACCAAAGCTCGCTGCTATGGTAAAACAAATGGTGGTAGGTTTTGTAATGTGACATGGAGCAACCTCCCAGTTTTGGGGATCCATGGGTTGATGAGTGGTGTGGGAGACAGTCATACTGAAAGGAGAGGACAGGAATGGTTTGAAGTAGAGGGTTCTTTTAATTGGGAAGTGGGACTGCCCAGATTTTGAAGGATTTGACAGATGTGGAAGCTTAGCTCTTGTAAACCTTCCTCTTTACGTACAGTATTATGATTACCTATCTGATCTTTTTACAGGGTGCAAATGTTTAGTAGCATTGATTGTTTGGGGAATCTAAAGCGTAAGCCTCATTACTCATCTCTTGTCCAGCTGCAGCGTTGGCTTGAGATTCAGAATAAGGAACTTAATTACCTGATCTTTAAGCACGGTGCCTAAAGAATAAAAGGGGTCTCTCTCCTGGATGGTGAAGCAGGATATTAATTTGGGAGGAAAGGCCAGTTTGTCACCTGGAGCCCGTGTGAGGTCACTCGTCATCAAGGTGCTCCCTCCTAGCAGGAGGGACTCAGCAATGACAAGCGCAACCTTCCATTTCCAGAGGATTCAATGTTTAATTACTTTGTCGCTGTCTCGTGTAAAATTGCTTCAGGCACAACGAATGCCCAGGACTCCCGTGTGCCAGGGAAGTGGCTGCTCAACCTGAAGAGATGACACTCTGTCGAGCTGTCGGTGTTCTGGGGTCCCAGCAGTGGTTATGAGCGACCAGCGCTGGCAGGGATTTCGTGCACTTGTCAGAGGAAGCTGTAGCTCTGCTGATGCTTGTGCCGCTTGTTCCTTCTGGGACCTTTCCATAGCTTGATAGGCCCACTGTTTTGAGCATTTGAGGTGCCTTCATCCTTGCAGCCATGCTGTTTGAGGGGCTTTAGACCTTGATTCTTCTCCGACTGCCCAGGCCACTCTGAACGCACGGCTAAGAAAATGTGGGGATTGTCAGTGCTCTGTCTCAGGTGTGAAATGCTACTTCAATGTCAAACACTCAGGCAAAAACTTCCATGTAGACAGTGCCTATGGGCACCTCACAAACCTGTTTGGTCATAAATATTTCTATTTCCATGCCTCATGACAAAACAAAATTAGAATTTCCTCTGGGCTCTAATTCAGCCCAGCTCAGGCAAGATGAAGTCATCTATGGACTCAGGCTCTCTCAAATTGCCACGTGTCAGTAAATTAACAGCACCTTTTGGTCTCTGCCACTGTACTTGCATGGCCTCCCTTCACAGTAAGGGCTAAGCTGAGTGCAATTGCTTCCCGTAGGGCCTTCTGAACTCCCCAGTGCAAGAGACTCCGTGGCATGAACTCAAACCTTAATAGATGCAAAAATCCGCAGGAGTGACTTGTTATAAATGCCCCAAGGGCAGGCAAAGTTTCAGCTGGTGCCTTCTCTTCCTTATGCACCGAAGTCAATCAATCATGAGATGCAAATCTGTAGAAAATGAGGCTTCATTAGTTCTGCTGCTCAGAGCACTCCCTTGGGGTTTTGTTGGTCTTTTTTTTTTTTTCTTCTTTAATGTTAAATTACATGTCTCTGAGCCGCTTGTTCTTAATGTGGTCAGGTATGTCTAAAGGAAAAGTGCTTCCGAGGGACAACCTTTCTTTCCCATCCTTTTGGAGTCACTCTCTGAGATTGGTGCAGTTGTTATTAAAAATAGAGAGACAGTACTGTCTCTCTGCTATTTATAAACATTGTCTGATGGACAAGAACTTGCAACCTTGTGTAATGCTACTGGTGACCTGGCCAAGGAAAGGAGTTGCCATTTAATGAGGTATTCCCATGGGGATGCTGTGATCTAACCTCTTGAGGAGGCATGGGGAGAACAAACAGGAAGGAGATGATGGGCTACAGGCACATTAGCACAAGCCTTTGCCTGCTGTCTTCAAGGGCCCTGTTAAATGAAGATAGGGCTGTGTGAAAGATGGGGATTTGTTTTGCTGGTCTGGTAAGTTGGAATGTGAAAACCCCTGAACTATTTTGCAGACCTTCTCTGAAGCATCGCTTCTTTTATGAATGAAATAAATGTACGGTGCTAACCAGACCTTGGACCTAATAAGCAGTAATAAGGTTTTTGCAATGAACTTTAAAGCCATTTCTGCATATGAAACCCTGTATGGAAATTGTGATGAATGTTTAATAAGCTAGAAGTATCTATATTTCTTTTCCACCTATATCTACTTTTTCTGAAATACTCTTGACTCCTAAAAGCCACTCTGATATTAAAAGATAGTGTTTGCCTACTGGTTTTTATTTGGAGTTTCTTTGGTCCTATAGCAGCAGGGAAGCAGTAAGAAGGTCTGCAGAGGCACCATGAAAAAGGTCATTGTTGGTCTTGGTCTGGTCTGAATTTGGAGCAGCGATGCTTTTCCATTGCCAGCTAAATGTGACTGGAGGTCTGAGCCCTAAGAAACTTAGATGTTCAGTTGTTATAGAAATGGGATGTTTACAGTCAGAGCTAACAATTAAAATTGATGGTGACTTACTGTTTTTCTCCTGATATGAGTTGAATGGGAAATGAAGGGGGTTTCAAATTAAAAAAAGAAAAAAAAATGCTTTTTGGGATGCCTGAATTTGAAGCCCTTGATTGGTGTGCCTTATTCATACAGGAGCTGCTTGGAGGGCACATCTGCTTAGGCCCATCTGTGTATGCCCTGGGATGTAGTCTAAATCTTGATTTGAGCACAGATACATGCTCTACTCAGTCTTCTGTTATCTCAGAATTCATTTCTCTTTTTGAGCCTTCATTTTTTTTGTGGCCAAAGTTACTATATCTTACCCCAGTCCAGCTGGAAGCTGCCTTCTGTAGTATCTATCTCTCAGCAGGAGACTGTGATTGCAATCAGCTACTCCCAGGCCACTTCACCAGAGCCTGATGAGAGTGAAGAGTACTCCAGGCATGCTGCCCTCTCCCTCACTGCCAGCCTTGCAGAACTGCTGTGAGTTATAATACATGCATGCTTGATTCTGTGCTCCTGCTGGACAATGGGAAGAGGAAAGCAGCGACTACATCCCTGCCGGGCTGCCAGTACTGGAAGTCATTTGTGCATCTCCTGTGTCTGAGACATTAGGACCTATTTATGTCGCCTATCTAAATTTTGCAGGCGGCTCACGTTTCGGTGCTTTGCATGGAACCAGCAAATTTCAGTGTTTTTAGCCAAATTATCAGAGTGTGTTTTACCCACTGGGGACAGCATGATGTCTAGTCCCAGTGGGAATTCACTGGTGGAGCTACTTGTGTTTCACATGAGAAAGTGCTGGCAATGGTAGGTACCAGATGTCAGTAGCTGTTCCAGGGTCTCTTGCTAGTGCTGCTAGATATGTTAGGTCTGCCTGCGTTTGACAGAGCCTACTAGCCCAGATTTCTGATGTTGGACACTATGAAGCCACCGTCTCCCTGGTTCCTGGCTCCTAGTGGTTTGCATAGCTGTCACTATTGGATGCCTGAAGGTGTCCAAGGTGACTGAAGCTGTTGTAGTCCTAATCTGCCCAATTTTCTTGTATTCTTCTTGCCCAGTGTCTCGTTCATTGGTCCCATAATGACTTTTTTGAATGCCAGGAGAAGCATGATGAGCTATAACAGGGTCTTTTCCAGCCAAAAGGCAGACTCGGAATATGCGTGTGTGGAGCTGATATCCTAGAAAGCAACTGGAGTATGAATGATCTCTAAACCATCAGATTATTGCAAGTTCATGCCCCATCAGAAATGAGCCAGGTCCCTCTGAAACACTGAAGTATTTAGAGCATCTCTGTTCACTTCAGTATGAGTGCCACCACCACAATAAAGTCTCTGGAGTTCAAATTGTTGTCTTGGTCTGTTAAATTAGCATTTACCAGTCAAGGAGCTGTTGTCAGTATTCTTCACAGGCATGGGGGATTTTGCCTTGATAAACAACAAATAATTGTATTTCTATTCTTTTGGAATTGCTGATTGAGCTGACCAGAAAGTTTCCGGGGCCTTGAAAGTTTCTTCAGGGCCATGAGCAGATCCTGAGGGGAATTCTCATGCCAAGGGGTCCAAGGAGATAATTCTTGCTCATCACCTTCAGCTCTACCTACTCTTTTCCACTCTTTAGTGATAAGAACAATGTTTCCCTCTTTCTTCTCCACCTGAAATCATTTCTGTAGAGATCATTTAACGTTTGGGAGGGCATTGAAGTCATTGCTGATAAGGGCTGTAAAAGGGGAAAACTAACTAGGAAACGATATGCTGTAACAACTGTGTAACTATAGGATATTTATGCATTCAGTCTGATTACTCAAATGTTACTTGGCACTTTATTCCATGAGTGAGTGATTAGATGTTAAACTTTATATGCAAAAAATTCAGCATCTGCACACACTGTAAAGCTGCTATATCTTAACACTGAAGGGGAGGAGGAATATTTTGGAGGCTGTGCCAGTAAGGTAGAGGGAACTCAGCTCTGATTTAGAAGATATGAGCAGAACCCAGGTCCTATATAGATTTCTGCTGTGGTTGTGAGCAGTTCCCCTGGGCCTGGATTTTCTCCAGTGACAATGGCATTTGCCAAATGTCCTATAAGGAGCAGTTTTACATCTGGGAGATGAATTAGTTAATATGTGTGGGTGGCAGTTTCTAAACTTGTGTTTCCCCCTTGAGTAGCTCACTCTGTACATTAGAGAGGCAGGTTTCCCTGGGGAAGAGAGGGGAGGAAAAAAGGGGTGGTGGTTTTAGCAGGAGCCTAATGTGAACCCATGGTGGGACCCCCACATCTGTATTTCCAGAGCTATTTCTGTCATGTATGTGTATATTTTTAAATCCAGTGAGCAAAATGCAGGTGTGATGTAGAAGATAGGAACTGATCAGCCAAATCAGATGCAGTTGCAGGTAAAGCTTTGACAGAAAATGTCAGTCACCAATGCGCCCTCCCAAAATGACACTTGTATGCTTATTGCCCCCTGTTGCAGCAGGTATCTCAGCCAGCCATAGCTTCCTTTTTCATTGTGTCTCTGCAGCCTGGTTCTCTATCTAGTTCCAAAATGCAAATTTTTCTTGACTTGCTGTTGCTGTCTCTGCAAAGGTTACTTTCCAAGTACATGCAGATAATATTGCAGGTGCTTTCTGCAAAGGTCTTCAGATGAGATTTCAGTAATGGCTTAGTTTCAATTCTGGGTGCATAGAATGAGCCTGCCTTATGGAGAAGTTTTTGTACTGGTCTCAGCATCTCAAATTTGATTATAGTTGTGAATTTCTTTGTCTTTACTTTTTCAGAGAAATTTGTGAACGCTTTGCCAGACGCCTACACAGCCTTGATACCAATCATGCAGGGTGAGCTGTAGGAAAATCGATGCATCACTTGTCTTGGCAGTTCCAAAAAGGAGATAGTTACTGAAGTTAGAAATATATTAGCTGTGGGTGTGTGTCTCTTTCTCAAGGTGCTGCAGACTTCTAGTGAAATGATGTATTTGCCTCAGGGTACAGTTGCTTTGCTACAGATCCAAGTCTAAAGAAGTACCGTGTGCCTGAACTGCCCTCTGATACCCATCGTTGTTCAAGATTTGACCTGGTTTTTGAGAACTGTCATTATAAGCTTCAGGTTGGCTTTTTTTTTTAAAGTTATCTTTCTGTCTACCCACTTGTCAACTACTAGGAATGGAGACAGATACAGCAAGGTCAATGTTCCAGCCTGACAAAAAAAAATTATGTTTATTAGACTTGGAAGGATGGGAAGGTAATGGGCCAAAAGTAGTTGAAAATGGTCTAGAGTTAGCTTGCCTTAGATTATTTCAGAACAATGATGGGAATGTTCCAGAATCTGCTACCTGGTAACTACCAAGGGTCAGTGTATAAGGTGAAGAGTGGCTGCTGTCTGGTACACTCTGCTTATCTTCCTCACAGTTTCCCCTCCATCAGTTCAGAGCTGCTGACTTGAGACAGCTTGAAGTCCCTGCTGCAGGTAAAGCAGTCTCTCTCATTTCATTCTGCGTTTGCAGTGTTGATATACAACTATTTAATGTTTTTTCCTTGTGCTTTGATCCTCTCCTCTGGTTAGAAGTTAGTTTCCTACAAAAGTGGGCAGAGTTGACATTTGGTTTTTTTTACCTTCAGATCTCTTGTAAAATTTCTGTTGTGGTGCTTTCAGAAGCAATACCCCAAACCTGAATGCTCAGAAGTTAGGCAACAAGTATGCTAGGCAGAAATGCAAGAAAACTAAATATTTCATTAAAATACTTTAAAACACTTAAAGGGTGGGTGTCAAGAGAATGGGGCCAGTCTATTTCAGTGGTGTCCAGTGACAGGACAAGAGGTAAAGGGCATAAACTTGAAGATAGGAAGTTCCACCTAAACACGAGGAGGAGCTTCTTTACTTTGAGGGTGGCAGAGCACTGGAACAGGCTGCCCAGAGAGGTGGTGGAGTCTCCTTCTCTGGAGACATTCAAAACCTGTTTGGACAAGTTCCTGTGCAACCTGCTCTAGATGGACCTGCTTTGGCAGGGGGGTTGTACTAGATGACCTCCAGAGGTCCCTTCCAACCCTATATCATTCTGTGATTGTGTAATATTTAAGCTTTGAGCTTAAAACTCATCAAAGTAACAGTTCAGATATGTTTCCTGATTGAGTGTAAGGTTTGATTTGTTTTAAGATTGGTTTGGATTTGCATTTCCTGCAGGCCAGTGTGTTTCAAAATGCTCAAAGTGTGTTTAGCACCATCTCTGTATGCATCTTTTAGCTCTGATTTTTGCATATGGATATTGAATCCTTCAGGCAGAAACTGCTCCTCTTTTGTCTTTGGGCAGCACCTAATACAGTGGGGTCCTGCCTGTGGTGACTCCCTACACTCTGCACTCACGTGCTCTGTTCTCTCATTACCAAACAGTAAGGCAGGCTTGTCCTCACCCCTCTGTAAAATGCAAGAAGGCAGCAGTTTTTGGCAGCGCCAATGCTTTCTCAGTAAAGCTGGATGTGAGCAGGACAGCATGAAAAGAATGGATGTATGGTGTGAGGGTGCAGGCACGTTTAATCTGGAAGTAGCCTTCATCTCTGCCTAGTTCAAAGGGTTGCACGTTGTATACCCAAGTGTGTTTGTCTCTTCTTAGCTGCCCTTTCATTGCTATCAAGGACTGGCAGTGGTACCTGCCGTGTTGCTCTCCCTGTGAAATGTCAACGAAAGCAATTCAACTCTTACACTGATTTGCTCCAGCTAAAAAAATGTCAGGAAAGCATTCCTTGCCATCAAAGCTTGCCTTTGTAAGAGGAGCTGGCTGGTGAGTAGAGAAGTCAAAGATTACTGATACGGAGCGATCAATTGAAGAACCGTAACTCAATCAAATGGTTCTGCTGGTATCATAAACTACGAGAGCAGGGCTCAGTCTGTTTAGAGATCATCAGAGCCCTGTGACTGAGTTAATACCGAGTCGGCGATCGATCAAATGCTCTCTTCCTTACCTCCCTCTAACTCTCCCTCTTGCTCTCTGGTTTTCTATCTCTCCTGTTTGTCCTCTGCTCCACCACCCTCGCATGCTATCTGCTTTTCCTTTCCCTCCTCTTATACCAGCTGCCTCCTGCTCCCAGTTCCTGTTCATCACCGCACTCCTGCGAGCCCAGCCTAATGTATACATGACAGATGTATAACAAGGTTGGCAGATGCTTTGTTGTTAAATGAAGGGGGCTCTTTAGTATGTCAGTTCTGGCAGAGTGTATTTTCTTTTCATTTTGGGACATCAAGAATTCTGGTTGGGGGGGGTCAGGAATACAGATTAGGGTTTTTTCTTTTGAGAAGGTTATGGTCTCTGTGTGTGTCTTCGTCTGTGTTATTTCATTAGACCCATAAAGGGAATATCTGTCCAGGTGATGGGCTCATAAACACTATTAATGCCACTTAGATCTTCATGTATTTTTCATGAGGTGAACACATGGCTGTAGACAGCAGGCACATCCAATGTATGCAGTGGCATAAAAATTTTAATTTACTGGTGGGCAGCATGTCTTATGACTGCAAGGGTGTTTGACCTTTTTCTTTTCTTTTATTCTTAAGCAGAACTTTTATTACGTGACATTTTGGGTTGACTAGCTGCACCTGCTGTCTAACACGATTGTGCAGGTAGTGCATGTGGTCACTTTGTGCAATGGCCGTGTGCCTGTGTGCCTCCAACTGTGCTGAGCCATTTCCCTGGGGAATCGAGTAGCTGAGTATGTATTGACATGAAGTGACAGCATGAAGTGGACGCGTAGCTATGGCTGGGTGTTACTGTAAGAGAGGACAAGTTGACCAGTGTATGAGAATTTGATGTTGTTACCCATTCGCATGAGTGAGCGGAGTGAGGAGATGCCTTTATATGTCTGTGATTTGGTATTCCAGGGCTATGGGACATGGGGTCTGTTGTTGGCTACACAAAAAAGAGAAATTACCATATCTAAGTATTTAGTAAAACCTTAGCTGCAGCAGAAGATGCTCTTTCATAGTTTGGGTCCCTGTTGAGCGCATTTTTGGGTGCAGAGTTACTTTGATATACGTTCCGCATTTGGCTTACATTATTTTTTTTTTGCTGCTGTCTTTTTTTTTTCTTCCCCTCTTTCCTTTTCTCAACATGCAGCAGGAAAGCCCAGCTCTTTCTTTAACTGTGGGTGGTATGTATTCATCAGCCTGGCTCACCAGATCAGAACAATCGGCAATTGACCGTATGTTGAAAACAGACACGCTCATTAATTTTAGGAGCCAACGTTCACTAACCAAAATGGCTCATAAACTACCCCAGGGGAGCGGGAGGAGATTGGAATTTCAAGCCATGGTGCCGTTGCAGCTGAGGGGCTTCCAGCCCTGTTCTCATCTCAGCCCTTTGGTGGTTACCTGGGAGCTGCTCGGCTGGCAGGGGAGGGCAGCTCATGCCCAGCAGACATGGGCCCTCTTTCTCCCGTCTGTGTCCCTCGGCCTGTGCTTGGTGCTAATTAGAAGAGGTAGGCTGTGGGTTCCTTGCCAGCAAGCTATGGCATGAAAGCACAGCTCCGTAGCCTCCTGGAAGCTGAACTGCTCTTGATGGGATACGGGGAGCAACTGTCCTCTAGATCCTCTGCAAATTAAACCACAGTCCAGTTAAATCCACAGTGCACTCCCCTGGGCAACAAACTACAGTCGCTGCCAAAGTAAGAATATCAAGCCACAGCCACCTTAGCTTGTTTAAGCTATTCTGGTAGCTTTGAGTTAGAGATCTCTTTGGTGTTCCTAACACTGAAGACTTCTCCCACCCCCACACACTTCAGAACTTCTATTCTCTTTCAAGTTTTCTTTTTTTGTTCTTTTGTTAAAATCATCTCTCTTCCTTCAAGCCTTTCAAAGCACTTCTGAGGTTTCTCAGTCGCACAAAGGCGGCTTTATGGCTTGAATTCCTAGTTGTATTCCTTGTATTCCTAGCTATTTCATGTTTCGTATAATATAGGCAAGGTTTTTAGCAGTGACTGGTGATTATGGGCCATTCCATGAGGCTGCTTGTGCACCTTGAGACCCCTTAAAGAAGCTTAATTATCAGAAAGTGATGAGCTCTCATTCTTTAAAGATGAGATCCCTTTTACTTGTTTCAAGGCAGACTTTGAAAAATGTACATATGAGGGTGGGGAGACAGGAGACAAAATCACAAATGACCTGGTCATCTATAAAAAAAAATTGCATATTTAAGGTAACAGGCTCTGCTTTAATCACTGGGATAGAATAAGTGTTATGCCATGATTTGAGGTGTGTGTTTTGATGTGCAAGATAGACTTGTACACCTGTATGCAAAGTTTGGTGAGTAAGTGGGGAATGCACTGTCATAGTCTGGTAGGTGTGAGTACAGACATGCAGAGAAAAGGGGCATTGACAAGTGACATCTATGAATTTTTTTTAAATAGTCAGTAGGAGCTGACCAAGCAATTAGGGGTAACAAAATTATATTGGGAACAGTCATGGTATCATGTACTAGAGGAAAACAGCTTTGTGTCTGTGACCAGTGAAATATTTCTGTATTACCTGTCAAACAGGGTGTACATCCTGTCTGAAATATTCAGTTAGAATATGCATCTGAGCAGCATCTAATGAAATCAAGTGTGTGTCTCTGCGGGGGTGGAGAGCTGTCAGCATTTATTGCAACAAAAGGAATTAGTCATCAGAGGGCTTTGTCATGAACTTCTGTTTGTCTGTCTCCTGTCCCCAAAAAAAGAAGAGAAATGGCTTTTTATTAGTGCTTTCCCTTGGATCTCATTCTTTCAGTAAAAGTAATTCCTGCAGAAATAACTTTTCCTTGTCTTTTCAGAAGTGAGAGGTGGGGGGGAAATATTGCTAAGAGATTCCTGACAAACTGGTGAAAAGAGGGCATAAAGCTAAAACAGTTTCCTAGAACTTTGTGGTAGATGCTCATCTAATATGAGAGCCTCAAAAAACTGAAGGCTTCAATACATATTAAGTCTCCTCTCTCAAAAATACTGAATTTTTTAAAATAGCTTGAAAATGTTAAGACAAAAATGGAAAACCAGAAACTTCAAGGGCTTACAAAAATTGAGGAAATTCACAGGGCAGTGGATTTGTCAGAGGAGCAAGAGAAAGTAACCCCAACTGTAAGTTCTGTGCCATTGCAAAGTCTGTCTTGTTCAAGCCATTTTCTTCTTCGGTATAATGCACTTAACTACATTGTCAGCAGTGATCACGTGTGGAGTGCTGGGTAAACACTTTATGGGTACTGAAGGAATGAAAAATCACTACAGCTTTGGAAGCTTCTTGTCTCTATTTAAATTTGACCATCTTTGAGCCTGTTGTTATTCACTAAACTTCAAAGGTCATCTGCAGTGCTCAGTCAAATTCACGTACTCCTTACAGTGAAAATTTTGAACAAATTTGAAAACTTGTTTCAGAAGCCTGGCAACCTCAGCTTCCTGTTCGTGTTCCTGAATTGCTGATAAGCAGATCATCATCATTTCCTCCCCTCCTTCAATTTATTGGCTATTTGAGATTATTCAAAGAATTTCTGTGACTAATTTTGGTTTCACTAATTTGTGAACAATTTGTTTGATAGTCACAGTTTGAGTGATGTATGTAAGATCTGGCTGGACACAATAAGCCATGTGCTCTTCTTCCTGCTTCCTAATTGGATAATTAGAGTGCAATTGTGGGCGTGACACAAGAGACTGCCAGAAATTGTAAGGAATATTCACTGTTCATCACTATTTACAGCTGCAGCAATTTCTTTATAGCAGCAAACTTGCTTCCAAGGATATCACTAAGCAAAAAGAAGATGCAGTAGTGCTGAAAACAGGTGTCGTGCTTGGGAGGTCAAAAGATCATTTGCAGTCCTGAGGAGGATGTTTTCTTCCCCTTTCGTCCAATCTTATCAGAGCCAAGTGGAGAGGAGCAACTTTATCTAAAGAACAAGAGCAGCTTTATTTCATGGTCTGCCCAGTCTTGTTGTGACCCCCAGATCCTAGCAGGATACAGCCAAGCTCTGCACATTGTGTTACCCCTCTTTTGTTCCTCTAGCCTTCTTCACAACAGTTATCAAGATGAGCTGCTGGTAAGCAGGGTTGGGTGGATGGTGGGCCTTGGGCAGGCTAGTGATGCTCTATTTGTGTATGTGAAATTTTGAAGGGTGGGGGCAAGCATGGGCAGTTGGCTAGGTGGGAGATGCCAGTGTATTTTTCACACATGCTGTACTGCTGGTGTCTGCTTTGGCAAAGATGTAGGTTCACAAACTGGACAGATTTTGCTTAGCTGAACCAGGAAGAAGCCCATCTCCCATGTGTCTGGTTTGCACGAAGGTGTGCTTAGCGTCTCAGAAATGGGGGTGAATATGAGCCGGCAGTGTGCCCAGGTGGCCAAGAAAGCCAATGGCATTCTGGCTTGTATCATAAATAGTGTGACCAGCAGAAGTAGGGAGGTGATTGTACCCCTGTACTCAGCACTGGTGAGGCCACACCTTGAGTATCGTGTCCAGTTCTGGACACCTCAATACAAGAGAGATATCGAGGTGCTGGAGCGAGTGCAGAGGAGGGCAATGAAACTAGTGAAGGGCCTAGAAGACAAATCATATGAAGAGCGGCTGAAGGAGCTGGGGCTGTTTAGTATGAGGAAGAGGAGGCTGAGGGGAGACCTCATCGCTCTCTACAACTTCGTGAAAGGACACTGTAGAGAGGTTGGTGCTGGTCTCTTCTCACAGGTAATTAGTGACAGAACGAGAGGGAATGGCTTCAAGCTCCAACAGGGTAGGTTTAGATTGAACATTAGGAAAGAATTTTTCACTGAAAGAGTGGTCGGGCATTGGAACAGGCTGCCCAGGGAGGTGGTGGAGTCACCATCCCTGGCTGTGTTTAAGGGCCGTTTAGATGCAGTACTGAGGGATATGGTGTAGGGGAGGTCTTTGTAGAGTAGGGTAGATGGTTGGACTCGATGATCCCAAGGGTCTCTTCCAACCTAGACGATTCTATGATTCTATCTGCAGAGACATACTTTGCACCAGGGCAGTTTCCTGCCTTTGGGTCAGGGCAGACTGTGTAACCCCACTGCCAGTGATCAGGCCTCAGCTGATGCCATGCCTTTGAACTCCTGTTAAAGAATACTGGAATTGCTTGGGTTCTTTATTTGGTCATCTTTGAGTAGGAGCTTAGTATTATTTTTTTTTTTTTAGGGATGTTATGACTCAGGATTCAATTTGCCTTTGAAGCTGAGGCCTTAGGGAAGCCCTAAGTCATCTTCCATAGCAAAGGCATCTGGCCTACTAGGATGAAAGTTAACTTTGTCCTTGGAAGCATCTGTGGCCTCGTGCAGGCAGTAATTGTGTTTGTCTGTTGTTTTGATCCCTGTTGGTTTAGCTCTATGGTACCAGAGGGGGTGGAGGTGGGGAGGGGTTTTTTGGCTGGAACCAAATGTAGCACTGTGAATGACAGCATACTCCTAATGTATATGGTGATAGTAGAATGTACCCAGGCACATTCATCAACCACACATTCCCTTTTGCTTCCCCTCACCCCCTTCTACTGCCTCTGCGTATTGACCTGTCCCCAGTGACAGCCCGGTCTCTTCCCTGCACGGTCACAACTAATACTGGCTGCAGCTGTCAGTGTGTGGACAGTTCAGACTGTGTTTTCTACTGTGTTACCTTCCATTTGTCAACAGGGGATTGATCTGCTGTTGTGCTCTGGATGCACCCAGCTTGATCAGCAACCTCAGAAGAGTCGTCTTGTTCTACAGTCTAAATTAGATGTGTCTTGCTACCTCTGAAACTTTTTTTCACCTTAATACTTCTTTTTACAAATCATTAGCACATACAGGAAAAAAAATAGTCTGAGAGTTATCATGCACTTCAGGCATAATGGAAATGTTTGGTGTTTATCTTGATGATTTCTGATTAAGTGATAGTACCTTGTGCATCTAAAAGACTCTTAGATTTTGTTCTGATTGCTGTTTTAAGAACATGAACTGGATGATATTCTGGTCACTAGTATACATCAGCTTGTCAAGAATTACCTTTATTTTAACTTGTCTGAATTAATGGAAAAACAATTTTCCATCTGGCAGTTTCAAGAAGCACTTAAACTAAAATTGTTTCTTTTAACTTTTGTCTTGCTGTAGCTTAGTCAGGGAGCTGTTACATCAGACTTCCTTTCCTCTTTGACTTCCTTCATCATTGTGGGATGTATACCTTTTCTTGAACAGAAAGCTTGTATTGTAACTTTACAAAAATACCAAGCTGTAAATGTATTTTAAAGACAGATGCTAAACTAAGACACTGCCTGCAGTGATGTAATGTCACTGGATACTGTGGGAGCTGAGTCTATTGCTACTCTAACGGTCTCTGCATTAAAGGACCAGTGCCTTTACTGCCGTAACTCTACTGAAGTCATCGGAGTTATCCTGGAGGAAAGCTTGGCCCCAATCTATCCTTCTTGAATACTTTATAGCCAGGTAATACACTGTACCATTGATTTCCCTTTTTGTCATTTCTCCACGTTTTGCCATCAGAAATGCCTGCTGAGTTATGATCCTATTCTTTTGCTAGGAATTCTGTGCTGTTTCTCAATTTGGTACGATAGCTAGCCTTCCATATGTCTTATTTCTGGCACTGTGCCTTTTAGTCCCGTAACAAAAGGAAACTTAGGAAACCATTTTGTGTGTGTGTCTGTTCCTGTTTGCTTTGCCTCATTCACTGTTTGAAGACATTGGCTGATTTCAACCAGAAGTGTCAAAATTAGGTGATTAAAAGGCTTTATTCTATTTTTTATGAAAATAACTACATAGGTAGCGATTTGAAGTGATGCCACAGAGAGAAGCTGCAAAGTGAGTTCTGCTGTTTTGGGTGCCACACTTCTTGCAGGAGAAAACTCCCAACCCTGGTGAAAGCTTCAATCAGTATTTTTACCCGGAACCAAACAGACTTTTAATTGGATCAGGCTTAGCTTCTTCTGTTGCCCATGTTCTTAATATATAGTCCTCTAACGCTTCTGAAAACTACATCTATGAAGCTTACTATCTTATTCCCACTGCTGAGATGTCATTGCCATCATCTATATATACTGAAGGGTTCTCTTCATCCATGGTTCCCAGATTTTTGCCTGCCATGAATGTCCATAGCATCTCAGTCTTCCCTCACACCAGGTAACTGTAATAAGCTCCCTAACCCTGGTGTGTTCTTGTGGTGAGTATCGATGCTAGTAAAAGTGGAATTGCCTCCTTTCAGTATACGAGCACCATCTTCATTCAGAATTGGTCATTGTTTTTCTTGCACCTGCGGTGTCTTTTTTTTGTATTGCCATCTGCATGTGACTGCTTCAAAGATGGTCCTGCTCCAGCTGTACAATGAGCATTATCAGAGGCATTGCAATCCCAAACTCTTTTCCTGAGTCTTGTATTAGTCCATTTCAGTTTCTGTCTTGCTGTGTAGTGAGACCTCTAAACACAAACCCACGAGTTTCAGCACTCACTAGTGACTTGCCCAAGAGTTGTGTAAAAATTAACAGCTCTGACACTAGGAAGTCAAAGAATCAGATAGTTTTTGTGTTTACCATAAATACAGCTTCCCATATTTATAATACTCCTTTCTTCTTTTATCCGTGTGAGAGGGAAATCTAGCCAAATCTCACTGTTGGAAACCAAATCCCAGCTAAAGGATTTGTCATGTTTTCTGTCCCCCTGTATTTTTTTTATTCATTACCACCTGGAATATTGGTGGGGCTGGCTCTGAGGTGCTGAGCCATCATGTCAATAACAGCCCCATAAACTGTCTCTAAATAATTCTGTCTCTCTACTAGTTCAGCAGCTCAGACCTTGGCAAGAAATGCAAGATGTCTTAGTTTACCCTGTCAGGTGGCCTTGAAAGGAAATTTCTGGTTATAAGTGATGTTTGGTTCAACTCAGCACTAGGGCAGTTGCAAAGGGCCAATCCCTGACCTTAATTTTCAGAGAGTGCTGATGGGGGATTGGAAGATGAGCAAAACAGGGAGCTCAAAAAATGACAGCAGATCAAGAGAGAACCAGGTACAATGATGTGCCTGAAGAGAGAAGAGGGGGGGAAAGAGGTAAAAAGCACGAAGGAGCAAAGATAAATGAAAGCAGGGAGGGAGGAGGTAGTGAGGAGAGCCCAGTTTTCATCTGTTTTCAGCACTGCAGCAAGTCAGAGGAGGCTTGGGTTAATGGAGTGTCTGGGTGAAAGCTTGGCCTGCTCAACAAATGGAGGAAAGAAATAAAAGAGAAACCATCACAGAGAACAAGAAGAGGAAAAGAGGAAAGTAAGAGAGGCTGTAATTCATGGACAGGGAGACAGGAGAAGATAAAGTTCTAGGAGGATTGCAATAAAGGGATGTTGGAGAGGGAGAAGGGCAGGGCATGAATAAAATGATGGAAAATACAAAGGGGGGCAGAAGAGCTTATGACAACTTAGAACAGCTTGAGAAAGGTCATGCATGCCCTCTGGGCTCCTAGCCACACAAGAGCCAGAGAAGACTGTCATGGTAGATAAACAAGGGATGGTAGGATTGAACACAATTTATAACTTGCTTGTCATCTGGCATGGGAATGGAAATGAATATCCCATCCCTGTGGGGTTGTCAGGGCACTGGGGAAACTGGCCTCTGGATTTCTCTTGGCTGTCAAGTGAGAGGAAAGGTGCCAAATGCTTGCCTGCATGTTTCTCCCCAGATGGGTGGTACTGGAAGGGTTTGTGAAGGAAGAGAACAAATCTCTTTAAGAATATACAGCTTGCTGCAATGAAAGGCATGGTTTTGTGCTGCCACATCCACTGGCCCATGCAAAGTGATAGAGAACAGAATATTCTTGTAACTCTGCATTTGGGTGACGTTGTCTGTGGCTTGGGTAATTTATTACTTGGCCTCTTTAAGGGCAAAATGACTTAGGTCCTGTCTAAATTTGTCTGAACTTGAGAGCGATACAAACTTTGCTAAAGGTTTCAAGACAGAATCAGGCTGTGAGCCCCTCTTGTGTCAGGTCCTTTATCTGGTTCCTTAAAAGCTTCACAGATGGCTCCTCAGGGGAAGGTATATTAACTACTAATCTTCGTGTTAAGAATGGGAGAATTCTGAGAGATACTGTGCTACTCTTCATGACACCACACTGCAACTGTCTCCATACAGCTAGAAATCTTCCAAGATAATGTAAGGGGATGGAGAGGATAGCAAACCTGGGTGGCTGTTCATCTGCAGTTCTTGCAGCCAACCCAATGAAGGACTCTTAACAGGTTGACAACTCACTCTGAGGGCAAAGGTTGGCTTTACTGGGTAAGAAAGGGTAACATAACATTTACACAACCTGTGTATCTCTTGTATCATGCTCCTCTTCCTTGACAGCTTTCAAGTTCATTAGACCTAGATTACTTGGGAATGGCACAGGGGTTGGGAGCTGGCATAGAGCTTCAGAACCAGTGTGAAACTCTAAATGCAACATGAAAATGGGATTTGTGCTTTCAGCAAACCGAGACAAACTCCCCTTTCCTTCCCCCACTATCATCAGGAATACAGCTGTCGTTACTCCCAGTTTTGGTGGAGAAGGAGATACAGTTTTGAGGTAGAAATGGATTCAGAAGTTGCCAGATATCACAGTGCTATTCCTGTTATTGAATGTCTGTCTGCTTCTGGGATGCCAGCAATCCTTTTACTCTCACAGCAAGCCCTTCATGCTGATTAGCCATATGGACACTTTGAATTTGAAAAACAGCTGAGTGAAGAGGTTTGAAAAAAGATTTGTTTCCTAATATTCTTGGGGTTCTGTCGTATGTCTGTGGTTATCTGTAGGTCAGTCTCAACTCCAGTAACTTCCCTCAAGTGGAGGCAAAGCACAGCCAGTGGTTCTCTGGGATGTGCAGTGGTCCACCAGAGAGGGAAGGGAGCTCTTGTTGAGACACTGCTTTGCAGGGTAATAACTGGAATGCAGTTGAGCTTTGGCAGAAAAAAAAAAAAACATTTCTGAACGTTTCTCAGCCTGAGGATAATATCATGGGTACTACAGAAGAGCATTAACAGACCACTTTGCCATGTTTGTAGGACTAATGACTATCCAGCTGAGAGATGAGGCTTTAACTTGCCCTGCTGTCTTTTATTTCCTGGGAGGATTTTGGAGAGGTGGGGAACTGAACCTTGAGAGTCTGACTAGCCAACTAAAGGGTGAGGGAACTTCTACGGTACATATGTATACTCATGCCTCAAGAGTCACTGTGTGTCTGTGTAGGCACAAATCCCTTCCCATATCAAGTATATAAACTATCTTCCCTTCTTTAATAATGACTTTTCATTTTGAAAATCCATGAGTGCTCCCTATAGAAGGGACAGGCAAGCAGCATTACCTGTTTGACAAGGTTGCTATCACTTCTCACTGATGCCCGAGGGACTCCACAAGTGATTTCTGCCCAGTTCCCAGTCCTTACCAAGCTCTGTAGGAAATGGCAGGCTACCAAGTCCACATGCTCTCTCTTATTTCTAGAAGCACATACTTTCTAGCTCACTGTCTGAATGCCTGGCATGTTTTCTGATGTCTTCCATTCCATCAGTAAGCTCTCTGCCCTACCGTCATCTTCTGCATGTGGTTCAGAGTTCTTTCTATGAGTTGGCTCCCATATCTGCAGCCCATGTCTCTTGCATCTTGTCCTGTCAGTCGTAGCGGTTGGCCCATTATTTCATGATTATAGCTGTCTACTATATTTTGACCTGTTTCCTCCATGAAATAATAATGGACAATGAGGTAATAACAGGCATGTGGTGGGTGATCCATTTCCCACTGCCGACCATCAGTGATGTCTTGTTCCTTACAGCAAGAGGTCTATAACTGCATAGTCCCCATTAAAGCTGTAAGAAGTTGCAAAGCTGCAACCTACCCCTGCCAGCCTTGCATGAGCAGTCGACAGTTATTTAACCTTTAGTGACAGGTGACATACTTCAAAGAGAAATGATGCTTTGTGGGTAATAGTTTGTTTATTTCTTGGACAGCAAGCTGTAAATTCACCCGTTTATGGAAGCCACATTTCTTGCCTATTGTTCAAGTGTTGCTCAAAAGTGCCATTCTGTTATCAGCTTGGATGTCAAATAGTCACAGCTCTGTCAATTTGATGTCATGTTTTCTGTGTAAGGAATTAAGGTGGTGTGTGTGCGTTTGCATTTTGAAGGAGTATGTGTGAATGGGCTGGAGAAGATGGTAGGAAGGGAAGAGGCCCCAAATTTCAGCTGGTCCTTTGCTACTCCTTGACAAAACTGTAAGGGAGGGTACCACCTGCTTTTTTTTATTATTTTGCTAGTATCTTTTGGGGGATTTTTTTTGTGGAGCCTGACACCTGCTTTTCCACAACTTGTGAGGTATGAGAGAGGAGCTAAGTACCAGAATCTATGGCCATAAGTCCAGCAGAAACAAATCAGTGTAGCTTCACTAACATTGGAAGGCCAGTGGGGAGTGGAGGCCATTGCCCTTTCCTTGAACCAGCCTGCATGTGTGCTAGTGCATTGAAATGTTTCCTCCAAGTGTTTTGAGTAATTTCATAAATATGAAGGTATAATGTGTTCAAAGGTGTTCATTCAATCAACCACATGGATTCATCCTCATCTTAAGAGATCACGTGAGAAGCCAAGGGGAGGTTTTCAGCTGGTTATACTATGTTGCTTATCTCTATTTCTGAGGCTATTCCGAACTAAAGGAAAACTTCCAAACCCGTAGGGATGCTTTTGCAAATTTTCATTTCTTTTCAGCTTCTCTCTTAAATATTTCTTGTGTCTCCCATAATGCTTCTATATTTCCTCCTTCCTCTTGCTATGATGCCTTAATGCTTTTATTCAGTACATGGAGCTGTTGTATTTCATCAGTGCTCAAACAAGTCTTTAATTTTTCAGGCATATCTGGATGTGCAAATGACCATTTGCATATGAAAAATGAGCGCACCCACAACTCTGCAGCTACCCATAAATATCTGGAAGTACAAAATTGGAGGCTGCAGCATGCAATTTAGTACAGTGTCTTTGTGCCCTGTTCTGTTCAATTTATTGTTGGTGAAGCATGCACCTATGCATAAAGCTGAAATTGTACATGCATTCTCACTCTAAATGCTAAATTTCAAATGGAGCTGGGTAAGATTTTTGGTTGTATACTTCATTCAGCAAAAATGAGTATTCTCTTTGACCCAAGTGATTTGTGAAGTATTTTAGCCCCAATCTCCCTCCCTCAAAGTGAAGAACCAAAATTTTCTGCCTCAAAATATTTCTTTTCTAAAGAAGTTTACCTCAAAATATTGTGATGGTTTTTATTGACATCTCATTCTCTTAATTATTCTAAGAAAATAAGGGAGGATCAAAGATGAAATGACATTGATTAAAAGAATTTGTAGGTATCTGTGGCGGAGCATCTTGGCAAGAAAATTCAGTGTTTCTGATAAACTGTAAATAAAAGATATTTTTCTTTGGGGGAAAAAAAAAAAGAAATCGATTAATGCTGAATAATTCATTCCCAGACAACACAGACTGTAGATAAAACAGGTTGCTTAGGTGCAAGGGCAACCACATGGGATGCGCACAGATCAGCTTAGGTTTGACAGAGCTTAATACCTCTGATGCCATATGAATGCAGCAAGGCTGGCTCCAGGCCTGAGCTGGTCCCAGGCATCCACGCAGCTCTCTGCCCAGGCTAATAAACCTTCCTGGGACAGAAACAAAGGATGCAGAAAAATCTGAGTTATTGAACATGTCAACTTAGGCATGGAAGTAATAATACTGTTGGCATTGTCTGTCTCCAGGATCTAGCTCCCTATTGTGATGTCCAGTAGAGAACTGATTGCATTTGCACGTTTCTGTGTTAAGGTGCTGGCAGTTTTTAGGAGGGAAACTGAGCATCCTTATCTGCTTCTGAATGGGATTTTGGGGGGAAGCCAATAAACACCTTCCCCTCACCCCGTCACATCTACGAAGGGCAATAATATCTACAAAGGGCAATAATGTCTACATTTACAGCTCTGAGAGAACTTGTCATTTGCTGTCTGGTTTGCAAGTGGATTTTGTTTTTTAACTTTGAGGTGAACGGAAACTATAATTTGCATGGAACTTAAGCCACTGGGAACAAATGTGCCTGTGAAAATCTTGTTGAGGCAATGCCACCGTAATCAACAGTAGAACCATGGCTGTTCCCAGGTACTTGCTTACCAAAGTTGCAGTGAGCCCTCTCTGAGCAGCTGTTTGTTCAGCATTTTAGTAGATCTTGAAAATAATCATACAAAGGTGAAACAGGAGTTGTGTGTACTTAGAATCATAGAATCGTCTAGGTTGGAAGAGACCCTTGGGATCATCGAGTCCAACCATCTACCCTACTCTACAAAGTCCTCCCCTACACCATGTCCCTTAGCACTGCATCTAAATGGCCCTTAAACACAGCCAGGGATGGTGACTCCACCACCTCATCTACTTCCCTCATGTGTGAAAGCAAAGGTGTTTTTTTCCTGTTTTGTCAAATCTCCCTCCACGTTTCTGGTGGCTTGAAGAATTGGGTAGTGGCTCCTGGGCTGAGGGACCTGTTAATGAATCTAGTGTCCTGAGCACACAGCATCCTTGGTACCTCTGAGTCCCCCTCAGCCTGGATCTGCCCTCAGGAGCTTGCAGGCTATTTCCAGGCAGGGGAATCTCTGTGTGGAGTGGCTGGCACAACGGGACCTCAGCTGTGGCTAATGGGTTATGGCAACATAAATAACAACATCCTGTTTTGCTGAGTAATTGCGTACTTCAGGCCCTGATCCTGAACAAGAGCCACCAACCACGCACAGCCGGAGCGGGGCTGAGTCTGCGGGTTTGCTGCCTGCCTGCCCCCAGCCCTACCCCACTGTGTAATCACATTAATTCATTGCATCGCCTGGCCTTCTGGCTATTAACTCTGTGTGAGGTGTAACCACACTCAGGCACTTAGTTTATAAATAATGACAAAGAGGTGAGAGCTGAAGCGGTGGGGGATTCTGCCCAGTCAGTTGCTTTAAAGCAGGAGGTGGGCAACCCAACCCTGCCTTCTCCTTTTTTCTGAACAGCCTTTTAGAAAAATGCACCTTTAAGTTAGTTGAAATTACCATAAAGTCAAGTTGAAATTGTGACAAGATCTTTTGGGGGTGGGCATGGAGATGAAAAGTGAAAGAACTAACTTGAAGGAACTAGGAAAATGATCAAATTTAAATTTTGGGGGTTTAAAAAGAATCGGGAAGGAATGAAAACCTTATTTTTGAAGGTGTTAGAAATCCTAAAACACAGTGATCTATGCCCAGTAGAGCACTTGAGTTCATCCAGACAAATTATTTGGGGGCTTCATCTGATTCTTTTTGCTTTTTAACTTAGACAAGACTTTTTTTGTATGCCTTTTAGGGCAACCCAAAAATAACTTATTTTGATTTGCTAGCAAAAAATCAATTATTTCCACAGCTCTAAATTGCACATTTATAAAAGACAAATGCTCTGTTGCTGTCTGTCAATGTGTTGCTCATGAAGGAATTTCTTTGTTTATCCACTTTTTCTTTTTTAAAGAGGCAATGAAATTCAACATAAAAGACACGGATTAAAGTAACAGTGAAATGAAATGCACAGAAGTCAGGAAATACCAGAATTACAATACAGTCTTTAAATGCTCACAGGCTGGTCTTATTGCAGGATTTCTGCCTTGTTCAATGAGGCGCTTATTGTATGATAAATAAGATATAAGGCCATACAATGAATAATGAAAGGAAAAAGAAATATTGAATAGCTGCTCATCCAGCAAGTCCCAGCCATCCTGTGGACTGAATGTGGTAGGGTCTGAGCTGGGGGGCAGTAGGGGTGATGGTTTAAAAAGCGTTTAACAGAGCTGCATCAGGAGAATGTGGTTAGGAGCATGAAGGGAGCTGTTACATGGACACTTTCTGACTGTGCCTCCCTCTGCAAACCTAACTTCTTAAAAAAATAAAACCAGTCTGAATTTCCTTATATTACAACTGATTTAAATGACTGCAAGCACTCTCTGGATTATCTGAATCAAGCCATTATGCAAAACAAGGTTGTGATCCCGCCAGTTGCTCTGTGTGGCCAAAGGCATTGGAAGTCAGCAAAGGTTCTACGTGGTCACAGGTAGCTGTGTGCACAGAACAAATAGGCAGGTTTGCTGGAGCACACACCATACATTGTAGGCTGCCTTCAACACCATTTGGCAAACTTACACCATGGGCAAGAACTGAACTAGGTTTCCTGATGTGCTCTTTTGAAGAGTGTTATAGAGAAGTCATATAAAGCAAGGTGACAAATCTCAGAGGGCTCCTGTGCTGTTTCCCAGTAGCTTGGTAATGGAAAGAAAAGGTGTGTAGCACTTGGCAGTGTTTTGGTTGAACGCAAGATGTATTTCCTGCTTGATATTGAGGTGCTGTGCAGCGCAGGCTTGGGGCACACTGTAGTCCCAGCTTAATGCTACAGTATGGTGTCTCTGCTTAGGCAGATGCTACTGCAGGTTGTGTGCTAGGGAGATGTATGCCTGACCATCGCTACAATAGTGAATATTGTTGAAAGAAGTGTGACTGACCTGTTTTCTGCCATCTAGTTTCATGTCTGCGTTATACTCAACAGCACAGAGAGCACACTTATCAACCTTTCCCCTTTCTATCTCTATTTGTCAAAGTTACCTTAGAAAGATGACTAACTTGGTGCTTATACATGGGGATCATTACCTTTGTAAGTATGGTTTAAACTCTGTAGAATGGGAGTAACAGCTAAAAAAAAAAAAAATTGCAGTTTGATTCAGTAAGGATTGTCCAGCTTACAGCATGAATGCTGTAGTTTCTTTGTTAGATGTGTTAGTTTTTCCTCTTCTGGTTTATATCCATACAACCTCATGCGCCACATAAAAGAAATTGCAAGATGCTTTGAAAGAGCTTGCAACTCGAGCAGTAGTCACTGCTCACCCATCCTATACTTTTTGTAACCTTTTGAATCCATTGCCTGCAATAAATAAATAGCTTGTTGCTAGTTCTACACTCTGAAGCCTTAGGCAAGGGAAATTTGCAAAACCTTCAGCACACATCCCTTTACCTCTTCTGTCTTCCAGAATGAAAAACTGATTATTTTTCCTGTGACTTAATTAAAACCAATTATTTCTGTCCCTCCTCTTCCAGATACCAAAAGAATACCAGTGACAAAATGGTCAGACTCATGACAGTGAGCATTGATTGAATGTAAAGAGGCTCTGTATTCACATCTCAGCATCTGGAAGCTTCACCTACAAGCTTCAAATACTACAGCATTATACTTAACTGTGCAACACTTTCAGCAATGCCTTTTTATCATCTTTTTTTGTTGCAGAAATGTTTACATACTGTGAGTTAGAGCCATCAAAGAAAAGACCTTTCTTTCTAATACTGGTTACTAGAAAGGGATTTGCACTCTTGTATGTTCAAACTGAATTTTCCCCTGCGGTGGGGCTTGAGTGCTTTACAAATTTCCAGTGTGTGGTGACTTGGACTGAAGATGCTCCAGGTGGGGGAAGCATTCTAAAAGCTTAGTACCACCTGTAGATGGAGAGGGTGACTCTTCCAGGTGCATGTTCCTGCCAGTTACCTTCTACTTGCTGTGGTGCTTGGTAGGTCCCTCCTCAAGTTCATTCAAGTCATAACTCAGCAAATAAAAGCATCTAGTTTTCAGGTTGGTTAGTGAGCCAAATTGGTTGGTTGAACGGTGGGTCCAGCAAGCCCCAGAGCTGGTGCAAGGAAGAGGGCAAAGAGCCACAGATAAGAACAGGGTGAGGAGAGCAAGTCTTCCCTCTTTGAGCTTGGTGACCTGTGGGGTCTGCTCAGGGAATAATGCCTTCAGAGAAAAGGTCTTACAGAGCCGTTACTGAAACTTGTACTCATATTTGTTAATGTTTTCACAGTCCTCCTGCTACTTCCTTATGAAATTTAATTTAGGAGTGAGTTGGCAAAATGGCCTGCATACTATTTTTACCAGATAAAAACCTGTTGGTTGCAGGGTTGTTAGCCCTTCTTTCTTCCCTCAGCTTCATCTTAGTTGATCCTTGAGGTTTAGTCCTAATTTGGAGTCCTCACGCACTGAATGGTGTACAAACACTTGCTAGAAGGTGCACATTTGAAATCCCTTGGCAGATGCTTCTGGGTTTTTAACTCTCGGGCCTAAACTTTGTGGACTTAAAAGCTGCTTAATTCTGTCTGTCAGGACTTTTGAATAATAGTGATGAATGCTTTCCTAAGCGCTCTGTAGTGGTTAAGTCACTTTTGCCATTTTCTTTCAAAAAAAATAATCACCGTTGGATACTGGCCAAGTCTAGAAAATTTCAGCTCTGAAGATGAAAATTTTGGCAAGTTATAAGTGACTGAAAACAGCAGAGAAACTCATTTGCATTCTTAACTGGAGCAGATGTTGCTGCTACTGCCCTGCAAGCCAGACAGCACGCCACAGAATTAGGGGCCACTGTGCTGGCTTGAGGCTGCTGTGTTTCTTTTTCCTGCCCCCAGACACATTAGGAAGGTGCAGAACATGTTCTAAAGTTTACCTCCTGGTGGTGATTTCTTGGGGGCACCAAGCATGTTTTTGAGCATTCTTATGTCCTCCTGTGTAGGCGTGCATCTCCCTACACCTGCTTTAAGTCTGGAAACTGTGGAGTAGGAAGAATATAGCAAGGTGCTTGGGGAAACGGGAGCCACATGTGTGGGGACTCAAAGTGACACTAGATCAAATCATGAGCCAAGGCTGAGCTCTGGGAGTGCACCTGATCCTGAGCATTGTGGTAGTGACAGGTCCTGAAAGGCAAGTTGGATAGGTTGGAGACTTTCTAGAAGAAAGTCCAAGAACAAGACAGTGTCAGGGGCTGAAGTGATATCCAGCACAAGATTAATGCAGTATCTCATCAATCATAAAGCGTTTTGACAGCCTAGGTGAAGTTATTCTTTCTATCTTGTGGCAGAATTTAAAGGGTAAGAACTTGCATGGGAAGCTTTGGAAAAACAATTTTGCTGATCTTGCTAGCACCAGACAATAGGAAGCAGAGGGTCCCAGTGGGAACTAAGTGCCAGGTCTACCCTAACCCCTTCGTCCACTGATGTAACCAAAATTTAGCAGTGATGGGAAAGGCAGTGTCTCTACTGCCGCCTAGCAGTCTGCCACAGCCAGCTCCCTGCTTTGCTTCTGTAAGAAAATGATCTTTACCCAGTACTGTTATCAGTACACTGCCATACAGACTCTTTGCTTCAGTATAAGCATGCACAAGAATTTACTTTTTCTGTATAGTCAATATAATACAAGGCAATAGTGGCAAACATCAATTACAGAAGAGCTATGTGCTGCTGGAAAGGGGAGCAGAAGTCAGGTGAGAGAACCCAGGGTGTGTAAAATGGCACTACATCACTCAGGTGAAGTAGATATTCCCCATCCTGTATGTTTAGACTTCCAAACATGAACTTGAGCCTATTATTATATGGTCTTGCCACCATCCCTTTTGATGTTGTTTTGATTTTTCCGAAACTTTAATGGTAAGGTAGTTCATATTAAAGCAGGCATTGTTTCTTTGGATTAAAACCTGCTACTACCAGCACCAGCTCTTCCAAGCAAGGAGTGCCAATGGAACCAGCCTGTTCTGTCCTGTGGCATTGTGGAGTCTTGAGCCCCTTCCCATCATTGGAGGTCGCTTGGGCCAGGTTACATTAATTGGGAGAAAACAGCAGTGATGCTTGCAAGTGAATGCAAGGCGAGGCAACAGAGCTGTGGTCATTAGCGACTCCTGTGCATCTCGGGCTTTTTGACAAACGGGTGCAAGGGGAGAGACCTCATTTGGTGGTGTGAGCCTGTGAGAATCCGGTTTCCATAACAACTCACTTCAGGTCTTCTCTTCATGTTCCAGCGTTATCTTTTTGTGTCGCTCCTAGAGCTTGACTTGCCAGAACAGCACGATGCGTTTGAACAGCAGCGAGCTCCTCTCCGGGAGCTGGAGCACCTATTGTTTTCTGAGGAGCTGACTTACTCATCGCAAAGATAATGCAGGAAATGGGACACAAATCTGCAATAGCTCTATCTACTCTTTCTAGCCTTTTCAGTGTTTGGTGGTGTTTGATATCCTGAAAATGGAGACCTGCTGTCATTAGCTAAACTGTGTGTGTAACCTCAGATGCTCATTATTCACACCCATGTTCTGACTGCAGTTGCCTGGAGGGGGACTGACCCTGTGGTCCCGACTGCCTCCTGCTGCTGTATCCTCCTCGCTTTCAGTCCTCTCCTGCCCTTTGACACAGCATAGTCAGAACTGAATTCAGTAAATTTCAGTATCCACTGCTAAATCCTTCCCCTCTGGACAAGGTAGGGGTTCCCAAGGCAAATGAGGAGTACCAGGCGGCCCTTCTCCAGCCCTTTAGAGTAGGTGCGTGTCAGTAGTGGTAAAGGTGCAGTACCCGAGTGGAATATCCTTTAAAGAGCTATTAAAAACTGTCATAGGTTGCAATAGGCCAGCGACTGTACTGGTTTCTCTGCAGGAATGCCATGAAACTTGTGAGGAGCTCAGTGGCAGTGATGGTCATGGGTGCCTCTGCTAGCTGGGAAAGGGGAAACCTGCAGACCTGGCTGCACATATTTTCCTTTCCACTGCTGGTGAGGTGGCATGCTGCATTTGGCAAAGATCCATATACTTGATCACTTATTTCCTTTTAAAATGTTGGTACAGCTTGGGGAAGATATCAGTTTCTTCCTTCTTCCTGTGACTCCCCCCAGCCCTTGTTGGGAATTGAACAGTCAGAAGTAAACAGGCTTTATTTTTTCTATAGCATGTTGTGCAGTTACAGACCTGTTGGCAGCCCTTAGCATCAGAGTTCAGCTGTGCAGTAGAGCACACCTCTGATGTTCCTTCCCTAATTTTGCAGACAGAAAGTTGTTAGAAGGCGTGGAGGCTCCTGGAGGGGAAGATTTACAAAGCCCAGCAGCCTGGAAACTGTGGATAGTGTCTGGGTAGTGACTACTGTTGTCTCTGCGTGGGCTGAGAGCCAGTCCTGTGGCCCTGGGAGCAGCTTCATTTCGCAGCCTCTCTCGGCTCGCAGAAGGGTTGTTCCCCTTGGGCACGAATGGTCCCTCTCCCTGAAGAAAATCCCCATGGGCTCAGTGACAAAGCAATGCACAGGCTGTAGAGCACGGGCCAGAAAGGCATCCGCATCTTCTGCTCCCATCTACTGTCCCTCTATCCTCTCTTTTTCAGTTCACTCTATTTTCCATGTTTGTCACTAGGGAAGCTTGAACGCATAAAGGAGAACCATAAGCGAGGCTGGCATTGAAGTAATAAATTTAACTCTGAAATAAACGATACCTGTGGGTAATAGGTTCGAAATTGCTGTGTTCCTTGGTAACAGGATATAATTACAACTACCACAAGATCTGCAGGGCAAAGGTGCAATTATCCCCCTCATGTCTAAGTTTCAGTGAAAGCATTACCACAATGTTGCCACAATTCAGTGGCATGGAACAGGGAGCTTATTGGGAAGATAACAGTAGTTCAGCAAATGTTCTTTGTAATCCCTCAATGCTGGCCCCCCCCCCAATCTTTAAAATGCACCATATGCTGGATAAAAAAACAACACCTACAGCCACAATGTGCCACAGTCGCTGTGGGATTACCAAAGGGGGCCTTAGTAACTACCAGGGAATGAGTGATGAGTGATAGGACCACTTATACCAGCGGGCAGGTCATCATTTGTTACTGTGTGGTTCTGCAGTAATTAAAGGCCATTGAGTGATATTTCTCCGCTGTAACCGGGGAGGGGAGGGGGCTTGTGCCTTTGTGTCCCTGTGTAGTTGCACAGTAATTACTGAGTAATGACTGATAGTGTTACTGTGTTACACCAGGCTGCTTATTGTGTTCCCCTGCATAGGGTTTTTAATCAGAGGGAAACGTTCTAATTGTTGCTACCTCCAGCAGCGGGGTTTGCTTGTGTGTGACTCCCCTATTCCACAGCAATTATGGATGGGCATCAGGGAAGTGGTGATGCTGAGTTCCACAGAGACTGAGGAGTCAAGGCAGCTGCTGAGGCTTGGAAGGTGCTGAGTGTGCTGGGAGCTGCCTGGCTTGGGAGCTACACAGGATAATACCCAGCTTGGAGGTTCACCTGTATTGTCACTGTGGTACTGTGTGGTTATCTGCTCAGTGTCATTTGGGCATTGAGCAGTAACCTAGCTTTGGAAAGGTTTTTTATGTTAGAGAGCAAAACTCTTCCCAAAAGCATGACTCCTGCCTTCTGTGTTCTATTTCACTTTCACTTCTATATTTACATATGTAATGGCTGAAAAGTCTGTGGTTGGCACAGCTGTCCAGTCTGCTAGGGCGGTGTGTCCATGCGATGCAAGTTGAGCTTGTGTCAGATATGTATGCATCACACATGGTGTTGTGTTTTGTTTTTCTTGAAGGCATGATTTTGTCTACGTGTGTTCTGAACTGACCAAAAGCCCTGTGGACATCTTCAGAGTGCTCTGAGTTGGGCTAGACAGCCTTTGCAGGGCATGGGACTTGAGATGAAGTGTCATCATGGTCACAGGTGGTTTTTCTCAAGTTGTATTGCTGTTGGTGGAAGATACCATGTAGGCATACTCGGAGACATACCCAGTCTGGTCTACAGCTGGCCACAGTCAGAGCTTAAGACAACCTGACTATATGATCAGAGGTGATATGCGCAGTACCCAAACACTGGGTTACCTACCCAAACTGATTGCCCTTCACTTCATGGGTAGGTATGCCCAACAGTTTTCATTTTCCAAGTACCTTCACACCAAACAGCAAGCCCCATTCTCAGGAGTGAAAGGCAAAAGAAAAAATATTGCGGCAATCGTCTCTTTGTGTTGGACTTTCTTGGACTTCCTATGCCACAAAAGTAGGACCACCTGAAATGCTGAGCGTGGTGCAGTGATAAAAAGCTAGAGGAAACAATGGCACTACTTGAACAAAGGAAGAAGAAATTTAATGTCAGTTTTTGTCCTTTGTAGAGCAACGTAATGAGAACCAGGCTGGTGACTTGTCTTCCCACATCCGTGGTCAGCCCAGTAAATCCTGCCATGTGTTGCTAGTGTGTTTGTAGGGAAGCACTGGGTATGAGTTTCCTTGCAGCATCTGACATCTGGCAATTTTTTTGTACCAGACTGGGTAGCTCAGTGTGCTGGTTTGTCATAGCTCTGGGGGCTCAGTAAAACCAAGAGAAATAAGGCCACGAGCTGCAGTGCAGGTCTCTGCAGGCCTTGGGACCACTGGGGTACGTCCTCTACGTGGGAGTATTTGAGAGGAAAAATCTCCAGTCACAAAGCCCACAAGGAGAGCTGCTTGTCACATCCAAGCCTCTCTCCCCTTTTGGAGGCTGCTGCAGTGCTGCCAGATTCTCTTTTCCCATGTGTGAGCCTGGCTGTCTCTGTTTCTGGGAGTGATGGTGGTTTCTTTCTTTCTTTTCTTTCTTTTTTATTAAAAAATGTAACATTTGGGTCTTTGAAATTGAAATGGATTTCAGTCTTCCTTATATTAATTATTGATAAATGGAGCCTGAGAGACGGAGATGAAGCCTGGCATGATTAAAGACAGACAGTTTTTAATTTTATGTCTCTCACAGTGACAGAGGAATCCAGTTTAATAGGAGTCATTTATTAAAAGGGACTTAATCACAAGCATGCAACTAATCGGGAGTGAGATAGAAGGGGAAGTGGAGGGGGGAGGTATGCGCTGGGGCAGGGGGGCAGCCAGTTGGGGTGGGGAATGATACTGTGGTGTTTAGAGCCACTCTTCAAGTCCCAGCACGTGTGGAGAACGCAGGTGGAAACCACATCGCCTGCCTGAAAAGGTGAGGGAGCTGCAGTCCGGCACAGTGGAGTAACAGCAAAGTTGCTGAACTGGGACTAGCTGATGATGACTCTTATCTCAGCACCATTAAGGTGGCCTTGCCATTAACCAATACCCTCTGCCCTACATGAACGCATAATCAGAATGACAGTTCTCTCCTCCAAAACATTTATAGGCTAATTAAAAGCCAGGACACAAAAGATGGATAAAGACAGACAAGGAGATGATATTTTCCTCTGGATGTGGGAGGAAAAGTGTTCCTCTCCCTATCAAGCTTGCTGAAAACTACGTTGGCAGGTGGTATATTTTCTATTGTCTTTGCTGTTGGTGATGCTGCTTTGTTAAGAACATTACTTTACCTTCACGTGGCTTGTAGTGATGGGGCTGTAGTTTACTCTTCACCAGCTGAATGATGCCCACTGGCTAGCAGGTAGTAAGGAAGCTTTTTAAATATTTACTCCATAGTTTGTGTGTCTTTCTCAGGGAACTGACTAGATTAGGAGTTTGCAGTCCCTCTTGTTATGACGTTGTCCATGCTGTGAGCTGGGGGGGACCATGTGTGGTTACCTCACCCAACACCATGAGCTACTGCTCTCTGAGCTGGAGAAACCGTTGGTGGTTGTACCAGAGTCCAGCAGTTCTGATACAGAATTGACTCCTGCATTTTCATTTCAACTTCGCTTTACTATTATTTCTGTTAGGGACATTGCTAAGTTTATAACTTTTGGTTGTGCAAATCAGAGCTTGTTTACTTTTAGTGCACGCTGGGGTGGGGATGCAGCAGTACTGTGAAACCATGGTGCAAAGAGCTCCCCCCAAAATGCTAGGCAGCTCCTTGTCTGGTGAAAACTGGGACATCGAGCTTTAGCTGGACAGACTCAAATGAACTGTTGTGAAATTTTTGGGTGAAAAGCTAGCTCATTTAGTGAGCTTAGCATGAAGGCTAGCGTTTATTATGTGAGTCTTCCAGATACCTCTGTCCTGGGATTGGCTTGGACCTAGGAAAGAGGCTTGCAATGTTCAAAAAAGACTGGAGCAATTCTCTCCTCTTTGTTGATAGAAACCCAGCCTAAAGAGATTTCTGTGTGGATTAATAGAAGCCAACTTGATACAGAAGCAGCGGAGGACAACAAAAGGAGCTGATACAACAGTGATATTCATTCAAGGGTGGAAATAGAAGGGAGCATTGCTTTAGAGATACCATCTTTCCATGTAGTGTTCTTTCCTCAGTAACTATTGTGTGTTACAAGTCCTCAGGGAGGAAAAGAACAGTTATCTTCTGTAGGGATGTTTATGGTCATAAGAATTTAGGGTCTTGGGTACTGAGACAAATAGTGGTTTCTGGTAAGAGACCATGAACTGAGGGGAAGAACCAGTGGGGACGCTCCTATCTGGCAAAAAAGCTTAAGGAGGCCTCCAGTTTGGTGCCCATCTATCTGTTCCTGTCTGTCTCCTACACTCATGTGGACTCTGTATGGCCATTTATGCTTTTACTACAGTGATATGAGCTGTTTGAGAACTTTGGAGACTTCACTGTCCCTTCTGTCTCTCGTGATGGTCCTTTTGCTCCATACATCTTTAGCTTTTTTTTTCCTTGATAAAAATAACACTGATTTGGGCTGCTTTTTCAAATTAGGAAAAGAGGTTGGAGAGAGTGAGTGTAAGTTCCTACTCCCTTTATTTTGGTATTGAAATAAGCACTATGATTCTCAAAGTAATTAATGTCACTTCTTCCTGGTATATTAAAAAAGCCCAGTCTTCCTCGACCCTACCCTTTGTAGCTGGCAGTATACTTGCTCTTTCTCTTGGGACAAGTTCTTGAACCAGTCTTCCATACCTGTTAAGAGTATAGTTTCTCAGCTCTTCTATAGTGTTTGTGTGTCCAGGAAGCAAACGCTACATTACTTTTCAGCAGGATAGCTGTTTATACCCGAGGTAAAGGAAAGTGTCTTGCTCTGTTCTTTTTCCCTTCATCATCCTTCCTCTCTCTTTGTTCCTTGATCTTGACTGACTTGCAAGTAACTTAAAAATGCTGGAAAGTAGTAGTTAGGGAAGATGAAAAGTGTGGCACCTAATGATCAAATGCCAGGCCCTTAAATCCACTCTTGTAGGTAGACTCCCAACTGGGCTGCCTGAGACCTTCATGGAAGGCTGGTCTGGCTGGGAGGGTAGAGGTTTAGCATCAGTCATGCTGTCCTTTGAATGTGATAAAGACTTCAGCCATTTCCCCAGGGCACTAATGCAAAAGATTATAAAGCTGCTCTATAATTTTTGTCTATTCAGAATTTAAACTACCATCAATCATCTCAAGTTTTTAGCGTCAAATAAGATAATGTAGCCAACTATATTATTAGAAAGAGATGTGTTTCTGAAGCAGTGAACGTCTGTGGGTGCATCTGAATGGCACTTAACTAGATATGCAATCTCTCATCGACAGTGCTATTAAAAGAGCTTCAGTTTGTGGAGGTGGACTCTGACTCAGGGAAGCTGTGCTGAGGGATATGGCCATCTACTACTTCACTTGCAGCCTGAATATTTGGTAAGGAGCAGGAATAAATAAGGAGGAAGGATTGAGCATCACCCAATCTGTGAAAATATCTTTTTCTGCTCTTTCGGCATGAAATGGCTTCAGTGGCTGGAGAACCTTGGTTGGAAGGTGGTATAGGAAAGATGTGGTTAGCTGTACCTGATGGTCACTCCTAATACAGCATTCCTCTTGGGTTTTGATCTATCTAAAATGGAATTTTGTGCAGATGCAAGGTGCTGGAGTGACCACTGTAAAGGTGGATAGCTCTGTGCAGGTAGACAGCAGCAGCCTGGGTAGGGGAAGGCCAGCTCCAGCCTAACCCTTGATGAAGGTTTTTCCTCAGATTGGAAAGTGGCTGATCCTAGGAGTTGCAGCGTATCTGTGGAGGATATGTGGAGATGTGAGAGGGAAAGACAAAGTAGACATGACAGATATGAGGATGCATGAGATGACACACAGGAGGGGTCACAGAAGCAGATACAGGGCACTGTTGAGGATGGGGATGAAGAGGGTTCTTGGATTAAGGCAGGGGGAGGTGCTGCAGCCCATGGGTGACCTACCCTGGAGCAGGGAAACCCCAAAGGGACTGCTGCTTGTGGAGTAGCTGGGCTGGAGAAGAGGAAACAAGCAAAAAGGAAGGACCAAGGAAAGAAAACAATAAGAAATGAGAAGCAACAGTAATAAAGCATCCTGTACTGACCCAGTCTCCTGTGCTGTCTGTCACCTTGCCCAGGGGGCTTGCAGGGACTCAGTGTAGTTTGTATCCAAAACAAGGGAAGGGGAGACGGGCTGTATGCTTGTGGCTTGGGGGGGAGGTGTAGGGGGGGTGGGGGGATGTGTTGTACTGAAATTGAGCCTGGGGATCTGGGAAGAAAAGGGTTTACCTAAGTGCTTAATTGTGTGTCATCTTTGTCTTCTAATACCTGAATTAGTAAATAAAAGTTTATGTTAATTGGCAATAAATCACATTAAGTGAAATTCCTAAAGTCAAGACTCTTTTGCTCGTGATGCTTTGGAACTAACTCTTGCCAAGTGTCTCTACCCTCAAGGTTATTTATATCCCTCTCACCTCATGATTGCCTAAATTTTAATAAGCGATTGGGTTTTTTTGTGGTGTTTTTTTTTTCATTTTCAGAAGGCTATATAACACTATGTCTTTCTAGAAAGTTGTGGAAGCTCCAAACCTGCTTTTTTCTTTTTTTCCTTTTTCCCCCCAATGGTATCGAAACCAGCCTGCAAAGCTAGTGCTGGAGAAGAGCTAAGAAAAGATTTATTGGCTTCCTTCATTTTGGTGCTTCTTATCTAAATAAAATACTAACTTGATTGTCCATGAACTCTCATAATACCTTTATACAACAGTGTCCAGAGGACAAAAAGTAGGGCTCATTATGTTATGTACTGGCAAGTGACTTTAAGATAGTGACTGCACTCATCATGCATTATAGTATAATGAGGAGAGATACCTGTATTGATCTCTAAACAGAGAAAGCACAACGAGCCATATAAATGATATATGGATTGTTTCATGTCATTAAAATGCAGCCATCTCTGGTGAACTACTGATGCAGGTGCAGAGTTAGGGTAATGAAGAATACCAAGGAGGTGACAAAGTGACAGTGCCACTGCACTCTGGCCTCCGCACTAGTCTCTTCTGTATGGCATTGGATGCTCCTGACCCAAGGTTTTCCATCACATCTGAATTGTGCTCAGAGCCAGGCCTGGATTTGATATAAGGTTAAGGATGAAGGGAGGATTATACAGATAGTTGCTCCTTCTAATTTTGTTTCCGGCCACCAGCAGGGAGCAAAGAGATACCAGCTTTACATCTGAATTAACTTGGTTGCTTCCTGAGGCTTTTGTTTTAGTACTGTAAAATTCTCTAGTTGGGTTCAGTCCTTCTCTCCTTATTGAAGTCAGCAGCCAGACTCCTGCTCCACTGACGACAGGGATTGGGGGCACCATAGAAAATGCTCTTTTGTTTTGTTTTGGAGGTTTTGTTTTTCTTTTTAAAAGCTCTGAATAGATAGATTCATTCCCAGCTATTATAGTAATAATGACCTTTACACTAAAAAAAATAATAATAATGGCCATAAGGGTTTCCAGCCAGGCCACTTTGGGACCCCCTGCGCTGGAGGCCAAGTACCTAGCCAAAAAAATCACATCTCTAAATATAATTGGCTCCAGCAACAAAAAGAGAGAGAGCAGAAGCAAGAAAGGAGAAGTCAGCAGGTCAGATGGTGAGGTTGCAGGCGTTCATATCTAAATGGCCTCCCAATGTACCATTTTGCTCCTAATGACACAGGATTAGGGGAGGAACATAATTGAGGTTTTATCAAACATGTGAGTGAACAACACAGCCCATCCCCCTCTTGTCCCCTCCTTGTTCAGCCTAAATTGTAAAGGACTTTAAGGATTTGGAAAGCTAGATTTAGCAGCTGAAAGTCATTCGCCCCCTCCCTACCTCCTCCATCCCCTTTCCCATTGCCGCCTCCATTTCCTATTTCTGTTTCTTTCAGTAATTAACCTTTGGAATAATCTCCCTTGCAGAGCTGGCTAAGCTGCTCTTCTATCTCCCTATTGTTGAGTGTCCTTAAGACAGAAGCTGGACCAAGCGTCTTGATGAGTGACGGATGAGTAGAGAGCTATCTGGAAGGCGAAGAGTTTCGCTGGGGGAAGAGGGGTTTGGTGCCTTCTGGTGATAAGGAGGAAAAAGTGGTGGAAGTTGTGCTTTGGGATTTCTTGTTCATTATACCCACTGTTGTTCTTCATAGGTGGTTATGCTTGTAGGTTTTGCAGATTGAGGGCCTGCTGTAACCTGACTGAAGTGGGTAGGATCTTGAGCAGTGTAAGCAGAGGAAGGTTTTGTCCCCCTCATTTATTTTTCCCACAAAGGGAGAACTGTTTTTCTTTTTCCATCACCATTCATTTTTTTAATATCTCCTGTTCATCACTCTCCTTTTTTTTTTTTTTTTTTTTTTTTCTTTTCTGTATAAAATAACTCTATCCCCTTCAAGAGGTGACTTGTAAGATATCAGAGATACTGCCAGGATAAAAGCACCTGCAATGAAGCCTCTAGACTGTGACAAATGATGCCTCCTCAATTTTTGCTGCTACCAGAAACCTTGAGATTGTCTTCAATCATATTATCTTTTTTTTTTTTTTTTTTTTTTTAACTCTATCTACTACTCCCAGTTATTGCCAGTCTGCTCTATTTGTAAGGGTTGGAAGGGTGAACTGTTGGCAGGCAGCAATGCGTTATTAAAATGTATTCTAGCCCCTCCATTCAGTAAGTTATCTACAAGCAGACTGATTTATACTAATTTGTTCATTATTCTCAGTTGTTAGATAAATAGTTTGTGGGACTGAATTTTAGGCTATGGTTTATTTAAAAATGTCTTTTTCTGAGTATTTACTCCTAATTTCCCATGCCATTTGATGGATCATTGATGCCATGTGACATTATTCTTGTTCGTACATCAGTGAGTCTCAGTTCACTACAACAAGCTGCATCCTTTAGCCTGTTCACAAATTATCTGTGAATATTTATTTTTAAGTATTTAATGACTCTGGTATGCATGGAGGATTATTCAAAGTATCTGCAAGGTGGATTATTCAAAGTATCTGCAAGGTCATTTCTGCGGAGAATGTGTACATTGAGATATGACTGTGTTCAGGATGTGCACAAATATTTTGGTGTTATCTGCTTTTCTATCTCTGTGAATAACTCTGTGTATTATTTTCTTACAACTCGCTGGAAAAAATGATCCTAAGCTTGTCTTTGAAATGAACCACCTGATCACTGGAAAAAATGATCTTAAGTTTGTCTTTCAAATGGACTGTCTGGTCTTGTTGATTCTTACTGAGACACTTGTTTTTTCCCCTCCCTTACATGAGAGGTGGGTGATGCTGGTTGCTTAGAGGATATGCTGTAAAATGAAGTTGTGTTGATGGAGAAACCAGAAACACTGCAAGAGTCCTGGGCGAATATTATTTGGGAACAGCCACCTTGTTGACCCCACTAGTGGTGATCACATCCACACAGTTTGAACTGCAGGCAAAACTGCTGAGCTGGTGCTGCAGTACCTCCTGTGCAAATGAACAGGGACCCATGTAGTCAAAAGTCTTCATGTTGACAGGATCAAATTTGCTGATGTGGGTCTATACCCCACAAAAGTGATGTTCCCTTTCTGAATAATTTCTTTACTGTAGTCTGTTGTTCCTTTCTGCTCTGGGCCATTGACATCAATGGATTTTGCATCAGCTTTCCCCTGAAAATAAGACTTTTGAAGCAAAATTTGTGAACGTATTATAGGAGTGCTTCATTGTACCCTGTGATATGAGCTTTTGTTTTCTCTGTTCTGCTCAAAAATGTTAGTGAAGCAATGACAATGTGCAAAATGCTCATCTTTATGGAGTGGAATTGGGATGTGTAGGTTTTCTCCCCAGCAGCTGATGCCTGTGCTCAGCACAGCTCTTTCTGGCACCCAGAGGCACGATTGTTTGAAGGACAGCAATGGCAATTCACAGAATGGGAGAGTGGGCCTGGGGAGGGAGTAAAATTCACTGCATAAAAATTAATTGGCAAGTTACAGTGGCAGGATGGAAGAGGGCCTGAGTGGAGAGCCCTATGAATATGGGGATTTTCAGGTTTTGGTGATAGTTGTGGTTTCACCATCATTTCGCCATTTTCTGATTAAAAAAAAACTCAGGAGAAATTAAAGGAAAGCACCTTGAAACTCCTTCAAACAAAGCAGCCTTGGGTTTTCTGGTCATACAGTGACCTAGAACTGTGGATCCATGGCCTGTAACAGCAGTTCCTGTGTACCACAAAGAACTGTGTGGTTGATAATGATGAAGAGGTGGATCTTGCAAAGCTCCTACTATTTTTTCTGCATGCAAAATAACCCTGGGAAATAAGCCCCCCTTCACATTTTAGAGCCAATTCAGAACTAATTTATTGTATTTATTTTTTAATTACTCCCTTATGACAGCTAACACAAGTATTCCACATAATCCTTAAGATTTGTCTGATGCTCTGACAGCCAAATATGAGAGCAGTATTATTTCCCTGCTCCCCAGGTGATCATCATCTGATGTGCTCATCTTAAATGAGAATGTAAGTTCCTTGGGGCAGGAAATTATACTTTTGTTTTGAGCATACCTATAAGTGTGATTAAAATAACCCTTTTTCTTGGTGTCATCTGGTAAGTTGGTCCTCTCTGATTCAGCGGGTTTTCACTGCAAGAAACTAGATCTGTTTTTCTTGGTATTCTGTCAAGACTTGTCATATCTCTGAACTCAAATGGTTGAAGTCCTGTTCCTGAGTTTGCAAACTTGATAATTTTGCTTCTTTTTTCTTCGCAGGTAAGTTTTCGTGCTTTCTAATCCTCTCCTGATTGTCTCTAACGGTAAGTTATTTCATTTGATTTGAGTACTCTTACAATGATATCAGTAGATAACTTGGATTGGCAACTGCCATTGTCATGTGCTTGCCTGTGATAAACTTGGGAGAAAGGGATGACTAGTCATGCACAGCTTGTTGTGAGTCCTACTCACTCTTGAATATCTTAATAGTAGCTGTGGTAAATACCAATATCTCACTGTAATTGACTAGCATCCATCAAGTTATGCCCAAGTATTGGAGCATTTTGTAATCCAGATGTTATTTGCTACTGCTGCTTCTATGGCTACCAGAGGAGGCAGCAAGCAATGTGTGTTCTGGCATCAGAGTGGTTATTGGGCTGGGGGGTTGTGTTAATAAGGTCCTGGCATGGCAATGCTTTTTGTTATAGTTGCAGTGGAACGTGTAGATTGCAAAACATTAAGAACCTGTTGTTGGGTGGCAAGGAAGATGGTACGTTCATACAGAATATGATAGTAGCAGAATCATAGGGTTTCCAGAGGAGGTTTTGTGTTCATCAGAAACGTGATATGTTCAATGTGACAGCTGTGCTTTTCTTTGTTGTGACAACTGAGTTCTGCTGAAGTTCTGGTAATCAAGGTAAAATGGCAAGACCAAAATGCAGTCCAGACTGCAAACATTCATCACGCTTAGGCCAACCTATTGACCCCAAATGGGTGAGGGAAGGCAGGGCATAGGTTATTGTTGAGATAGGTGGTCTGAGATAGGTAAGCAGGCTGTTTCTTTAGAAGAAACTTTTGGTCTGTATCTTGAGTCTTGTTCAGACTAAAATAACCAGTGAGGGGCATTTTCAAAATTGCTTGCTGTCTTATAAGTAAAATTCTTCATTTTACAAGTAGGCCTCATAGATTGCCTCTCATGGTCTGTCTTATGAGATAAAATAGAATATTTCCAAAATGTTTGTGATGTACTTAGATTAAATAAATCAGTAGAACTAACAAATTACTTTCCATGGTCAGCTACTCTACTGAAGACCCCGTCCCTCACCAATAATTTCACTTACATCAATTGAAGTAGCTAATTTCTGATCAGATATTCAAGGCTAACTTAGCAGCAAAGAGTTGTGACCTGGTATGTTGGCAATGACAACAAGTTTGTAATCCAGGCGTGGTCTGACAACATGATTACAGCCTCATAATAATTTTTTTAAAGGCTTATTAAAATAAAATAAAAAAATAATCTTTCACTTAGGTGGGTACTTAATTTAGGTGAAGAGAATAGGTGGGAACTTGGGTTTTCTAGATCCTGTACCAAAAGCATGCTGTGATTTTGTGTTTATTTCATGAAGTTTGTAATTCATAAAGTCTGGGTTAGGTATAGCACTGAAGTCAACAGCAAATCTTTCTTTTTTTATTTGTATCTTTCTGCATCATGAGCATCATGTGTGTAGAAGGGAGTAAACAAAACTGAGCAAAGTTTGTCATCTATCCTAGTATTTCAAGCTCCATTAGAATCAAAAGGTTAGAGACGCTGCTTTCAATATGGTATGGGACAAAACCATGTTGTGTGACAGCAAAGGGAGAGTAAATCAAAGTGCCTAAAATGACATTAAAGACTAGGGACAAAACTCTCAAAAGCACCTCAGCGGCTCAGGAGCTTGTCTTCCTGAAAATCAAAGGACTTGGGGATTTGAGTTCTTTTTGAAAGTGGGGCTTGTTTTTTGAAAGCTACTTTTGAAAACATACCCTTTGCGTTTAAGAACTTGTTCATTCTGGACCTATTGAACAGACTTATAATAACAGTTTTGGTTGCTCTGATGTTCAGGGTATTGTGGTTTGTTAGTACTTGTACATAGTCCACTGATCAAGGGAAAAACCTTCTGTGCAATGTTATGGGGTGACTTTGCCACATAGCAAACTGTTGTGGGATGGTTCTTAATAAAGCGTAGGGTACGTGGAAACCTCTGGATTATCTGATCCAGCTCTTGTTCACACGCACTATTCCTTTCATGAATTTGCAACGCAGGTGGGGTGGTTTTCCTGTTGTACTGAATTAGGAGGTCCCTGTCTAATCTCCCTGTTCTGATGGTTTAAAAGCATCTTTTTAATTCCCAATCTAAGTGTATTCATGGCCAGTTAACATCCATATGTTCTTATGTCAACATGATCTCTTAGTTTTAAGAGGTCTTTTTCCTCCCTGGTGCTTACCCATCTGATGAATTTATAGTCCATAATCACATACCCCTTCATCTCTTGCTGCCTTCTTCTGACTGTCTCCCTATGGGTTTGCACTAGGAACAGAGAGAAGGGTGTCCACGAGATCTCCTGACTGATGCAATGCTGTCTTGACAAGATATTGGGCAGCCATGACACAGCTGAACAAATCTTCACCTCAGACAGCCTGATGTATCGAGTTTACGTGGGAGAACAGGGCTATAAAAATTGCAACCCTGTACTGCTTCAACAGTGCTAAAGTGGCCAGATGGATGTCAACCTAGCAATATAAGGGCTCCCAAATCTGCACAGTGACATCTGATGGCATATTTAGTGCCGGTGCTCAGATGGACTTTGCTGCAATGTTTCTTGAACACAGCTGCTAGTCTGTGAGTTTTCTTTATTAATGAATCACAAAGAGGCATTGGGAGTGGATGTATAGTTATAAGTGATTGCTCTGCAAATATTTTTTCTTTTTTCTCTTTGGCTTCTAAATTACCTGCTTAGTATTTCAGGGATTGCTTGGTAGAAATGGTGTGCCTAAGGACCATTTGTGTTTCTGGAAATCTCCCCCATAAAGCAGTTCTTGGTCAACCTTTCAGGGGTGAGTTTTGTTTAGGGGGTTCTGTAGATGCCTGTCCAGAGCCTGTCAGTCACTTTATGACCATATATTGATATCTGATGTGAAGATGAGAGTCCAAAAATATGCAAACTGTGGTACCTGGCTATGCTTTGAAAGAGCTCATGAATCTTCTGCATTGGAGCTCTTGGCCCATTTTGTACCTTTGAATAAAATTTTCTAAACAGATGTTACACAAGGCCTGAGTTAGGAGTCTGAATTTCACTGAATTTCCGTGTGTTTGGGGCACTGTTGTGCTTCTGCAAATATCACTGATGTTGTGCATAGTTAGTTATATTCCTAAGACTCAAGGAAACTCTTTCCTGACCATGAAGACCAACAAATGGCTCCTCTAATACATTTGGTTATTGCCTTATTTACATACAAATTCATTAATTTTTGTTTTACACTGCCTGTATTTCCTTGTTAGGTTTTCAGATGACATTGGCATTCAAACATAGTGCTGGTATCCTTCCATTCTGCTTTGGTCTCTTACTTGCTTCTTCTGCTCTTTTTTGTGGAATGTATGTGACCCTATAGAGGAGTGACTTCACAAGCAGAAAAATGAATTTCATCACAGTGGCTCTCAAAAAATAAACCTGTTCTTTCTGAAAGTTCACCTGGAGTGATACAGTCCTGAGCAGAAATATTATGGTGATAGGTAGTAAGCAAAATGCTGTTCTGCTGAATAAATTACCCCTCACAGAGTTTTCCTTATGGGAGGAACTGGGATACATGAAAGTGAATTCAGTTAAGGGTGGAGGTAAGGATGAGTTATTAGCTATTCCAGTTATACTGAGTATTTCTAGGAAGAGTTGCTGGGTATCCCTGGCCCTTCACTAATGGTCCATCCCTGCTGCTGGTAAACGTAGATTAGGCAGTTGGTGCTCAGTGCATCATCTAAATTTACTGCGATTAATCTGCAGAGTCTTTTGCCAAGCATCTAGTGTCTGTTAAGCTGTTTCTTGCAGAAGCCAGGTGGGCAGTTGGCAAGAACCGCTCATTAACAGCGGGAAACTCTAGTTCATGTTGGATCGAATGCAACCCACCAACCACCCCAGCGCCCAAAGAGCCACTGCTGCTGTTTGCATAGGCATGCTGTTCCACCACCCTGGGTGCCTGAGGTCTCCAAGCCATTTCACTGCCACTTGAGCCCACAGATTTATAGTTTTTTGGCAACCACATACAGCGATGAGGTCTTGCTAAGAAAACACAGGCGGTGCCAGGGAGTGTGGCTGAGGGTTCAGCCTGGGGCTGATGCTTTGGCCAAAGAAGAAGGAATAAATAGAATTTTGTTGATGCATTTCTAGATGTTCTACTCAGTTGAAGTACAGTAAGGTGAACTTGCATGTATTTGGGGTGACAGCATTATATGCCATTATGTTCCATTAATAATGGAATTAAGATCCATTTTGCCAATGACCTCCAACACATGGCCCACAGTTGAGGTTGTGCATTGTCTGCAGTGATTCTCAGCTCATGTTTATAAATTCTCTCACCTGTGCTTGCTTTGGAAGATGTACTAAACTCTGACTTAGATCACGGCAAACTGCAGAATTACGGAGAATTTGGCCCACAGCTCCTAACATGCCACTGGCTGCATGAAAGAGCTATGTTCAGGATGCACCTCTGAGTGTCTCTTCCTGATGGGTGACCATGGGAATAGGATGCTTGTTTTTGTAAGGTCTCCACTGACTGCTATTCATTAGTGTTTGGCATCAGCCACATGATGGTGGAGCAATAGCTGTGGGTTTGGAGGGCTCCTGCAGAAATCACATACCAGAGGGAAAGGAGGGAGGGATCAGCATCTGGCATTTAGGATGTGCTTTGTTCTCATTTAATGCCATTCCTGCTTTCTCCTCTTGCCTGTTTTTTTTTTTCCTTTCTCTCTTTCATAACTCTAATGTCTGTTTGTTAAAATAATCATTTTTTTTTTCTCTGCATGAGCTTCTGTCATTAGATGAAAGGTCATGGATATAATATGAATCTGGAACGATAAATACAGTGCAAAATGGATTGAAATGCACACGGCAAAGAGGGTTTCCAATTAAAAAACACTTTGCCGAGCTTGCACCAAACAGACAGCCATGCAGCCTCTGATTTCTCTTTGCTTATAATTAGCTGCCATTGAAAGTTAATTACTTTCAGGACTGAAGGAAGTTAAAATAAAAAAAGGGGGAAAAGAATCTTTTAGAAAGTTGCGCCTAAAAAAATGTTTTTTATTGGAAAGGTTTTTGTGTGGTACCCATTCCATGGACATGAAAATTCAATTGAGATTCTTAATGGCCTAGCAATTAGAGATGGAGAAATGGATGCGTGAGTACATGTGGCACCTGGGATGTGTTCTTGGGTTACTTTGAAAGCTCTGTCTTTGGACTGTATTCCAGAAGGTACCTGGAGATTCCGGATTAGATCCCTGTTGTACTGGTATGATGTGCAGGACAGGTACTGCAGAAAGCCAGGAACTCTGCTCCCCGTTTGAGAGCCTGTCCTCAGGATCTATTCTAGCAGACCATTCCCACCTAGTTCAGATGCCCTTCCTGCAGGAACTTTCCTTATCTGTCCTGACGGCCTCAAATGATGGTTGTCTTTTTGATCCCCTTTTCTGCATTCTGCTAGCTGAATTTTAAAACTTATTAGCTGTGACTAGGTTTACTGCATTAATTTCTTTCACCTCTTTAGCTTGCTTATGGGAGAAATGTGAGTTGTTATGCAATAATGAGATGCCTACATGTAAAGGTTTCCTACAGTCTTGCTTCATGCTGGGGTACCTACTCTAGTTAGAGCATGCATCAGTCACACATGTCTTATTTTGAGCTGTTAGGTGTTTGCATGTGCAAATGACAGTATAATTATTCTAAAATGCAATCCTGTTGTTTTAGACTATGCATCAGTGATACTCCCTATACGGGGTGGGGGAAAGACCATCAAAGGACTAAAGGCTGGGGAGAGGCTGGGATTTGCAGTGCTGGTTGTTATTGATGCCCTCATTTTTAGAGCCCCACACTTGAAAGCTTAGAAAGCAGTGTTTGTTTTCAGCAGTTCTTACTGTGCTTTCTAGGGATTAGCCTATTCCAGTGTGTTTTCAAGTTGAGTATCTGGAGAAGCACCCAGGCTTTCAAGTCACTGCTGACTTGAATCGGTCTCCATAAGGGACTGTGTGCACCTCCTCTGTAACAAGCTGCAAGAATCTTGAAGAGGGAGAGAGGAAAAAAAAGTGCTTTCTCCACAGAGGCAGTAAATTAAACTTTTTATGCAAAGATGGCAGGAGTAAGTCTCACATTCCTCATTTTCACTCAAAATCCATGAATCAAACAAATAGATATTTTCATCTCTCACATGATTATTCATTATATCAGTAGACTAACCTTCACTGCAGGTGAAGCTTTTGTATATTTAAGAGAACATGACAGGTTGTCTTAATTCCAGAAGAGAGAACCATGTTCCCACTCCCTACAGCATGAGGAATAATCTCCAAAATGCCAACAAGTGTTGAATTCTCTACCAGCACAAGATCTTACCAGTGATTTTTTGACATAGAGGGAAACCATTCTGAGTCTAACTTGGTGTATAAGGGCTCTGCTTCTACAGCATTGCATTTAGGATTTCCTTTCTCCTACTGGCAGCATAACATTGAAATACTCGTAAGACTGGGAAAGAAGGGAGTGTGGAGTATGTGTGCTGAGTAGTTGAGCAAGATATTTAAGTAGAAAAGGGAGAGACACGCTTTATGAGGGCAGAAGAGCAATAGCTGATAAAGGGTTGATAAGCCTTCCCTTTCTTTTTGTGAAAAGAGAATACAAAAATCTATGTGACTAAGAGTGCAAAACCTTTTTCTTTTTTTTTAATAATCTATTTTATGGTGTTTATGTGAAGGGGAAGACTTGGGAAAAATACAATAGGCTTGTTAGATAGCTAGAACAATCCATCAATTAATTAACTGGTGCCACCACTCAAAACTGAAACCAAGACCTAGACTGCAGACTTCCAGGAAAGTCTTGATCTGTGAGAGAGATATATGAAATGGGTTTAGGGAAATAGTTGCCCCATGTGAGAGATGGACACTGGTAGCTAGTGACACTTCTGTTTGGGGAAAGAAGCAGGGTTTGTAGTCTTCAGTACTAGCTGTTGTCAAAGTTGTGGTTTTTTTTTTTTTTTTGCCTTGGCATTGCTTTACAGAAGAATGTGCAAGTATCTGGACCACATATCCATCCCCTGAGCTATGCTGCCAGTGTTACTAACTGCAAATGGACAAAAGTGTAGTGACATACGGGCTCATTCTCCCTGGTTACATTCTGGCTTCCACATTAAAGTTTTGGTGGGGTCAATTAGTCCATCTTTTACGCTGCTTTGAGCTTTTCTTCCAGCCAGAGAACCAAGCGAAGTTAATCCTTTCCTACAATGGAATAGGCCAGCCTGTCATTTGAGGAGCCAGGCTCCCTTTCAGCCAGAGAGATGCAGGCATGGGCAGTCCTATGCCAAATAAGCAGAGTTCTTGGGGGAAGGCAGTTGTGGGGGACAGCTTTTGCAGGGGCAGGAGGGAAATATAGCAGTTTCATTTCATTTGGAGTCACCATGGCAGCAAATTACTTCTCCTTCCTTCCCCCACCTTGTTTAAAAAGAAAATGGGGAGTAACAATGGCAAGCAAGGCCTTCAGCTAGACTGAGCAGTAGAAACTCATTTACAGCTGAAAAATATATAGAAAAGAAGTCAGGAAACTATTGAATGATTTGTAAAAGGAGCATGGTTTTCTTGTTTGCTGCTCCATTCACTGTCTCTATGTTAATCTCTGAGAAGAGAGACAGGCCATTTTCTCAGCCAAGAACAATTTACCTGTGTGCTGGCACACAGTTAAGAGCAATTTAGAAAACAAAAAAAAGCTCATTCCAAATTAACATTTAGCTGGCGACATTAGGGGGATTCTTTTCTTTTTCTTTTTTTTTTTTACCTCCTTTTTCTTCCCATTCAGAAGTTAAGAAGCAGGAGCATTCTTGCTCCCTGAATGCATCAGGGGAGCATGCTCCACCACAGAGGTGGGATGTGAGCTGCCTTGAAGGAATAAAGAAGCCAGCCTCTGCTTGAGGCTTGTGGATGCTGAACCCCATGGGTGCATGTTGGGCACATGGCACTAGCACAGGGCATCTTTCCCCCTTGGCATGTTGGCACCTCAGGTGGCCCAGTTTGAATGCTGCTGTGGGGAGCTGTAGCTGTGTGCGCAGTGAGCGTGGGGCGTGTTTGAATTCAGTGCCAGCACCTTGATCCCTATGCATTTCCATTCAGGTGCAGGAAATTAATATGAAATGACTCTGAAATACTGAAAAGCCCTGATACTGGACTCGTATATAGGAATTGTACTCCAGAACTTGGAATGCAGGATAAATCTTGAGGAGCGTGTCTGACACTGAGGGAGACAAACACCAGAGCTAGCAGCTATAGAGCAGCTCTGGTCCCCGGCCCTCTTTGATAGGGGCTCACCATTTGCACCAGTTTTGATGTTGTGACTCTGATCTTGCAGCATCTTTTCACATCTGTGTAGTACAGGTAAGACTGAGAAATTAGTAGCACTAAGCCTTATCCTTACCTCTTGATGTGAAGCAACAGTCTTGGATCAGTGGGTGAAAAAGCTTGTTTTTCCCATCCACTTCCCATCTCTTTGGCCCCAGCAGTGGCCAAAGAATCATGTAAGCACGTAGTTTCCAGCTGTTGATGCAATCACCTTCCCTCTGGCCTCTGTTCAGCAATGCCATAATGACTGTGTGGCTGCAGGCTGTACTGGAGGTAAGAGACTTTCCTGATCCAGCAAATCACATTTCAAAATCATCATATGGTCAGGAGGTACAAAACTCCCAAACCTTACAGCCCTTTAGTGAGATGAAGCTGCATGGGAGTCTCCTGATCCCAATGGTTGCATCATCTCTCTGAAGCCCCACTATGGAACAGGGCTGGGCCTGCTGCAAGCTCCAGCATCTTTTCGGCTTCTCCTGCAGCCACAGTCTGACCCAGGCCCCAGCACGTGGTACAGCCCCTGCAGAGGAACTTGGTGTGAAACAGCATGTGGCTCAGGAGTCACAAGTTGGCTGTCTTTAAAGAATGGTATTGCCTGTGCCATCAGTGATTTCTTGATGATTTGCTGAACCGTGAGAGACGTGTTCCCCCAACATCAACATCTAGTAGGAATGGTTAGGACAAATAGAAGCAGCCTGGTCTAGTGGGAGGTGTCCCTGTCCATGGCAGGGGGGTTGGAACTAGATGATCTTTAAGGTCCCTTCCAACCTAAACCATTCTACAATTCTATAAATAACTTACAGATCTTGGACTTGTAATAGTCTCTTTCTGTTGGGGGAAAGTGCACGTGCCCTACCATTGCCCAAGCTCTATCTGTTTCCTGGGTAAGGAGAGGGAATCCCCTTCTGCCTGCCAGCACTAAACTCCCTCACGCCCTCATGAAGGTCAGCACCTGACATTAGTCAACCATTGGCATGGGGACCATTGAAGCTGCCAGAAAGGAGAAAGCCAAACTATTTGGGTGGAAAGGGGTACTGTGTCTCGGTGGGGCGAGTACAGTCTCAACTACATCCAAGGGGATGCTTGTGTGCAAGTGTTAGGATCTGGGAGCATCATCCCAAGGCTATTTAGCTTTGCTTGCCACAACACTAGTGACTGTAAAAGCAGAACAGGTGGTTATGTAGCCCTTCTTTTCAGTGTCTTTTCCAGAAAATCCAGTAGGGAAAAGGGGCCTTAGTATGGGGGTAGCAACACCCATTCCCTGTCTTGGAAGGGAAACTTCCGATTTGAGGCCTTTGGTTTTTGCTTGTTCTGATCTGGCATTAGCTGTCAGACAACCTTGCAGTTGATGGAAATGACAGCTGTTGACTTGAGGAGATGCAGGAAGACTAGTTAGTGTGTAAAGGTGTGGAGAGTGCATTGGGAGGGGTGGAGGTGAGGCAAGGTGCTACACAGAAAGAAAACTTGGAGGGATAATTCTTCTTAGCACCTATCACTGAATGGGTCAGCATTCTAGCAGCTGGAAGAAGACATAATTTTCAGGGAAACTCTCCCTTGTTCCTCTCCTGTGTGAACCAGACAGGTGGCAGCAGTGATTTCCACTCAGAAGATCTCTAGAGAGGCAGTGTCCTTGCCTTACCCTTACCTGTTCACACAGATGCAGCACAGCTGCATTTTTGCTGAGGTGGATGCTTGTGGGCCAGATGGAAATGCCTTGTGCACAGGCAGCTGGACCACCCCAATCTCATAAATGCCTGCCCTGCTCCACAGTGCCCCTTCTGATGAGGATTATTGCAAAGGAACAGAAATCTCCACCTGTTCACTGGCTGCACAATAAAGCCACCCTGTATGTGAAAAGATTCAGATTAGATCTCAGGAGGAAATTTTTTGCTATGAGGGTGGTGAGACACTGGAACAGGTTGCCCAGGGAAGTTGTGGATGTCCCATCCCTGGAAGTGTTCAAGACCAGGCTGGATGTGGCCTTGAGCAACCTGCTCTAGTGGGAGGTGTCCCTGCCCATGGCAGGGGGGTTGGAACTCGATCTTTGAGGTCCCTTCCAACCCAAACCATTCTATGATTCTATGTGCATGCACTTATCTTCTACCCTCCGCGTTCCTGCACAACATCACTTTAAAATAAACATGTGCAGAGCTCTAGAAGTAATCCTCCTGCTAGTTGTGTACAGTGCATGTTCCCTCTCATCCTACTCCTTCCTCCTCTGTTAGAAAGCATCTATCCCAGCTTCCCTGGAGCAGTCCACCCCATCATCTATTCTGCTGCTGTACATGCCATGTCTCTCTTCTTTTTTATTTAATTTAATAAAATGAGTGCGTGGGTTGATTTGCATATTCATGGATCACTTGATTAATAATTGATGAGAGGGCCTGGGGCAGGTGGTTGAGAATAAAAAACATTTAGCAGAGAGCAGAGTGGAAGGAACAGATCCCTGCCTGGCACATGTCCACAGGGGGAAGAGCTGCCGGGGGCTGGCAGGGAGGGAAGGGGGGAGCGAGACACGGGGTAGACACAGCATTGAATGTCACCAGTGGAATGTAATTTTTTCAATTTAAATAATTAATCACGTCCTCGCAATCTGCAACATTTCAGTCCCAGGGGCTTTTTCCTTTGCAGAGCTATTGCCAGGAGAGCAGGGGCAGGGAAGTTTCTCTTCTTGGGATGGGAGGAGATGAGGACAGGGCAGAGACTGTGGGATGTCACTTGATGGTTTGATGTCTTTACTAGTAGGAGAGCTTAGAGAAACCTGGTGTTTGGTATCCTAAAGCCAGGACCTGTTCACAGACCCTGCTGCAGGTGCTGTGGTTCTCTGATAGGGCTGCTGTGATTGAGCTGTGCAGAAGCCCAAGATGAAGTCTCGTTCAGACTGGGACATTGCCCCACAGAGAGGGGAGTCCCTTAACTTCTGTTGTCAGCCTGCATCTGTGCTCAGTAGTCAAAGCCAGCTTCACCAGAACTCCTGCATGTGTGATTTGTGGGTGGAGGACCAGGAAGCAGCTCCATAATTTGAGGGGATGGAAAGCATTTTAAAGGTGTTTTAATGCCAGGTGCAACTGCTGGTTTCAGATGCTGTACGACCTCATTCCTAGGACCTTCCTGGCAGAAGGGGTCAACCCTGTGAGAGAAAAGAGGGGACAAAAGAAAAGGTGGTAGCACAACAGCTTCTTGGGATCTCATTCAATGAAGTAGGAATGTTGGCTGCCTGTCTCCTCCCCAAATCCCTACCCTGCCTGCTCCTGGAAGGCTTTACCATATTAACATGCCCATATGTGAATACTGCTAGGCTTAGGCTTAATGGACCTCCAGGGTTTGAGGGAAAGAAAGTAGCGTGTGGCTTCATGCTTTTTTTACAGTGATCTGAATATTTGTACATATATTCTGAATACAATGTTCTGTAGTGTTCATCTTGGGATGTGTTGTTGTTCCTCTTCTGCTAAATTAGCTTCATTTTGCATGACTTGGGGGAAAAAGACGGTTTCAGTTGTTCTCTGGAAATTGTCATCAGTAGCACTCAGTAATACTGAGAGTAATTTATTAATGCCGACATGGCAGAGGTGGGGAGACATGGCTAACACAGGAATGCTGGCAGAAGGTCCAGCGTTGCTTGCAGTTGTGAAATTAATGGTTTTAGTTTTCAGCACTGTTATTAAAACTATGAAAGCTGGTGGGACAGGTGCCCTGAAGTCAGTAGCTGTTTTCCAGATTGCGTCTGCACAAGCAGAACAGGCTGGTGCAAAGCCTTCCTCCTGTCTCCTCAAAGGCTGGGGCTGCTCTGAATCCATTTAGCAAAAAACAAAACAAAACAAAACAAATCAACCAGATTTGGAGCTGGAGCAATTTTTTTCCAGGACTGAAAGCTGATCCCCTCTCTATTCCTGTTGCTGGTGACGGCACATGGGATCAGTTGGGCAGACTTGGATGCGTAACAGATTTTTAATCTCCCAGTAGGTTATGAATGATCTTCACAGGTAAAAATGAAAACAGCCTTTAATAGTAGCCCAAGGGAGGCACTGACCACTTACTGCCATTAAAGTCTAGCTGCCTATTAATAAATACTAAGACAATACATTATGGAATAGAGATAAATAATCAGGCAAATCACTAGTTATTATATAATTATTATATAGTACTCAGTGATGTAACTCTTCTCACGCTATTAACACTGTTTCCTGCTGGAGAAAGGGACCAGCTCTTTGTCACTTTCTGTGCTCTGGTGCTGCTTCCCCCAGTGTTCCCAGCTGGGAGAGCTGGGATCCAGATCAGCTCTCAACTACCTTTTGCTCCCATGTCTGCACCTCTGCTGGGGCTCTGCTAACTCCTGTCGTCTGGTATCTTAAGCTACACAGGAATTTCTTACTGCTGTTTTTTCTTGACTATCTTACATTTAAAATCAAGTTATCGTCCATCTGAGGTGCTGCCTCCCTTCCTTACGTGCAGGTAGTCTCTTCTGAGCACTGTCCCATACCATCGTTTTGGGGGCACCATCTTGCAGCTTTACCAATATACGTAGTGAGGGATTTGGGGTCAGGATCCCCACTGGCCCAGAAGGTGCACTGGGGAAGCAAAGCATCATTTCGTGAGCTGGCATTTGGACATTGCAGAGATTGCCCTGACAAGAGCCTTGGCATGCTGTGTTTTTGCAAACATATCGGGGAAAAGCTGCAAAAACATGTCCAGTCTTTTGCTTGTTTTGGCCTGTCTGTTTAGGACAAGAGAACTGATGAAGCTTCAATAATGTGGAACAAGCCCAATATCCTACAGCTCTGCCTTATTTCAGGATTTTGTACACACTTTGGTGATTTCATACCTCCTACCCACTTCCCCCTCCTGAAAATCCTTCGAGAACATGGAGGGCTGGTTTCAATCAGCATAGAGAAGTTCCTGTATTTTATAGATTTTGCAACCAAATCTTTTGAGCCAAAAAAAAAAAAAACCAAACAACAAGAATTGAACATATTTAATGGGTGTAGGGGGATACCCTCTTGTATATTTTCCATACCTGAGGTAGAAAGATTCTAGTAGGAAATACCGGATATGTAAGAATCTTTTGAAACCTTTATGGCTTAATACTAAAGATACTGAGGGGAGGGTTCTGGGTTCGATATTAACTTGTGTTCAGAAGTTCAGGTCAATTCTTATTTTAAAAGGACTTCCATTCATTCTTCTACCAATTGGGAACCCATGATCCAAGAGAATTGACTGCAAAAGCAGACAGAAAAAAGGAGCATCTGGGATTCGGGTAGCTAAATATCTTTATTCTGTCTTTGTGTTCCTGCACACATCACTGCTAATTTCAAAGCAAATGCTTGTATCTGAACAAACTCGAATGGAGCACCAAGAGGTGTTGGACGTTTGCACAGTCCCATTAATTCTGCATGTGTTTCTCTGCATCAGTATTTCACCCTTGCTTTTAACAGGGACTTGAAATTTGGTCCTGGATACCAACCCGGGCACATCACTTACTTTTAGCTAGATCAATTTTCTCCTTTTGCAGAGAGTGGTGCGGTCTTCCTCGGTCTCTCTAGTACTTTTGCCCCTGTTATCACCGTGTCTAATCACAAGGGTTGAGATGATTATCTGCCTAGGTCCCTGGTGGAAAGCAAGTGTTATTCTTCCCATTTCACAGAAGGGGAGAGAGAGACTGTGTAACTATGTGACTAATGCAAGGTCCCGAGGGAATTAATTGACAGCACTGTCTAGGGAAAACTGCAGGAAACACAGGTTTGGCATTGAGTGCTGTCTTACTGAGCGGCTGATTTTGTAACGTGAATCCCACTCCCTGGGATCTCATCTGAGATTCATCAGTTCATTTTCTACTTGCAAGCTGGTGATAAACACCAGCCTCTGCCAGCCTAGTCCATGATTTACCTTAAGTGCATCTTCGCAAAGTTGCTGATTTGTTGACTGGAAAATTTTCATGTCTGGATAATTTTAGTCAACTTTTTTCCAACTTTCTTGATTTTTATTGACATCTGAGACTTTGGACCGTGGCTGCAGGAAGGAAACCCTGTACACAGCATTCATCTTTGTAAACAAATTTCTGCAAAATCTTGAAGGTAGAGATGGTGGCTTGTCGTTCAGGCCTGTTTCATTGCTAACCTCTCTGTGCTACGTAGTTAACCTCAACAGCGATAGTAGGCATATTGTACCTGTCTTACAACTGTCCTGCTGGTACCATGCACAATTAATATGACACCCGGGAATGTAGTACATGCTTCATGTCACAGAATTCAATTCATTTAGCCATTTTCTTCCCTGGATATATCTTGGCTAAGGTCAGTGAATTTGCACTGAAATTTCGTTTGTCTCTCTGTGCACATACTGCCGCATTACCACAAGATCCCAATTAACAATGTCAGACACATTTTTCTCCTTTTCTTCTAATAGGAGAAGAAAACGCACAATAAGCTGATTTTTCACAATGTGTTTCAGCACACAGGCCTTGGCACAACCTAGGGAATACCCTTCTATTGCTAAAAATAATAGCTGTAAAGTCTTTGCCCAACTGTTAACTAAAATTTGTATAGCACGGTGGATAAATCATCTGCTTAGTACGTCTGAAGCATTATGTTCCAATCCTGTTAAAGTTGTAGTTATTCAATATTTCAATTAACTCTTTTCTGCTGATATGATTATATATTAATTAAATCTTGCTAATATTTCCAAAGCCATGATAGAGGAATGTATTTGATCAGATATTTCTTTTCATGTGTATGAAAGGCCTGCTAGGGAGAGAGCTGCAGAACTGTGCGGAGATATGTTATCTCTAAACAGAAATGACTTTAAGGAAAGGGCTGGCTGTGGGAGATGCTTGCGAGCATCTCACTTGGTTGTGTGATCCCATTTTTTTTTCCATCATGCAAGCACAGTTGGGCCTCAGCAGAGGCAAAATTGTAAGAAAAGCCAAAATTGCAAAAAGTGGTGATACAGCAGGTTGCACTTCTCCTTTTCAATTAGTCCTGTGTAGCAAAAGGATTTCATAGGCATTGGGAGCATTTTTCCATACAGACCCATTTCAAACCATACATTTTGGTTCCTGTGATGCTTTCAGTAAATACAGGTTCTGTTAAGTCACCAGGCTTTCCAAGGTCTAAACGAGACAATTGAATTTTCATGGTGCAAAGCTGAATTCTTCCTTTTGGAGAATGATCTTCCTCTCCAGCCCCCGTGTGCTGTTTAAGGGCATTTCTGCGTCTCTCTGAGGGTGAGTTCCATTTCCATATTTTGAAACCAGGTTTTCTTTAAAACTTAGGGAATCAAGCTTTGTTTTTTATAAGCAATGTAGGATAGAAGTGTGGTTAACCCAGCCCCTACTTTCTCTGCATGTGTAAGCCTGTGAACCCTACCAGGACTGGGGCAAGTTGCTCTTAAATTCTGCCTTGTTTCATTTGACCGTGCAAGCAGCTGATTTGTGTGTAGCCTGGCTGCTTTCATCTCCTGCTCCTTCCCTACCATGCTTATTGCCTGCATGCAGTGGTTTGGATCCCTCCTGTGAGTCCTGTGGGTGCTGCTGTACGAAACCACCAGCTTCCCTTTTGATTATTATTTTTTTCCCTTGCTATCTTACCCCTCATACCAGGGTCCCCGTCAGTGGGAGGGTGTCTGGGAGCAGAGGGAGCTGTGCTGCTGGCTCTAATGGATGGGCTGGAGCTCCAGTGGGGTGCAGGAGGTTCAGTGCTGACTGACAGGAGGCCACCTCAGTGGCACCAAACGTTAGTCCCTGCCTCGCCTGCTAGGGCAAGCGATGGAGAAGTGCTGTGATCCTGCATGTTTTGGGGGGGGAGGAAGGGGACAGGCAGTGCCCCCTGACAAGCACAGGCATTGCTGCATGACCTGCCATTTGCTGTCTGTCGTGTGGATACAGAGATGCGGTCTGCAGTGCTGCTGCTGAGTGAAGAAAAACATTGTGACTTTTTTAATCAAATCCTTCAGGGCTCTGTTTTTTCTCCTCCGTTTATGCTAGCTCTCTAGTCTATCTTTAATCTCCTCCCACCTTTCCTTTCCGTTGCTCTCTTCTTATCTTCCTTCTCCTGCTCTTCCCCTTCCTTTTTATCCCTTCTCATTCACCCTCTTGATGAGGGGAAGGCAGAATTTCCCTTTTCGGATCAGGTCCATTTGGCCCATCTGTCCCTCCCTGCATCCCACATCCCCACAGCAGCTCGTGCTGCAGCCCGTCCTGCACGCTTCAGAGGAGAACATGTGCATCTGCCTAATTGTACAACACTGTGCAAGAATGGGGAAAGCTTTTCTTTCCTTCTCTTTCCAGGCCACGATGCCCTGAGTTCCTCTTCACACGTGTGCAGCACAGCTTTCAATGTTGTTATTTCTCCCGAAATTACCCAGTCGCGGTATCTGAGCTGACAGCCTCCCACAGCCGTGGATCTCACAGGTTCTCCCTCACAGCAGAAGGGAGAATTGTCTTTTTTTCCAAATCGATTGCCTCCTAATTTAATCACCTCTCAGCCCCCTTGGGTTTCATGCCCGTTCTTCTGTTGATGGCCATCCTTTGCCCACTGTGTCATGCATCTCTGAATCAAATATGGTTATGGCTTTCCAGAAGGTTATGGCTTTCCTTCGCAAAGCTCTTGGCCTGCCTTGGGCTCTCCCTGTTTGGATTCAATGCCATAGATGGGTATTCTAGCACAAGCTCTGGACTTGCTGTCTGTAGCTGTGAGATCTGCCCCAAATTCCCAGTTTGATCTGGTGTACAGCAGTAGATCTTTCATGCCTTGTTTTCCTGTCTGTGAAGTGAGAAGTTATGTTTTGGTCTTTTTCCCCTTCCTGGCAGCTTTGTCCATCTGAACTACTGCTGTTCAGACAGGCTGTACCTGAGATCCACATGTGGATGAAGCACAACAAGGAGCTCTCACTAGAAGCTTCATGGGTGCTAATAGAAAAAGGAAAAAATAAATTATATGTGGGTTCCCCGTGCTCCAGGACTAGTAAAACTTCATGCTGAGGTCCTCTAAAAGGAAATGCCAGGATCCAAGTCCTGGAGGCAGATCAGCTGAAGACATGTTTTGTCTCTGAGCTGGCTATTTCAGTGCCGAAGAGAGCTTCCTTCGTTAAAGAGCACTGACTATGAAACCCTACTCCTTTTCTGAGATTCACTGGACCTGGCTTCTTTTGTCTGTCTTTCATGACTTGATGGAAGAGAGGTTTTTATTAAATTGTAATTTGTGTTGATTAGTTTATAGCATTGTGCTGATAATGAGTTGTTTGATTTGTTGTTGTTTTTTTTAAACTTTCTCTTCCTGTTATCTCAGACAAAGTGACAGTTTCAGATGATGTGTGTTTTGGGATGAGATTTTTACTAGGCACTCTCTTGCTAGTGTTACCCATTTTCAGGTGATACTGTTTTGATTAACCCCAATCCAGCCATGATGTCCATGGATATGGCCCCGAACTCATGCTAAACCTGACCTAAATCACTGAAATCAGAGGCTTTGCAATAGCTAACTTTTTAGGTAGTACACTGATGAACCCAACAGCAAGAACCCAGGCTATCTTCCGAAAACTCAATTCCCTGCTTATTTTTCCCCCCCTTCATTGCTGAATTAGACATTTCATTTGTCCACATCTTGGATCCTGAATTATCTCCAGGGGCATAGGATGGTGCTCAGCACCCCAGACTCCAGCCCATCTCATTTTACAATGCAGTTGTGTTTTAAGCTCACCCCTGCTGCTTACACCTCCTCCAGCTATTTGCCCTCTGAGCAAATTCATGCTGAAGATGGAGTTGCAGACTCCTACTTCTGCAGCAGGATGCTGAACACTGGATGGATGTGTGAGGGTGAGATCCTTCATCTTGTAGCCCCAGCAGCTGCCAGTCAAGCACTTGGACTGAATCTATAAAGCCAAACATTTAGGTTTTAGCAATAAGGAGCTCAGTTTCTGAGGGGCTCATTTAAATATTGCCTTGCTTAAGTGCCAAGTGACACAGTTGATTGATGCATGATGGATACGTTCCTCCTGCTCCAGGATCGTGACCTCCAGCTGGGTTACTGAATCATATTCTGAGGTGACCATGGCATTTTCTGGAATTTTAAATTCCTTTAGCATGTAAAAATAAATTTTGTCCTTCCTGGGGCTGAGGGAAACCTTCTGAATGTAAACAGCTGCAGTAGTTAATATTGCTGAATATATAGCACTGGGCAATGCATAGTTCATGAAAATTTCATTGAGAAGGTATGAATTTTACTTTCTTCAATGTGAAATACGTAACAAAAAAAGGGAGGCATGAGACCCAAGAGGCAAATTTAAGCATGTATGGGGCAATGAAAATAAATTAGGCTTTATAGCATTTTTATTCTGTTGTCGAAATTGGAGCAGTGGACTTCGAGGTGTGAAGTCAGAGATGCAAATAAAGCAGGGCCGAACAAATGGACAAATTTAGACCAGGGGACTATGGTGATTCCTGTGTAATGTGTCTGTGATTGGGATGACATGCATGAGGGGAACCCCAGACTGGGAGATTGTGGGGTGCTGCAGAGCTGAAGAAGGGCGAACCTTGGTGAAGCTTTGCTGTAAATTTCATTCTTTTATGAGAAGTAGTAATTATTTCCATGCATAGAAATTTCAATGATAAATATTTTCTAACACTTTCATAGGAACTTCCTAAAATGGTTCTTTGTGAAAGAACAATTAAGCATTTTTTTAAAAAACTCTGGAGAAAATGCAGTGATTTTTTTTTTATTTTTTTTTCCCCCTACCTTAGTTTAAATGCGTAGCAACAGAAAATAAGGATGCAGGTGTGATACCATGCAGGAACAATGGGCTGACCTCAGGTGTCAAAGATTGCCGTTATCTCCTTTTACCACTTCAGGCTGAAACATTGGAAGATGAGCTGTGTGGGGAAGGTCATGGGGAGACATGTGCTGCTTGGGTCTTGGTGTTTTTTTTTTTGTGGTTGGACTCGATGATCTCTGAGGTCCCTTCCAACCACCACAATTCTGTGATTCTGTGATTCTGTAAGGGAGAATTTACATTAAGTGCCTTAGGATGGATCAAACTCCGGCCCCACTACTTACCTGTTGGGCATGTGGGATCTTTGATCAATCCCATAACACGGTGGCAAGAACTGGTGAACCCAATTCATTGGTTCTGCTAGCACCTGGTGTTAGTTTGGCATTTGAAATATTGAAGCCTTTCATTTACAGGGGAGTGTTGGGGGTGGGAGAGGGAAGTTGCACGACACAAGAAGTTATCTGAATTAAAAACAAGAGCAAAAATGAAAGCTAACTGCATTCATTAAAAATGAATATCCAGGAAGGCTGGGGAAAGGGAGATTAAAAAATATTATGATTTCTGTCACGACCACGTTTAAGCTGGGCCATTAAGGATGCTATTGTCTGGCCCAGCTGTTTTAGAACAATTATCTGTTTGACAACAGGCAGAAGGATAAGCTGGCTACTGCCTGCTTTCCCTGTACGGAGGCACACGTGTGGCTGCCTGTGTCCCACCGCTCCCCCCCAGCTCACCCCCACATCAAAAAAAAAAAACCAAAAAAAACCCAACAAACTGACCCTCTTCACTGAGAGAGCCAAAGAAGCCCAAGATCTCACCCCTGAGCCGCCTCCTTTAAATGCTGAATGAAGTGTGTGCTGCAAGGAGCCCGGTCAGTCTGTCTGTCTGTGCTTTTTTTCTTTTCTCCTCCTCCCCCCACCCTCCACCTTTTTCCTCTGCAGGAGCTTTGTGCTACGCAAGTCTGGCAAGATCACAAACGTGGGTTTGGCATGTGGCTATATGTGTTTTAACACCTACCTCCGCAACCATGCTTCAGTTTCTTGTAGTTGCCTTCTGCTCCACTCCTCCTTGGTGAGAATTAGGCTGGTGCTTTGTGCTGAGAAAATGTGAAGAAACCTACTCGGGTTGGGGGCGGGGGGGGAGAAGTGCCCCATTATGGGAAATTTTTTTCCTCCTGTCCCCATTGCTGTTTCTGGCCATGCTCCCTATATATAATCCCTATCTATAATTCCAGTCCCGGTCTTTATCTCTTCAGCTTCAGTTCTCAAGAATGACCAGGAAACTTCTCAGCAAGAAAATGTAGTTGCAGATTTTTTTAATTATAATTCTGTTTTGTATAGAGGCTGAGTAAGCAGAGCTCCTTGGAAGTGCTTGCTTGTTCATTAATGACTCCAGGAAAGTTTCTGTCACCTTGATTATGCAGAAGACAGGAGATTTTGGGTTTTGTTTCCCCC
>NW_015091072.1:4966306-4982968 GCF_001431845.1 Calidris pugnax
CCCCCCCCCCCCCCCCCCCCCTTCACTTCCAGACACGTAGTCCATCTTGAGACATGGAAGCCAAGCTTGCTTCTTCATAAACCTTATGTACCCAAAAGCAAAGATGCAGCAAAAAGATCTTAGTTAAAAAAATAGCCAGCATGTCTTTTAGCTTTGCTAAAATGTAGTGAATGATCATGTTAATCACTCTACTGAGTAGACAGGATGGATGCAGAAAGAAACTAACTCTGAGAAAAGATATTTTACGGCTTTTACACTTTTCAGAGAAGACTTTTGTGGCTGAACTTCTGTAGGTAATTCCAGTCAACTAAGTTGGAGAATAACAGTAATCTATTTCTTAAGGTAAACAAGAAGTTCACGATTTGTTTTTTGTTTTCTACCCAAGATGACTTCAATAACAGGCCCAGGCCTGCAAGTGTTCAATCTCATGCATTGTGTGCTGATTTCAGAGTCCAGGTTCATTCTGGGAAGAAACACTGCAATTTTCCCTGAAGATTTTCTCTTTGCTGTCCTCATTCCGGCCTGTCAGAGAGACAATCTCTTTTCTCTCCTATGGTCTGTGTTTCCTGGCAGGGGGACCTGCCCACTCCCAGTTTCCTCACCCCTCCAGCACTGGGGTGAAGCAAATGGGGCTGCAGTGGTTATTTGGAGCCGTGCTGTCGCCCGGGCTCCCGGGACTGGTGACAGTATGGCTGGGATTCTCCTGCTTCATCTCCTCAATGGTAGTGGGTTGTTTCTGAATCCTTTTCCATGCGCATTGTGTACGTGACAGATTTGAAGTCTTCTGCAGTGTTGAGCCTGTTACGTTTAATAAAGCTGCATTTCGAGGTGGTTCTTGCCAAGGGGGTCGCTAGACCACACTTGACTATTTGGCCACTGGTACCAGTGTGTGTTACGCTGTGGTTGCCTGGCAGCCAGGAGGGGAATTTCTCCCTTGCCAAAGCTTGTGCCATTGAAGCTTGTGTTAAATCAATCTCTCTGCTAACAGCTGACAGTATGGAGCCCCTGACACATGGCTCTGCTCCTGTTTCCAGTTACTAGAAAGCAGTCGTGATGGGCACTAGCCAGCCAACTCATTATTGCCCGTAACCACTGCAGCAGCTGATTGCCGTTCCTCCCCTTCCACTTTGGATTTCCCTTCTGCTGCTTGCTGCCCCATTTCCTATCAACTCAGGTGACCCGATCGCAACAAAGCCCTGTCCTGTTAATGTCTAATGAGCAGTTCCTAATGGCTGTGGATGGATATGCAGCATCTCATCCAGGCTAGACATTGACAGGCAGTAAATAAATATTGCGCTCCGTGCTTCTGTCAGAGTACTCACTGTGCTGTAGTCTTTGCTGTGTAGCTGCTGGCACGCGTATCACGTTAGTCCTGTCTCTTGGTTAATGCGTGGGAGGGAGGAGAGGGTCACCTTGGCTGTTCAAAGTTACAGCACAAAACTTGCAGCCCCTCTGCCTCATGGGGCACCTGCAGCTTGCTGAGTCCTTGAAGTGTGAAGCTGTTTGTAGGGTGGGGTTTTCTGCATATGGAACTTGTTCAAGGGTCTCTTTCTTCTTGCCTTTTGAAAGGTTTGCACTTGGCTGCCTCCTTCTGTTCATTTAAAAATGTGTTCCCCTGGCCCGTGCATAGGGCCCAGTTAAAGTTACATCTCTTCTCACCCAGAAGTACTGAGCAGCACTGTTCTGGGAATATGGTGTTAGAAATCTTCACTGCAAAAAAGGAAATATATTCAAGCATAGAGAGATGTTAGTAACTCTTCAAGGTCTCTATAAGTATCTCTCCATTAGGTTAAGGTTTCCTCCTCACAGCAGCCTTTCACCTTTGAGGTTTGTATAGTCAAGGGATGTGGACAGTGTAGGGAGATTTTACAAGGTATTAAGAGCACAAAATCTACTGCAGATGATAATGATGGGCTGATTCAGAGGTGCACCATCGGGCAAGAACCGAGGAGCCTGATTTTCTCCCTCAAACAGATTTGGGATATTGTCATTTGCCCCTGTCATTGGTCCATGTGCACGTTCCCAGCAGAGTGCCTTGAGGATTACTCCGCCTCAATTAAACCTCAGGACACTCAGCTCTAAAGGCAGTCCTTTTACAACCTCCCAGATACCTGCTGTGTCTGATATAAGCCTCTGCAAAGTTAAAAGTGGTATTAGGATGAGATGACTCATTGTTGTAATAGAGATGGATGAGTTTTCAAATATGCATGTTTACTCCTTGCCCTACTTGCGAGCATCTGTGGGCGCAGCTATTCATCCACCTGCACAAACATTTATGGTGCGTGGCCTCCCCTGACCTGCGTGGAGGCACGCTTCATTTCCTTTTCTCTCTGTTGTTCAGGGAAGCACCTCCAAAAAATCCAGGACACGTTGTTTGGGCAGCTGGAACAGCTGCCAGGTCTGCAGCACCCTCAGCTGGTGCAAGTGTGGCTATCCCTCTTAAAAGTCCATTCCTCCATGGGATGCACTGACAGCTTCTCAGGGGTACGGCTGCCCAAAAGCCAACCAGCCCCAGCCCTGAGTGTCGTGTGGTAGCTGTGAACCTGAAGCAGCACAGCCACCTGCGTGAGGACCTCAGTGTCCCACCTCCTGACCTGCAGTTAGAGCCACTTGGGTGCCTATGTACCTACAGGCATCCAGTGGTTCTTTGGATCGTCTAAAGTTTTGGTGTCAAAATGTCACGGCTCAAAGCAAATGGGGTCATCAAAGATGTCCCATAAAACAGGCTTGTTAAAATCTGGCAAGACCAAATCCTTGCAGCTGGCAGCCTTCGGCACAGATTTGTGTGATCTGGCTGTGTGTGTCTGCAGAGCTACTGAGTCGCTGAACCCTCTGAACCCTTTTATACATATTTATGGAAATACATGTATGCATCTATAGCTCTAGGTATAGAAAATTCTGTATGTGTTCCCGTTCTCTCTTTTGCCCCGCAGCGGCTATTGTTTTTCCAAATTGCAAATTTCGATGTTTTCCCCTCATTGCCTGCTTCAATTCTAACCCACTGCATCCCCTGCATTTTCGGGCACTTTCTTGAGCAAAGTTGGCTGTGCCAGACCCTTCAGTGCTTTGCACGGGATGGCTGGGAAACAGGCTGAGACCCTGCGTCTCATCTCGCACGCATGGATTCATCTTCTGAGGGAACCCAAGCTTTCAGAAGGTGAAAGGCTGCCCCTGCAGCCCCCTGTCCTGCATGGATTCCCCAGGTTGTGCCTTGCCTGCGTGCTGAGCAGGAGGACGTACAGCACCGGCAATATATTTTGAGAGGCTTGACTGTTTCAAGCTGCTTGTGGCTCTGAAAACAGCTTTATTTAAATACTGCATGCAAGCTGGTGTTTCAAAATAAGAGAATAATTAAGGCAAGGAGGAAGGGAGGGAAGATATCAAATATTCATGTACTTCAAAGAAAATATGATCATCTTAGGTATCCTGTGGCTACAGACTATTCAGGGAGCAAAACGTGCTGTGGCAGTTCAGTGAACTTTTCTGTGCACAGACACCTCTCGGAGAGTTTAGCCTGGCGACTGTGATGGCCTTTGGGAATGGGCAAAGATTACAGGGAAAATTGGGGGTTTGGGGGATAGGAAGGCAGAAGAATGTCAGCGAGAGAGCTATTTTGCCTTCCTAACCACAGTCTGGGGAGGGTTTATGCTCTTTGTGCGTCATGATCATTTTTGGGGAGGGAAACATGGAGAAATTATTTGGAGAAGATGAACTATTTTAGTTTCTCATTTTGCAGTGACAGTGTTGTTTTGGAAAACTTCCTTTTTTTAAAAAAAAAAAAAGAAAAAATAGATGACGTTCGGAAAGAAAAGGTAGTTCTTTTCATATAGGTCAAATAAAATCTTTCAGCTAATCTGAAAAGATTGTTTTTCTACAACGAAACCAAACAAATGAAAATTAAATGACAGGTCTGAGTCTTCCTGGAAAGAAATATTTTCCATTTATCATTTTGACCAGTGGACAGGAAAATTGTGCCTGGTGCCGAAGAGAAGGGTGTGTCAGGCAAATGAGAAAAATGTGTTTGAGAGGCTGAAGCTGGTGATAGGTAGGCAAGGAAAGAAGGAAGTGGGGTCAGAAAGGCTCATTGCCCTTGTGGTGCTGCTGGGGCACGTGAAGAAGGTTGGGACCTTCAGGGGAAAGAGGCCGGTGAGTGTGCTGGTGCTGCCGGCCTTGGAGACTGTGCAGAGGGGCAGCAAGGTGTGTGGGCTTGGACAACTGCTTCGCTTCATAGATCATAGAATATAATAGAATCATAGAATTGCCCAGGCCGGAAGGGACCTCCAAAGGTCATCTAGTCCAACCTCCCCGCAGTCAGCAGGGACACCCCCAACTAGACCAGGTTGCCCAGGGCCTCGTCGAGCCTCTCCTTGAATATCTCCAGGGATGGGGCCTCAACCACCTCCCTGGGCAACCTGTTCCAGTGCTCCACCACCCTCACAGTGAAGAACCCTCTCCTAATCTCCAATCTAAATCTGCTCCCCTCCAGCTTGAAGCCATCGCCCCTCGTCCTGTCACTGCAGGCCTTTCTAAAGGCTTCGATGAACAGCACACTGCTCAGCTGTGGCCTCAGCCACCGGCCACTAGCGGTGTTGCTGAGGGCATCCCTGCCCGTGAGTGCCGGAGCAGGAGATGGAGGAATAATTGGTTGGCCGCGGCAGTCTCCATGCCCACTGATCTGTGGGGAGCGGAGTCATCCAAGAGGCACAGCCAGATGGTGAGCTCTAATGTGCCCATATTTATAGATGTCTTCATTAGGTGACATCCCGCACGAGAGTTGAAGGGTCTGATCTGTGCTTTTCAGGGCTTGTTAGGGATGGGCACAGCATGGTGATGAAGGTGTGCTTTGAATTAAGGGAGTGTGGAGCACAGGCATGAGGATACAGTGCTTTTTAGCATGCAGTTTGATGAGAAATGCAAGGTGAAAGCAAAAAACCCACGGTAACAGTGAAGAGAAAAGGATAAGGATGGGGGCAAATCCAAGTTGAAACAAGCTGCAGCCTTCTTCCCACGTCCAACACTACCTCCAGTCCATTTTGTCTGCCCGTTGTGCTCCCAGGCCCCCTGTGCTATCTAAACTCAAACTAGCCCCACGCTCACCACCCTGTTCTGCTCTCCCTTCCGTTCCCTGGACTCAAAGTCCAGTGCTGCCTCTGGCTGCTTCTTGGTGTGTCTTGCTCCCAGCCCATGCGTGCACAGATACATACATGTGCATGTGAAAGCCACCTTGCCACTGACTTGAGGGTGTCTGACCTGTAAGAAACCTGGCTGACGAGGGCACAGGAGGGATATTCTGTCTGGGGGGAGAATGAGAATAAGAGTCATGGGTAGTGGTCAGGGAAGGGAAGGAGCAGAAGAAAAGACTGTGCTTGGACTCCATCCTTGCTTGTATTCCTGCATGTACTGGCAATCCTGCTGCAGCTCTTTCTTTGCTCTTTCCCTCAGCTTGTATCTTATATTCACTCTGCAAAATTCTCTAGTCCTGCTTCCTGGAAGAAGAGAGTGCAAGATGACAATTTCAGCCTTCGAATTGTTGTTCTTATTATTGCTAAGGCCATCTTTCTCTAGTCTAGTATTCCCTGTGTTTCATGCAGCATTTATTATTACAGGAGCGGTAGGAAGCTTTCTCTCCCTTTATCCACTGTTCCTGTTTCAGAGTCAGATATTCTTTCAGCACGGATGTATTTCCAGAATGTCATCATGTATGTTACAGCAAAGCACATGGAGGCTTTTGAACCTCACATTCTATAGATATTGTCCAAAAAAATGGCAATTGTGTAGACAAAGCTATTTTCAAAGGATTATGGGTAACTCAAGTGAATGGAGCATTTTGGATAATAATGGTCAGGTTATAAAAACCTGGAGTAGAACAGTTGAGGTATAGGCAGAAGGGCTGCTAGCCAGGATTTTAGGAAGCTTGGTCTAATAACACTTTGGCAACACAGGTTGGATAAGTTAGATGGACACGTCGGGAGCACACGAGCCCTGCAGAGTTCATCTGCATCTGACAGCCTCAGTGAAGAATTGCCTTTCAGCTGATTAGATCTCTCGGACCACTTTTCATTTCCAAAAGACTTATTATGTGCTTATGGAGCTTTTTGTACTTCTGTTAAGTCTGGATTTGTGTTCGCAGCCCTTGAAAGTTATTTCTGAGGAAAGAATAGGTAGATCTACAACAGGGCATCTGAAGAGGCAGATTTTGGGTTGGTTCTTGACTGCAAGTAGGTTTTGTCCTGACCTTGCTAGGGTCCAACAACACATTATGTCTTCTGTGTGCCTGTATTTCTTACTGTTCTTTGCGCATCTTGGGTGGCTGCCAAAATATAAGTGTACTGCAATTCTATGAGTGTGATGGCTCGTCTGGAAGGTGGCACACAACTTTGTGGTGGAAGTATCCAACAGGCTGTCACTAGTCCTAGCCTGATGTATGGCTGTACTGCAGTCCTGGGAGAGGTCGCTGTCTAGTATAGACACCCCTGAGCAAGATGGTTGCAGCTGATATGAATAACTCAGACACTGGTGACAGAGGTACGGAGAGGGCTCTTTACTGGAACAGCTGCATGGCCCTGGGACTAGTGCAGTGGGAAGCCTAGACCAGTCTCAGAGTCATGGGTGGTGGTCAGGGAAGGAGCAGGAGAAAACACTGTACCCTTCCCTTACTTGTGGTGGAAGGATCTGGGGATCGAGTCCCGTGATTCTATGATCTGGCACTGCCAATTTTATTTTTTAATAAAGAGCCTTGTCATCTCTCCATAGTCTCAGGAGAGCAGAGCACCACCGCATCAATCTCCCTTTCCCAGCTGCCGGACAAGGGCAGTCAAGGATCTTGTGGTCTTCTTAGTCCCCCTACGGAGACGAGACCCTCTAAGCACACCTCAAAATCACGGGATTTCTCTGCTCATTGAGTAAGTCCCAGAAGCAAAGCCCCTGTGTAGTAACCTGAAGTAAGTGCAGAGCAATCCCCCTTTGTGTTGGGTTGTGGCAGAGCCACAAGGTACCAAGACGGATTTAAACAGGTCAGGGCTGTTTTTTGAGAATATATTTTGAGAATAGTAATTGAGTGTCTGGTGCACGCTAAGATAAGACATTTCCAGTGAAGGCTGATTGAATGCAAGGGCTCAAAAAGGCAGAGCTCTTCTCTCTCCAGCCTCCTCCTACAGAGAGTTACACACTGGCCAGAGGAGCATTGCAGTACTGTTTTCCACTTATATTTGAAGCGTCAGCACCGTCTGCTGCTGCAGACTAGAAATTGTAAAGTGGGACCAATTTTTGGTCACTCGTTAAGAGAAACTCATGGATTTAATTGTGCAATCCCATAAATGCCAATAGTTTCTCTCTTCCAGGACCCGCGGATACGCTCTGTGTTAGGTGCTGCAGTCCTGCTAATGAAGTGGTATTAAACTTGTACCTGCGTGTAGGTGCATTGACCTAGATTTATCAAGCTGTTACACTTAATGCTTAAATTGCACTTGATTGGCCCAATGGTCTGATCTGGTCTGGCAAATACGATATTCTCTACCAGGCTCTTAAGAGGAATTCCCCAGCTGATCACACATTTCTTTGCACTATTATAGATCTTCCCCTATCCATTTCTTCTCACTCGTTTCTACTTATTATCTAGGGAAGCTATTTGCAGCAGCTTGTTCACAGGAACATGTGAAATTACCTCGTTCCTCTCTGTTCCAAGTCTCCACTGTTAAAAGAACAAATATTTGATTTTTTTTTTTTTTCCTTAGCTGGAAACATCTTTTTGTATACAAGAGTATCAGTGGACTTTTTCTTCTTTTTTCCTCAATTTCCTGCCAGAGATAGCGGTTGGGAGTTTTCCACTGAAACAGATTCTCATTAGCAAATACCATTTTGTTGAACCCAAAACGCTTTGTAGAAACTTAATGGTTTCAGCAAACTTATGATCCTCCACCACACAGGGGCTGCCAGAAACCAGTTCAAAAGCACGTTTTTCTGAGCACCGTGATCTCCAAGGATGCTGATCCAAAATAGTTTTAACTGACTTTAGTAAGTCAGCACTAATGAATACCCATTCTTGTCCAAGAGAGGGTGTGGGAGGGAGCAGGTAGGACTACGTGGCTGGAGATGGGGCGAAGGCAATTCTTCAGCAGTGGTTAAAACTGTCATAGAACTGCAGCCTGAAACAGCCTCACTGCATCTTCATGCCCCGTGTCCTTCTCACTCGGTGGCACATTTCCCACATTTCTCAGCAGGAAATTTCTGCGACATTCCTACGGCATAGATTCCCACAAAGCAGAAATCCTCAGGTTTACCTGGTTTGTTTAAGACTGTGCTTGTGTTTGTTTTGTTTTGTGGTTTTGTTTTTTTTTCTCTAAAGCATTAAACAGTTGTGTACCCTTGAGGGCAAACTCTAAGTGATAAACCCTGCTTCATTGTTAGTGTGACCATGGATACCATCTAGCATCTGTTTTTTCAGAAGCCCTCACAATCCTGGGTTAATGTTTATAAATCCTTTACACAGATGTGAGGTTTTGTTCATGGAGCATGAGAATATTATGATATCCCTAAGGACACAGTGCAGGCAGTAGTCAGGATTTGCTCTCATACAAAAATAACCCACGTAATGATGTATTCCCCTTCGCTAGTTTGGGGATAGGAGTTACGTATAACTCTCAGTAGCAAAAGAACTTGTCTCTAGCACCTGAGCTAAGGCAGCAGTTGTTTTGATTTGGTGCAATAGGCTACTCTTTGCTGCGTAGACTGGACACAAAAGAGAGTTATTTTGTACTTAGCCAGCCTCTGAAATGTAAAATGCTGAGCGCTGTGTAAATAGCTGATCTATTTCCCATAGTACAGATAAGACAAGCATATCCAGCGGTGTTTTCTGTATGTAACTTGGACAAGATTTTAAAACAAAGCACGTTTTGTGCTCCAAGTCGGGACAAATTTTCAGGGATTTCTCTGTCCTCCTGTTGCAAAGGTCTACCTGCAGCTGCTAATCAGCCGGCTCACTTAACACGGCTTATGTCACTGTAATTTTCCTCCCCAAGCTGGCCTGCTTACCCCCTGGGACCTCAGAAGGAGCAGAGCTCATGCTGTGATGTTACAGCCCTTGTGTTTCAGGGGTGCAGACCTGTGAGCATGAAGCTCAAGTTCAGGGTACCCACCTGCAGCTCAGGCAGAGCAGGCTTCACGGCTACTGCCAGCATTGCACTGGCCTTGTGGCAAGGGCCGAGAGCTTAGGGCTTGCAGGTCTTTCCCCAAAGTGGGTCTCATTGGTTTTTAAAAGGAGAACCTCCACAGCTGAATGGGGACAGAAACCTGCCATATTCCAGTACCGATATACTCTGTGTCTTTCTCTGTTGATTTTTTATTATTTTTTTCATTCCATAGCAGCTATACGCAGGATAAGCGCCAATTCTTTTTACACACAGAAACACTCAGATATTTATTTCAAACCAGATGAATGCGACTGAGAAAAATCCAAAACCACGGATCTATTTTAAAATCTGTGAGATTCTGTTTTAAAACAAGGGAAGAAGCAGAAAGTTGAGGAAGAGAGAGTCAAATATTTATGTACTTCAAAAGCAAAGCAATATAATTTCAGTGACATTGTTGCTAAACGACTGTGCTTCCCCCACCTTGATTGATGGATAAAACAGGTTTGTGTCATTTTGAAGTGGCTCCTCATCCATGTAACTTCTCCCTTGCAGTCGGGGATCTGGCAGCTCCCTTCAGAGCCTCTGTGGGGAAGGAGGGAGGAAGATTACAGGGACACAAAAATATCAGCTATTAATTCAATTGTTTCCTTTGCTTGTTCTACTGTTGTTGCTGATGGTATTTGTTATGTATTCTGCTCCTGGTACGACTGCTTATGAGTTCTGTTAGCTCAGTTCAAAGAAGCCCAAATTCAAGCCGCTTACAAACAGGGAGATGGTAGGGAGCCTTAAGAAGGTGGGAACGTGGGGTTCGTAATGTAAACATTAGTTTGTGATAGTCCTTTTCAAGTTGTCTGCTGCCCTGTAATCCTGGAAACACTCGCAGCGGTCGATTTACCCGGGTACCAGGCAGCAGCCCTGCAGGGACTCTGGCTAATGCGTTTGGGTCTGCATCCTGATGGCAGGGTAATGTCGTGCTGAAAGGAGATGGGGATGGGGAAGGGGGGAGGGAAGGCCCTTGTCTCCATGGGGCATCACTCGCAGGAGCCTGCTATCCATCCAGGAAGTTTGGAGAAACATTTACTATGACTACCTGCCCGCTCTCTGTGGTGATTCTGCCACTTTACTCTGCTCTGGTGAGACCTCACCTGGAGTATTGTGTGCAGGTCTGGAGCCCTCAATATAAGGACATGGACCTGATGGAGCGGGTCCAGAGGAGGGCCACAAGGATGATCCGGGGGATGGAGCACCTCTGCTACGAGGACAGGCTGAGGGAGCTGGGGTTGTTCAGCCTGGAGAAGAGGAGGCTCCGGGGAGACCTAATAGCAGCCTTCCAGTACCTGAAGGGAGCCTACAGGAAGGCTGGGGAGAACCTGTTTAGAAAGGCCTGCAGTGACAGGACGAGGGGAAATGGCTTCAAGCTGGAGGGGAACAGATTTAGACTGGAGATTAGGAGGGGGTTCTTCACTGTGAGGGTGGTGGGGCACTGGAACAGGTTGCCCAGGGAGGTGGTTGAGGCCCCTTCCCTGGAGATATTCAAGGAGAGGCTCGACAAGGCCCTGGGCAACCTGGTCTAGTTGGGGGTGTCCCTGCTGACTGCGGGGAGGTCGGACTAGATGACCTTTGGAGGTCCCTTCCGGCCTGGGCAATTCTATGATTCTATGATTCTATGAAACTGTCAGCTGAGGGGATGCACTGATTTACAGGCAATACACTTAAGCGTTTTGCGCAGAGGCTTTACTGGGCCTCTCCCTGTAGAAATGGATTGGGTTGGAGCAATCCCAGCAGTGGCTGGGCGTGTGCAGGGCTGGGAGTGTCAAAAAAGAAAAAAGGAGGAGAATAAATCAGATGGGGGGGAAGTAGCTAATCATATTTGATAAATAATTGAAAATGTAGCTAAGTGGGAAGACCAGGATCTTATCCTGGGCATTCTGGGGGAGGGTTGTTTTCAATAATGCCAAACTTAATAAAAAGTTAGCAAATTTTTTGGACATGTTAGGCATCATCTACCAGCTGCCAGAATCTAACCTGATGTCCCAAATGGCTCAGTCCCAATATTTTGCTGGCTTTCTTGTCAAACCTGAGCAGGGAAGGTGGTGGGAGGATCTTTCACCAACCCTACACGTAATGTATCTAAGTCATACCTGATGTGAGCGGCTTCAGCTCTTCCACTTCACTGGCCTGAAACACATTCAGCGTTTCCTTTCATTTTAGCCTGGCTGCTGCAAGCTGCTCTTCCCTTCACACCGTGGTGTTACTAATCCTTCATTCTCTTTCCTCTCCTCTCCCCTCCTAGGGGATGGCTCTGCCTTCAGCAGCACGAGGGTTAATTAGCATGATGTTCGTATGGGTAACAAGCAACAGGGCGAGCAGAGCAGCATGGGCTCGAGGGTAAACGTGCCATCTTGGCTACATTAAAACCAGGGCTGGTACGCCTCCCCACATCACCTGCATTTATTACTGGCTCTGTTGATGTACTCACAGTCTTCCTCTCTCGCTTGAGGCTGGGGGAAGAGCAGCTCTGCTCTTGGGGCTGCACTTCCATGGGTGACACGATGAGTGTGGCCCTGCACGCAGAGCTGTGGCCACAGCTTAGCTAGGAGTCAGTCCCTCGATTTTGCTGCAATAATGATGGAGAAAAGGTGGACAGTGAGGAGTTCAGCAACTTGGGTAGCTCTCAGGGAGATTTGCATAGCTGTTCCTTGAGGTCCACGTTGCGATACCCTCCTTTGCTGCTCGGGAATACTCCAGATTAACACTCCCATGACTGCCTTCTAGTGTTGTCGCTATTGTTTGAACATCTCAGCCAGTTCCCTGGCCCTCACACTGTCCTATTCCTTTTTTTCCTTGTTATTCTTCCCTCGCTTCATTGTGATGGGGTTTGCAGAACAGCTATTAACGTTAGAGCTTTTAAGCGACAGCTCTGTTTTCTTTAGCTGCAGACTTCATCTCTGCATTGTTCTGCTAAACTGTTGGATGAATGCGCCAGAGCTCTCTGGCATAGAAAGCTTTCCTCCTTATTATATCTCCTTTAGAAGGACAGTAGCTCTGTAATGCTGTGAGTAAGAGTAAATATATACACACTGAATGGAACTGAACCTCTTGGTCCTTTGCGGGGCTTAGAGTTTGTGAGCATCTCTACACACTCAGAATTGAGCATTAAGCGTCTTTAGAGGCATATTTTCCTTCTTATCTCTCCAAGCCTGCTCAGCTCTTTAAGATGGTCTGGAGATACCTTTAGAGAAAAGAAAATCGAGTCTCTCAAATCAGCAATGGCATCTCTGGAGAGGAGAGTGATTAATACATAGTAATACAAAATGTTGGGATAATCATGGGGTTCTCATTTCTGTAGCCTTTTTTTTCCCTACATAAATCACCTAAAAAAAATAATCATATCTTGAAACAACACTGATGGTAAACTACCTCCTCTGGGATGGATGGATGGCAGCGGCTTACTGGCACAGAGCAAGCTGCATAGTGCTGTGAGAAGGAAGGATTTTGGGGGCAGGATTAGTAAGATATTGACCAAATCATTCAGAGGGCATCATGCATTATGTACCTGTTCCAAGTAAAAAGAGACATAAGCTCGATCTTTTTCTAAGGTTAGCAGCACAGAGAAAGTTCTGGATTTAAATCTCATGTTAAGGTACTCTCAGCATACTCTGAATACGTAGAAGGAAATTCATCATCTTCAGAGAGATGGAGAATGCTCTTATGGTGGTAAAAATTTGATCCCACAGCTCTGAACTAGAAGTCACAATTAGAAAATATCAATAGAAAATTTTCCTGTTGGGAGACATTATATCAGCAAAATCAATGACTTCTGGAGTCAAGTTGATGATGACAAAATCCACATTGGAACAGAGTGGAAAATTGTAATATTTTTTGAATGTTGTTCCTTGATTATACATTTGTGGTATAAAATACTTTATTCTCACTTACAAGCTTAACTTTTTCTCATTTATGAGGATGGAACACTTAAACTAGCCCAAATAAGTGGTTTTTTTTCAGCATGATGTTTCAGGGAGGATTTTGATATTTTAACTGTGCCATAAGAAAACGAAAAGCTTTTCCCTGTCAGTTTAACTGAACACACCTAGATTCCTGTGCCACCTGGTTTATCTCTAGGTGTTTTATATAAGATGTTATCAGGTGAATCTCCTTGTTAGCTGGCCTTCTGCTCTGCTGTCTGCTCCTTCAGGTGCTGGCATGGGCTCCTCTTTAGCATATATTTGCTGAGGGCTTGGCACAGATTCTTCTTCTCCCTTCCTTGGTGGTTTTTTTCCCCATGACCATATCATGGTGCTTACTTGGCGAAGCTGGCCAGCCAGCCTATCTCATGTAGTGCTTTTCCACCTGAGGATTGCTGTATGCTTAGCAAACATCTATTAGGTTAATCCTTACACAATCATTATGACATAGGTGTTATAATCTGAATTTTAGAAAAAGTGGTATGGGTGTGGGCTTAGAGGGGAAGAAGCAGGAAGAACAAAATACAAAGAGGTGATGCAACCTGTCCAAGGTCATGCATTGACAGTCAGGAATTTAACTTCGTATTTTTCTCCATCTGTGCAGACTTCTTCCTCTGTTTTGGTACATGCTGAGGGCATGAATTTTGGGGGTCTTTCTTCCCCCCTTTATGATTCAGAACCAGCAAAGCAGCTGAGGCCACGCTTTAGCTTTGAAGTGCATGTAGCCCCATTTGGGGTACTTGTACTTGGAGCTCAGCGTGGGATCGTGTGGTGCTGGTTCAGGTATTGGGAGTGTAAAGGTTCCTTTGCACATCCTGAACAGAAGAGGGGTCTGCTTTAGAAGGACATTAGCAAGAGAGAGGTTAGTGCTTTCTCCCAGGAAAGGCAGTGACTTATGTTTGGTCTCATTGGTGGGTCATACAGGGCGGTCTCAAACTTAGCCCCATTCTTTGGCTTTCTTCATTTCTCCACTAGCAGATCTTGTTGCTGCCATGCAAGTACTGCATCTATTTATTTATTTATTTATTTTTACCAGTTGGTTTATGTTTTCCATGGGAAAACTGGTCAGAGCTGATGGGAAGAGGTTGTATTGTGATGACTTTCCATACTGGGGTGGCAGAGAACAATTTGGGAGATGGAGCAAGACACAATGTTCATGGTTAATGTGGCTTGAGGGAGGAAGAGGAGGCACTCAGTACAATGGGTGTCATGTACCTGCTGCAGGCCTTGCCAGAACCTATTGCTTTGCACTGGAGCAGGCTAAGCAGACCTCCTTACACTGCTCATAAAGCAGAAGGAGAGGAGAATGAACTGTGCTTGTCCTCTTCCGAGCACTTTTTGACTTCATTATGGACATTATTGACAACTTAGTTAATCAATGACGTGCCACCCTCTTTCTCCACTGCAGTTTCTAGGGACAAAGAATATTGTTTTTCCACCGAACCATGGCTTCAAATGACTACTGCCTGTTTCTCTGCCACAAGAGAAAGGCAAAAAACATCTCAGAAACAAATACAGGAACCCCCCTGCTGCCACTCAGTGATTCTCAACTGCAAAGGTCAATCTTCTCTGCTTTGAAGGATGGTGTCAGCTCTGGAGTGGGCAGAAGTTCAGTGTCTGGCCTCCCTGTTGACACATTTAAAGATTTCGCTCACATGTCTCTCCTCCTGAAATACTTTTAACAGACCCTTTTGAAAAAGCTGCAGCCATGAAGCAGTGCCCCTGCTGCTCTCTGCTTCAGCTTGTTACCAAACCAACACACATTATTAGCAGACAGTCCCCTGTAACCTTGCAACGTTCTTAAGAGTTGCACCCTTTTCCTGTGTGATTCAAAGCTCTCTAATCTTTTCTAGCAAATAAGGAGACATGACAATGGAAATAGTTTTGTTAAAATAATAACCCAGGGCCTGAGGCTGAAAAAAAACCCCACCAAACCGTAACTTACCTGATCCAAACCCCCCAGAGGCAACACCCTCTGAATTTGCTGGTGGCTGCATCTATGCAAAAGTCTGGAGTTGGCCAAAAGATGGTTTTGTTCTTGTCACTATTTTTGAACTTCTGGAGTTTTGTTTTCCCCAAAAGAATTTCAAAGAAAGGGGAAAAGACTTTTCTTCCCTTCCCTGTCATTAAAACCTTTTATTCTGATTTTCCTTTTCAGCAAAATAAAGGCTTTCCCCCCTCCAAAATATTTGGTTTGGAAGTGAAGAATGGAAGTCATCTTGTACGTAGTGATGATGCAGTAGATTATGGAAGTTGGAGTATGGCTGCATACTTCTAGGTGTTTCAATTTAAATACCAGTATTTTCTGTGCAACAAATCTTCTGAGTCATCTCCAAATTTCACTGAAAAAGTTTTAACTAAAAAAAAAAATATTTTTTTTTTGGAGGGGAGAGAGAAGTTCATTAACTGCCTTTTTTTTTTTTTCCCTACCGTCCTTTAAAAACTTAATTATTTCAATACAAGCAGCAGAAGGAGGACAACTTTGCAGCCTTGAATATAAATTTGAAATGGGAACTTTTTAATCATTTGTTTTTTTTACTTGAAAGTTACCAGATGAGTGAGAACTTGCTTCCTTTGACCCAGCTTAAGGCATGAGATCTTCCAAGTTAACAGGGACTTTGATGTGGTCATACCTGTGGAGTCTTACCCAGTAATAGACATAGGGAGCTGTGGACCATGGGAGGTGGAAAGAAGGTGAAAATGACTTGGATGTAAATTTTGAAAAATTACTCAGGTATTCAAGGGGATACTGTTTTAGCTTCTTTCTGCCTCAGTTTTCCCATCTGTAAAATACACTTGATAATTAGAACTAATAGAATCATTTGGGTTGTACAATTAATTTAAAAATTGTAGCTGCTTCTGTTTGCAAAACAACTCCAAAAGGATTTTGGATTTTTCAAATGTATTTGCTACTTGCAATTATTCAAGTCAAATGATTCAAAACTGAATCATTTCTGCAAACAATTCTCAGGCTGTAAGTTTACTTCCAAGATGTTCTTTCTGAGATTCCCAGACATATAGAAGAGGGAAATCTGGTTAGATCTTGATTTGCCCCAGGTACAAGTGAGTGCTGTGCCTGTTGTTTGTTGTGGAGTTTTGGCTTTCGGGATTTTGATTGCTTTTGCTCCCCTACACCTCTCCCCCTGCCCCCCCTGCTGCTTTTAAAAAACCTGTAATATTTCACTTCTTTGGAGCAATGTTTTCCTTCCAACTGGCTTCTTATGCGGGTGCATTTGCCTTACACATTTTTGCATTAAGACATTCTGAATTAAAATTAGATGGCAAGGTATCTAGGTATCTGTCTCTGACGGTTTCTGCCAGGAAATGAATTTTCTTAGGCACCGCACAGAAAGCACTGATTAACGAGTTGCAGCATCTTTTTGTCTGATTCATGACTGTCAGGTCCATTGTTATTCTGCATGTCCTGGAGGCACTGGTCAGCACACAGAGAAGGGGATTACTCATGTGGTGGAAAGCAAACTGTCTTACAACCTGAAAGCAGAGCTACTCACTAGAGTTTCCCCCCCCCCCCCCCCCTCGCTCTTTTAAATAAATATACAGATTAA
>NW_015091072.1:4983074-5007648 GCF_001431845.1 Calidris pugnax
CCCCCCCCCCTCCCATTTCGCTGTTTAAAATAAATATACAGATTAAAAATGCATAAGTCAGGCTTGTGCTGACAATGCATAACTTAACATTTGGATTATTACCCCAAACACGGAGAGGCCAGGTTTTACAGAGCTGCTTGTTCCTGTTCTTTGCTGGGGTGTGCTCACGTGCCTGCCATAAGCAAATTCTCTTGTGTACAACTGTGCAGTTCATTTCCTGCAAACCCTTTGTGGCAGTAAAATTTGATTGCTTGAAACTCCGTGGGAAATGACAGCACAAGGGTGCAACTGAGATGAATCAATTCATCCAGACAGTCAGAGGAGTATTTGTGGAGAGTTTTTTGTGTCTTACCCACCTCTCGTGAAGGTATTTACTGCACCTATGTCCCAAGGGTGTGATGAGACTTAATTTAATAAAAGCTTGTGAAGTACTTTAGAGAGGAAAAGAGGTAAGTGTTGTATGTTGTTATTTCATTTTAATGTGCCTTTGAGCTTCCCTGTTCTACCTGGGCTCTCAGGTAGGAGTGCTAGAAAGCCTGTCCCCTGGATTTCCAGATCTGAAGGAATACTTTATTTGCAGTATAACAAAAATTTTCAGGATATTATCTAAGCGTGGTCCACAGCCTGCTTTAATCAGCTCGGTTTTGCTGAAAAAGCCGGGAACACACCACCATCAAAGCTTCATGCGAGCACTGAAGGAGGAGCTCAGAAACCTGCGAACCTTCTCAACCAGCATTTTACAAGCATGGCTATGTTGCACAGTAAATCAACACAGCACAAAGATGTCATCGTGCAGGGAGGCTCGCTTAGTCTTGGAAACTAGGTAGTGCTGTGGTAGCAAGGCACTGTACCTAAACCCTGCCTCTTGGTAGGGTTTGAGATTGAACACAGGTTCAATAATCCCAACTCCACAATCCTTTGTGCATATTATAGCTGGTTTAGGTTGTGCTGGGAATGGCATCTGTACCAGGCTCTGTCTGTCCCCAGTGAGTGGTGTCCTTGGTGCTCTGCAAGGAGGAGAACTGTTTTGCCCAATATTATGGTTTGGCAGCTATCCACTTCTAGGGACCTATCCTGCCTTCTGTGATAGCCCACCAATACCCACACACAGCTGTTTCTGAGTTCTTCTGTGATGGTGTGCATTTCTTAGTGCACGCAATACAGGAAAGCTACTAGTCCTGCTTCACAAAAAGAGACGATTTGAGGCGTAGGGATATAAATCTCTTATTTAGGGTCACAAGGAAGTTGGAAAAGAGGCAGAGATTCCCTTGATTCTAGAATGAGATTCAGCTGCAGATTTAAATGTGTGAACTAAGGGGTCTTCCCGTAGGTATCTAGATATAAGTTGGTGCCTAAACACCCATTATAGCTGATAGAGATTCAGTGCAGTCAGTTGAGGCTAGGAACTTAATTCAACTCATCCTAGAGCACACATCTCCTGATCAGCGGAATTAACCTTTTGACCTCAGTGCCCGTAAGGACTAAGTCTCCATTAACTGCAGTGGGAAGTTAGACCTACCCGTGGGAGATTCAATCTCAGACTGAATTCCACCTCAGCCAGCATCCCCCTCATAGGGTGGCTATGCCTATGACTTTGCTAAATGCTGTGCAGAGGGAATTTAAGGGGACGGGAGATAATTCCAAAGTGTAGCTTTAAGCCAGGGCATCATCAGGCTGGCAACCAAAGACTCTTGGAGAACCATCTCTTGTATGAGTCAGAGAGGACATGTTGTTCTCTACAAAATGGGACTAGTCATGTCTGTCTCGCACTACAACAAAGGAAAATAAAACCCAGATTTGCATTTGACATCCACGAGAAAAATAGGTGGGAGGGAGAAAAATGAAAAAATGAAGCAGACAGACACATGCAGGCAGGAGACAGAGGGATTTGTATTTCAGTTGTAAAACAAATTGTCCCTTCCTTTTTGCCCCCTCCTCCCCACGCCTCTTCTGTCTGACCTCTTTGGCGCTCACTGGAGAAAAAACAGCTGGTTGAATGATATTGACGGAGTCCTGCCTTCTCTTTTGCAAACCTGTTTTCTGTACTAATGTATGAGGGCTGTAGGGCACAGCAAGAACAAGATTGAAGTTTCATTACTATATCCCCCTTAAGCAAGTGCTTGAAACGACCGGCTCACCCAGCTGTCTGGATCCCTTCTGGGAGAGAATGCCAGGGCAGGAGTCTAGCAGCCAGCTCACTTGGAAAAAAGAAAGTAGAGAAGAGGGGGGAGGGCAAGATAGAATTGGATACTCTTCATGTATTTATCATCTCTGGTGCTTGATCTAATTTCTGCAATATAGAAGAAGCGTTTAGAAGGTAAGAGAATTGCAGAATTTTGTGTGAAATGCATATACAGTAAGACATGTTCTTTTTTAAGCTGATGTCTAAGGGCCATGGTAAAGTACTTTGCTTTCAGGCTGTGTATGTACTGCCAGGGTCTAGTAGTAATAATCTGCAATGGTCCCACCTGGCTTTCCAGTGTCAGTCCTTCTGTTATGAAAGAGCCGCGTGATTCCCTTTATCTCAGAAGAGGTTCCATAGCACACGTTCTGCCCACTCAACACCCTTCTCCAGCTACTCCTCATAGCCTCTTTTGCGACAATTTCTTAAGGAGAGAAATGATCTGGTGAGATTGTTTACAGAGATTTCAAGAGCTGCAAGCTGTAGCTGAGGAGGTCTGGGATGAAGGAGAGGGAAAAGAAATCTCAGCAGCTCTCATAAGCAACACAGGCAATAAGCTTAGACATGAAAGCAGGAAAGGAGTTGGTGAAAGAGTTGGGGGTGGTAAGGAGCAGGTAGAACAGGGCGATTTGTCTCCTTAGGTATTGTTTCAGTCTCCCTTGAAAACTCAAGCAGGCACTGATATGTCAAATATGTCTGCTTCACATTTTCTTTCTAAATGAAAGCAAAAAGCTGCAACACTTCCATCAAAAAATATTAGAAAAAATAATAAAAAGCTGAACACAGTAAGCAAACAAGTACCAAGCTCAATGTCTGCTTGTAACTTTCTCAGACAGTTCCCTCTGGGCTGACATTTTTCATGCTTGAAGTAAAGAAGCATATATATAAAATACACATGCACAGTGCTACTGTAATGGGAAGTTTTGTCAAAATTTCCGTGATAGAGTTTTATATAGTTTTGGTGGTGCTAGTTTTTTGTTTTTTTGAACCAGGCAAATAGTTTTCCGTTGCTTCTGTTGTACTGAGATGACATAAAATTCTCATCTAATTATTGGTGTGCTCCTGAACATATGCTCTCGCTGAGTCTTGCTTAGAGGGATTTGGGATCTGTTTCTGGCTAACCAGGAACATAGACACATTTAAAGAATACAGTTGGTGCCAGCATATGCAGAACAGGATTCCCCCCACTCGTGTGGAGGTTGCACACACACTCACAGAAACACACGCCCTCTCAACTACAGTTCTTTGAAAGTCAGGGCAGGTTGCTTCCCGGAATTGTTTTACTGGGAAAATGAAGGGCTTTAAAGCTAAAGTTCTGCAGAACCTCTCCTCCCATAGTAGGAACCAACCACTCTGCACAATGACCTCTGTGGAGTTTTGAAACCTTGCTGGGAATAAGCACATCCCAAGAAGAGGGGCTGCCTCTGAGCATGAACTTCTTTGTCGGTGGCAATCTTATGACTAAAATAGAGGGGTAAAGGTAGAGGGGCTGAGCATACCAACCTCTCAGAGTCAGGAGGACTTTGCCTTTGAAATAATACAGCACAGTTTTCCTGGTGTTTCTATTTTTCCTCATAAGTATTATGCTCCAGGCTTTAATGCTGCATGCCCATGCGTGCTTATGGCTACCAAGATGGTTGAGTTTCTGGTTTTGCTTCCTTGCAATTTTAATATATTGTTTTATTCTTTAATCCCCTCTAAGACTTTTTAAGCTCTTTGAGCCATTGAAATAATCTTTTTTTCTGGCATCCCTCTCTCTCTGTTCCCTCCCTTTTACTCTTCCACACTCTGCACTCCATCCACCCGACCAGGAGCTGCAGTCCGATAGCCTTGTTTATTTTCCCTGTGTTGCAGCGAAGGATTTGATTGATTGCACTAAGGCAGGTTTTGAAATGGATATTTCAACAACTCCGATGCTGGTTGTCACAACACTAAAGTACGAATGTGTGTACGTTGTACCTGTCTCCCAAGTGTAACTGGAAAAAGAAAATATATATTGAATAATGAAATCAAATAGAAATGCGTTTAAAGTAATAAGAAAAACAGAGTAAACATCCTCTGTGTGTCATTTTCCTTAAAGGAAAGCTTTTGCAATTTAACTACATAAACATGTACATAAATAATAGTATGAGAAGAGACAGTGTTATTTTCTTTTGTGTAATGCACACTATCTGGTCTGCTCTTAGGAATCTGAATTCATTCAACGCTCTGTGGCCTCCGATTTTTGTGTAGTGCCACTGAGTTATACACTTATGTTTTAAGATTCCTTTTTCTACTGCTGGAATCTTAGATTTTACAAAGTAAAAGTACTGCGTAAATCTCCCGTATTTTCCCTGGTTAATACTCTTGGTGGGGAAGGTTTACAACGTGCATTTTGCAGGGTGTGCACCATAAAGCTGGGCACGGCGCTTCCAATTCTCACTCCCTCCAAGCAGAACTCAGGACAGTCACACTTCAGTTTTATGGCTGGCCATGCAATGGTATGCTTCCCCTGTTGGCACCTCTTTGATGCTCTTATTTAGAGACCAGTCCCTGAGACAAGCAGCCTGAGCTTCCTGGCATTTTTCACACTAGTAAGTACCGTTTTGTTGAGGATGCTCTTTGGAGCTGGGGTCGTTTGAAGCTTTCCAGGGCAAAAATCAGTGGCAGATTCTAGACCCTAGAAGCAGATGTAAAAGAAAGAGCACAGCAGTTCCTAAACCAAGCACAGAGAAGACTCCCCTGGTAACAGCTCCCTCCCTGGAGCCAGTGCCAAAAGGAGGGTGGATGCTGTTGGTGGCTTCACCAGAGATGCAGGACTTGGCAGTGCTAGGTTAACGGTTGGACTCGATGATCTTAAAGGTCTTTTCCAACCTACATGATTCTATGATTCTATCCATGAAAGCAGTCAGGCAGTAGTCAACTCTTGTTATCAAATTTGGCAGGAAGATCAAAGCTTAAACTCATACAGGCATTCCCTGATTCTGCAGAGGATTCGCCAGGTGCCTGTCCCTCCTTGCAGCCCCAGGCTTTACAGATCCTGTGGCAGCACCAGGGCAGGGCAGTGCTGTGGCAGCTGAGCCCTGCAAAATGTCAGAAGACCGTGAATGTTGTGAGTGCAGGCTGCTCTTACCTGCTTTTTTCACTGTTGCTATTTGGCTTTCCATCCTTTTCCTGTCCTTTTTTTTTCTTTTCTGTTCAGGCACACCTGTAGTTTCTATATAAGCAATAAGATAACAGCTGGGGCTGCTATATTAGAGTTGCAAACACTGCAGGGAAATAATAGATTTCAAACCACAACACTTTTTTCCATTAAAATAATAATAATAAAAAAAAAGACAGAGAATTTTTTAAACCTATTGCATCTTTCCATCCTCTGCCTTGCTCTCTTTAGTGCTAACACTGTTAGTTAAAGACTTAGTCTGTGACATCCCTGGTTTTGCCTGGGGACTCGGAAGAGGGGGCTGCCATTTTAGCAGGAGCACACTGTTTCCTGGTGCTTACAAAGCCATGAGCGAGCTCCAGATTTTTTGCTTCTCTTTGAGGCCCCAGTCCAGGGAAACACATAAGTATCTGCCTAGTTTTAATGAGTGGAATTGTCCCTTTGCCTTTGGTAGGACTGCGTCTCCTGCTTAAACAGTGCAGGGTGAGGGTCCGAGGGAACTGCAAACTGCAGCAGTTCAAACTTGGAATAAGGAGGGGTCTGCCAGCGTATTAGGTGCATATCTGACTACTTTATCAATTAACATAGCTTCTGTAAATATAACTGGATTTTTAAAATTATGAATTTGCAAGCATTCTCAATGTGCTCTGCTATCCGCTGTTACTCGGAGGGAAGGGGATGCTTTGAGACCACCTCTGCATCACCAGATTGTCAAAATACAGCTTTCTGGTGGATTTTGAAATATGCATAATTTATATTCCTGACCCTTATTTATTTCTTTAGAAAGAAGAAAGAGGATTCATCATTCATTCCTCTTTGTAATTTGATGCTGTTTGTTTATTGACTTATTTATAAAGCACCTCCGGCATGTGTGGCACTTTACAGGCAAATAATATTGACAGGTCCTTCTCTCCTGCAGGCTGAGCACTCAGTTGTGCCTATTTCACACTGGCCTGCAGTGCAGCAGCACCGTGATGCACTGACCTGGCAGGGACATTGCCTCAGGAAGGCACAATGGATTTTGGAACCTCTTAGTACAGGTGTATGAGCAGGCACTGACAGAGGGAAGACAGATCTGCTGCTGTAGCCTCAGGGGTCAGGACGGAAAGGAAATGTAGAGCTCTTCAACTTCACCGTTTTAGGAATACTTCCCTCTGCTGTACCATTCAGATTACACTTGTTTGAAGAGAAACTGATGGCTTGGTGGTGGCCTGCAATTCCTCTGCCTCTAAGGCTCTGTGTAGACCCTGGAAGTTGGCTGTAATGTGTTGGAGATGGAGCTGAGAGCAGATCCCCACTGCATAGGTGCTACGCAGGGAGGGGGCAAGCTGTGTCATAAAGAGCTTAAAGTCTGGGTATCTACAGCAGATGAAGGAGGGATGATGATCCCTGCAAAGGATTTGGAGGTGACTTGTGTTTTACGGGTGCCCTCAGAAGGGGAAGATGCCTTCATCATGCAGTTCCTTCTCTAAAATTGCTCCCATGTTTGGTCCCTTTGACTTTGCAAAATGGATGGGGGTTGCTCAGAGAATGCTGGTGGTGTTTCTAACCATGTTATCTCTAACCCCTGAGCGCTCTCTCTGTTGTTGGTTGCTTCTCTACTGCTCCGCTTGCTTACCGTATCTAGTTTACCTGCCCCTCCTACCTGCTTGCTTGCCTTTCTCACAGGGCTAGCACTTGTCCTTACTGTTGTTCTTGTCATCCACAGCATTAAAAATGAGCTCTCTTCAGCCCAAAGAAGTTGAATGCAAAGGTTTTGATGCTGTGATGTTTAATTTTGGAGAATGTCTTTAGTTTTCCATTGATAACAGGCCAAGCCACCACCAGCGCGTAACGGCATTGAGCAAAAGAAATGGGAAGGAGAGCAAGAAAACTACTGCCTTAATGGGGTTTGGAGCCACAGACAATCTCCAGAGTGTAATGTCTTAGATCCACACCTCATCACTTCCCAAAAAAACAGAGAAAGGCGGAAAAGGGCTGGGGAGGCAAGACACTGGCTTTGCTAGCTTGTCTTCACTTTCCCTCCCCCCTGCTTCCCAATCTGCCTTCAATCTCTAATGGAGAAACCTACAGCTCCAGAACTAATACTTTCCCACATTGCATTAATCCTAATTGACTTGGATATAAGTTCCCCCTCCTACTATCTTCAGCATGGCATTACCATCTGCCCCCTGGGAACCCGCAGCCGCCTTCGCTCGCTGACTCTTGCTGGCAGCTTTTGCACAGGAGAGAGCAGCTTGCCAGTGGGCTGCACAGGGTGGAGCTGGAAGGACACAGGCAGTGACCTTGTTGGAGAGCTCAGAAGAACTACGAGAAGTTGCTGTGTTAGAGGTTAGGTTAGCTATGGGGATCTGGGGCTGCAAATTGGTTGGGTCAGCATCCCCTTCCATCTGGGAGTGGGAGATGCTCACAAGGCACTACTGGGTCTTTTCTAAGAATGGATGTTAATCGGGGTTTAAAAGGGAGTGGCCACAGATGCAGTACAGAAATTGGCTTGTATGTTGAGACTGAACTAGCCAGAGCTGCCGCAAGAAACAGGGAAGAAGTGGCATGGGTGATCTACGTTGTGTCTTACATGGACTTCAGTTAGTCCAGGCATCTTTTGCCAGCCTCCTGCCTATCTATGTATCTGTCCTTGGCTGTCATTCCCCAGTCAGCTTCTGACTTCTTTCTAATTCCCGTTATCCCTCTTTTTGTCCATTCGTGTCGATGTCTGCACTCCACTCTCTTCCTTCTCTTTACCTATCGTTAGTGTAACTAGGACTAGTTAACCCCTTCTTTTTTCAAATGGGGAAACTGAGGCAAAAACAATTGAAATTGGCTCAGAATTGCTCTGAATCAGCCAGGTGGAACTCCTGCATCTCGTGTCCAAAGCCCTGCATCTGGCAGCAAACCTGATCAGTGCTTGTTTCCCACACTGTTCCAGTGGTTAATCTGGGCAAGGCAGCAATCTTACCTTGGTTACGTCTCCATTCCATCTGGTCTTCTGAGGTCATAATGGTGGCCAGACACACAAACACACACCAGATCCTGGAGACAGAGACACACCAGAGAGAGATACTGGAGGGAGCTTGGATGGAGAGAGGAGAACAGGAAATCGGGTGAAAATGGATCTCAGGTGAGATGGAAGGGAGTAAAGATGATAGACGTGTAATGAGAAAGGAATGGAGGAGGATAGAGGGAGGGGACAAAAAAGAGGGGTGCCCAGCCTGTGGCAGCTGCAGCTCCTGGTGGGGAAAGGGGAGCTGCAGCCATGTACTTTGGCTTCATTTGTGCAGCAAGGGGGAAGACACGTCTGTTTGGGCTTGTGTGTTGGGGGAGGTTGTAACAGCAGGGGGATTATCTGCAGCCTGAGTTTCTTAAGATACTGGAGAAGCCAGTGCCTGCATGCTCTCTTCTGTATCTGCGGATCTAAGCAATTTTTTTTTTTTAATTTTTTTTTTGCCACAGTGCTGGGATTTGATCTCCAGCAATAAGACAGAACACAGGGGAGAAAAGGGGGATTAGTGCAAGAGCCTTTCTTGCCTCTGTCTCTTCTTCTGCTCTATTTTTTGTTTTCAATACTGTATCTTTCCCACTGGTGGTTCTCAGTTCTTTCTCGTGTAGCAGCATCTTTCCTAGTCCAAGTATTTTTCTTTTTGGAGCACGCCTCCAGAAAGGTGTACCCTGGAGGACAAACATCAGATTTTCATTCCCCATCTACCTCCCAGACCAGGACGCTGGTTGTTAGCTTTGCTCTGCTGTGAGCTCAGCTGGCCGGTGGCAGGAATGGGAGTTGGGGACAGCATCTCTTGACTTTTCCTATTCTTCAGACCACTGTGGTTATGGAAAGAAAGAAAGAAGAGAGTTTCATTCTTTCTTGTAATAAGTTGGTTGGCCTCTAAAAGCTCTTGACTTTCCCCTTTCCAAATACCCCTCGCAACATTTTTGTGTGCGCAGCTTCTTTCCCAGGATTCCCCCACTGGCACTAGCTGGAAGTCTGACAGGTAGGAGAGCAAAAGTGTTATCCCTGCCAGGCCCTGGCTCCCAGATGAGTTCTAAGAATTTCATTTTCATCACAAAAGATGTCCACGTGGCTTAGAAGGGTTAACTACCCTTATCTATTGGAAGTGGCTAGAGGCTTAATTTGTTTCATGCTCTTCACTGAGCAATACTAATAGCAGTGTAATTTATGTGGGAGGAAGCAGATGATGTGTAAGTCTGAGGACCTTGCAAAGATCCTTAACGCATTTGGTTTATTTTCTAAGGACTCAACCATTGTGGGAACTTTGGGGTTATCCCACAACTATGGAAATGTCAAATCTTAATCCTGTGTTCTGAAGCAGGGGATTGGATGCGCTATGAGGAACTACAAGTTTTCTCTGAACAGGATTGTGTAAATTGTTTGCCTTTCCTGTCCCTCTGCTTTCTCCTCATCTAACAACTTCAGCTACATTGTCTGTTTTGTTATTTACTCCCCAAATCTATCCCTGTGTTTTCAAGAGCAGCAGAGAATTCACTGTTATCTGATAATAGATAACAAAAGGGGTTGTTTGTTGAGGAGTTGGCCTGCCTGGTGTGGTGTTGTTGTTGTGTGGATATTTTTTATCTGCTGAAGTCTGGATTGCAGTACAGGAAACATCTTTGCCTGGAGGCCCCTCAGAGTGCTTTGGAGAGATTGTAGAGTGCAGTCCAGGTGCTGTGGCTTACAGGCCAAGATTGAGTCCAAAAGAGCCCAAGACTTACCCTGCCGTAGGGCAACATCAGAGGCTTGCTAGTTGATGAACTGACTCAAAAAAAGCCTTGAGAAAGCAGATGAATTACCAGCAGCAAACCCCTTTGATCAGGAGAATATATGACAAAGTGTTCACTTGCAGAGACCCCACAAGGCAAAGGGCATTGCCCAGGATGTCACATCAGCAGAGGAGCTGGGAGGAGGGAGATGTGATCCTATTCACCTTCACAAGACACCCTCACCTTCCAAACCTGGGCATGAAAAGATGTTTTTAACAAATACACTTGCTTCCCCAGACTATGCCCAGGCCCAGCTTCCCGACTTATTACTCTGTGTTTTAACTACTAGACAGCTCTGGCAAAATAAATGAAGAAAGAAATCTGATTGTCCCAAAGTAATCATTAGCTGGTTGTCATGTCCCTCTGAAGACTTTAAATGCCATTTTCCTCTCTCCAGCTTCTCTATCATGCCAGCGTTGCAGTTTCTGAACTCTTTTATTGCTCCAGTAAATATTGATCATGGTATATGAAATCCAAAGTTGCCTCTCACCACTTTTAACCTCACAAAGCCGCTGGTGCCTGCTGACTGCTGGGTGAGGGGGGAAGATGGAAGAAGAGATGGGGGAGGCGAGGCAGAGACATCACCCTTTGCTTCGCTGCGGGTCTTGTGAGTGCTGTTGCTTCATGCAACCCCCCCATAAGCTCACATACACTAGTTTGCGAGGGGAGAAATGGATATATTTGGTTTTTTTGTGGACATTGTGCATAAGCAGGTGTAGCAGGATCCAGATTGGTCTGCAGTGAGGTGTGGTACCTGTGCCACCAGAAATCAACAGAGGATATAGAAGTGTCTACAGATCAGCCCTGGAGAAACTGCCTGCCCTGTCCTTTAGAGAGACTGGTTTGGCTGAGAACAGGGGGAAAGCTCCTTGAGCATCTTTTCCCTGACTGGAAAGTGGAGGAAACAAAAGATGTGGAGAAAGGGGCTTTGTGGGCACTGAGGGCAGAGCCGCAGCTGCCCGCAGAGCTCAGCAGCTGAGCGGGGCACACAACCTGGGAAGATGCACTTGTCCCAAATGTGGCTCAGTTCATTAAGCGGGGTCCTTAGTGTGCTCCTGTCAGCCCATTCTGGGAAGGCAGCCCATGCTGCTATAGTGGCTGTGGCTTGGATTGCTTCCCCCAGGCTCAGGTTGCTATCAGAGCATGAGAAATAGGGCCTTTTGGGGCAGACTCAAAGGAGCAGTGGGGCTGCCCCTCTGTTGACGAAAAGGTCCTGCCCAGGTTGGGTCTCCTGGTATGCTGAAGATGGGACTGTGAGTACCGAGACCAAATTCCAGGTAAATCTGTGAAAGCAAGTATGTTTCTGCATGACTAATATCAAGGGACAGAGACCTAGTTGGTCTTATTTGTTTTTCTGAGTGAATTCACAGTTTCAACTGCATCCAGCTGGTTGGTGAGAGGTGTGGGAGACAATGTTTCATGAACGCCTCTGGTAAAAAACACCAAGCTTCTGGTACATCACAGTTACAAATGTAACTGTGTTACTAAAGTAAATCTTCTTTTTCCAGATAAATATCATTATCTGTTGCATGTAGCAGCATTTCATATCAGAGGACCTGGATGCCCTTTGTGTTTAGATCACAAGTGAATGATTTGAGTGGATGCAGCATAGTCCTGAGGGGACATTTATTCACATCACTAAACCATCACAGAACTGGGAACAATTAGGCATGATTGGCTGTCTTAATTGAGGAAAAGCCAAAGGGACTATAATAACAGGTAGTGTATTGACTGAGCTCTGTGGGGTCCCCAGTTCAAACTGTGGGATAAAACTGTGGGGCAGGGGCAAAGCTGGTGTAGGAGCCCTGAGCTGGGGGGGCTGCAGAGCAGGAGCTGGTGATCAACCCAGGATTTGTAATATTGTGTGGAGAATAAACTGTTTTGGTGATGTATCAGAGGAACAGGAAGGTGGAATGATTTGGAAGAGAAACAGGCAAGGATCTTAACTGTTCCATGTTTAATCCTTGTTTCCTACTATAAACCCAGCTAAAATCTGAGAAAGAATCCCATTCTCATATAATATATGCGTATGCATATTTAACCATCAAGTCTCAATTTAAATTGAAAGCCCTGGCAAATATGCAATCTGGATGACAGCAGGCGAGGCTGCTTCTTGCCTGGAAGTTTTCTGAACAAAACATCAGAGGTGTCCTCAGCAGGCCCGGGTAGTGCCACTCCGTGTTACGTGTGCTGCCGTGACCCCGAGGGGCATCACATTATGTTTTCCCAAGTAGCAAGCACAAAATCACCCAGCTTCCATCTAGGTGATTTCTGCCTGAGATTCAGGAAATGGAAAAAGAACAAATACGAGCCTTCCAGAGTAAAAGGCAGGTGCAAATTACCACAGAGGTGCTTTTCGGCATAAATTCTTTGCAGAGTCGTGCCCCCTGGCCCCGCTCCTCAAGCTGATTCAAGTGAGCCTTGCTACCCCTGCCACGGCTGGCAGTGTGGGTTCCTGCACCCAACCCATTCCAGATCTGCAGGTGCTTTGCTCCATCAAGGCCAAGGGCAACCTGGGAATAGTTTATCAGGAGCTGGGATGTGCATGCTGAAGTGGAAATGCAATTAGGTGGATGGTGGTGAGAGGGTACAAGAGCAAGCATTTCCTGAAGTCTTAAGAGGGGGTTCAGATTTGTGGAATAGTTAATGTTCAGGTGAGTTTTCTCTGCACTCTCCCTCAGTAGGAAAAAGCTTTGCTTTCCCAGCTGCCAGCTTTCTAAAGATGATGGTGCAGGAGGTTAGGTTCAGCTCTGGCAGGTAAAGTGCATCCCCCCTGGATCTTCCGAGGGGTTGCTTTTCCAGGCTCGCTGCCTGGAGTTTCCCTTAGTGTCATGAAGTGCCACTAGTTTGAGCAGAATGAGTTAGATACCGAGGGCTGCTGACGTTTTGGACTCATTTTCGGGAAATCTCTGCTGCAGTGCTCTGGGCAGGTCTCTAGTGCCTCTGCAGGGAGAAGGACAGGGCTGCTGGTGGTGCTGGCCGCTTGTCAGTCTTAGCAGCATTCAAACAGGCAAGTGCAGCCTGGTGTGAGGGATGAGTAAAAGGATAGGAGGGGACACGGGGCAAGGAGAAGGGTGAATTTGCATTCCTCTGGGATTGGGGATATTTGTCTGTACTTGGGGATTGTAAGTGTTACGCAAGCACGCTTGTAAGAGGTCAGTCTGCTTGGTGTTTTGTCTTACTGTCTATGATTGTGATACCTGAGTGCTTTTAAAAACAGCAGATTTCAGATGTTTGCTGCTTTGTGAGGGTGGCTCTTACTTGCGTGGGTACAGTGCTTCCCTTGGTCATAGGCCTGTATTTGCATGGGGGAGAAAACAAAGAGAAGTACATCCCAGGCACATCCATGTAATGCAGGAATACGGTACTGGCAAGTGCTGGTCACATTCTTAGGGCAGGCAAGGAAGGGAGGAGAAGTGATGGAGGTCAGCTGCTGCCACCCATACCCACATTAAGAATCAGCTTCTTTTCAAACACTTGCTGCTAATGGGACTGCTGGGGGACTGCTCTGTATCAGCAAAGGTGCCAGAAACAGGGTCAGCATTAATATGTAAGTGACCTCCTGAATTAATGTTTACAGTAAGGAGCTGCAGGGGGGCTGATCTTTGTCTCGCTTGAAGAAGAGAACGGAGATGATGGGGAATGGTGAGGGCCACAGCAAAGCTGCTCATTAAATGGAAAGCTTTCTAAGGCACTGCTTTCGTTTGCAGCTTATTTGCAGGATAAGGATTAGTTTTAATTGTGAGGTTTTGCAGAATGGAAGTGCTTAATAGGCAGAGGGTGCTTTGTGTGTGTCTGCAACTGTGAACAGGGGGGAGGGCAGCACAGGGTGTGGAAGGAAAGGGACCACAAGACTGCAGCAGACGGAGGGTGATGGAACAGGGGGCCAGCAGGAGTGTGAGGGTGGGCGAGCAGAGGGGGCAAGGTCCCAGCTCTGTGTAGGAGGCAGGGGTTGTGGAGAGTAACTCGGGGAGTGCAGGCTGAGCCTTGCAGATGGTAACGGGGGGCAGAGGTTGGCACCTGGGGACCAGCAAAAGGATTGTAGGGACCAGATACGCTCTGTGAATGGAAAGGTACGCAAAGTGGAACATGTTTGATGGTATGCTATCTGCAAGGCAGTGGGTAAAGCGGACGGAATGTACTGGTAGTGTTGCTCTTCTGAAGATCCCTTTTGGAACAAATAAGTTCTCTTACTGGTGTTCAGTAAATTTGGCCCGCACTTGCACACACAGAATCACAGAATCTTAGTGGTTGGAAGGGACCTCCGAGATCAAGTCCAACCACAAAAAAATAAAAAAACAAACATCAACCAAACAAAAAAAAAACACAAACAAAAAAACCACCACAACCACAAGAACAACAAGCCCAAAACCACCACCCACCAATTAAACCCCACACCCACAACCCCACACACTACACCCCTCCACAAACCAATAACCTTGGGCACTAGAGCATGCCCTGAAGAGCCACGTCTACACGTTTCTTAAATACCTCCAGGGATGGTGACTCCACCACCTCCCGGGGCAGGCTGTTCCAGTGCCTGACCACTCTTTCAGTAAAGTAATTCTTCCTAATATCTAACCTGAATCTCCCCTGCTGCAGCTTCATACCATTACCTCTGGTCCTGGCCTCATTCCTTTGGGAGAAGAGGCCAACCCCTGCCTCTCTACAACCTCCTTTCAGGTAGTTGTAGACGGCAATGAGGTCTCCCCTCAGCCTCCTCTTCTCCAAGCTAAACACGCCCAGAACATACACATGTAGGTATGTTCGTTACGTGGGCTTCATCAGAGGGCACTGAAGATATAACTTGTTACACAGCACATGAATGGCTGAGCAGTGAAGAGGATTCAGGTCTCCTACCCCCTGATTCTCCCTGATAGCTCTCAGGCAAAGCCACTTCCTCTGAGGACCTTACCACTATCCTCCTCAGGAAGACTGGCCTCAATCTCCCTCGTATTTAAATTATGAGCTTTGACTATCTAAACTCTTCTTTTCCCTGCTGCTCAGCCCCCTCGCAGACAGCATCCTGGGAGGCGAATCACAGCACCAGCAGTCGCTGTCAGAATGAGGTGAGGGAGCCCGGGAGTCTGCTGCTGCTCTGCTCAGCGGAGGAAGAGAAACTCCCATGGCCAAGAACCTAAAATAGAAGCAGCCAAAATAGGCCAGGAGACTGCACTGCCCAGCCATCACAAACCCTTTCTTACGTACCTTTTCCATTACCTTTCAGTCCTCAGTAAAAATTGCAGCTTACAAGGCAGGGACAGCAGCAGCAAGAATAAATGCTACAGCTTTCTGTCTGACTTTCTGACAGAATACCAGTGCATGCTACACACATGCAGTCAGTACAGACAGTGAGTTGCACTTCCATCTGGTGCAAATGACTGGGAAAAAAAAAAAATTATTATTTCAGATGAACTGTACCTGTCTGTGTGTTTGAATTTGGTCTGAAGAGAGACAGCTGGAGATAGGCGCATCCTATGCAAAGCTGATACAATTGCTTATCACTAAAGGGCCTAACGTTTTTATTATCCAACGTAATTTTCTTTTGCTTATCAGTTTGCCAAACTGCCTCCATTTGGTTTGAAGTAGTTTGTGCTGAGTATTAGCCCAGGGCTGAATATTTGTGAAAATTTCAGCTAAAAAGTCCAGAGACTAGGAAAACATATGTTGTCTTACTCATTTAAAAAAAAAAAAAAAGTTTCTGTTTTGAATGAAAATTCAGCATTTATGTGGTTTGCAGGAGAGATTGGAATTTGGCAGGTAAAGTAAGCTGGGTGTCGGGGATTTACCTTTTGCCATGTCAGTTCATATCCACCTAGATGTGGCCAAATTGCAAGCTTCTGAAAAATCTCAGTCCATACGTACTCAGCAGAGACTTGTTAGAGTTTGGCCACTAAATCTTCCATCTGTATCCGTCATGCTCCATCCAGTCTTGCCAACTGCTGAATTATTTGTAATTCTCCTACCATTTGGTGTTTTACTTAACTTTCTGGAGAAAAGTGAATTTTTACTTTCTTTTGCAAATGAAACAATTTTGTAGTCCTCAAAGCTGCATGGACAAGCAGGGAAGTATGTATTCTCAAAAAGCAAATCCCATTCCCCACTCAGCATTTAGTTCTTATTTTATATCACGTGGGGGTTTTTTGTGTTGTGTTTGTTGATTTTTTTAAGGCTGATTTTGTGCTGTTGGAGTTGATGGAGTAAAGACATAGGCATAAGCTGACTTGTTAATTCAAGACTCATAACTTTGGAATAGCGTGTGCTTATTTGCAGTATAAGGCATTTCGTGTAATGTGTTCTTTACAGTTTACTTCTCTTTTAATATCCATGCCTGTGTGGAGGGGCTGAGGTAAGGCTGACCAACAGGCTGGGTGTGAAATTTTCTAGTCGGTGAGAGGGACTCTGGAAAAGATGTGTTATTTGCTTTATGGTGCGTAGATAGATTTTCAAATTGATGCATTAGAGTGTGTAAGGATGTAACTTAAGGTGGTTGTGAGCAGGAGGTAACCCAGATAAGCCTCTTGTGCCAAAAAAAAAAAGGACGAATACTTTGAGAAACCTTTAAATGCTGGTTTAATGAACAGAGAGGAAAACAGAATACATGCGGCTTCTGAAAATGGTATCTCTAGGATGCCCTCAGTGAGGTCTAGCACAAGGCTGGAAACAGATGGTCACACATCTGAAATGCAGAAAATTGTTAGACTTAATTTGGGGAGCCGGAGAGCGGGATGCGGCGGAGCTCGCTCATGGGTCTGTCAGGCAGACAGTGAGCGGCGGGCCACCAACCCCTCCTGGTTTCTGAGGAAATGCACTAGGCTATGAGCCAAAGGACAAGCAATTCTAGGCTTCCCTCTTCCACAAAATTGGTGCTGCCGTTCTTGTGCCTTTCATAATGCCTGTTATTACCCGAGACCTCCCCTCACAGTTCCCAAGGAGAGCACATCTCACTTCTAAAGCAGGAGTGGGAAGTTTAAGGCAGAGTACTCCTCGCAGAGCCAGTGGCAAGGTTCAGCTCTTCTCCACATGGTTACGTTGTCCTTTTTGCTACTCCTGCTACCCTCCTGGCCAGCAGGCCCTTCTTCCTCCTCTCCACCATCCGAAATGCTCATTCCCAGCCTCCTGTGCTAACGAGTAAGTGCATGATGCAGCTTAAAATACCTACCTGAGGTCTGGATTTAAAAGCCCATGATCAAACCGTGCTGCGGTGTCACTAATATTGGGGTTGCTGTTCAACTTGGCAAATAGGGTTTTTTTTAAAGCTGCAGTTCACTTTCTGTTCAACTCAAATTTTGCTTCCTCTTGGGAATCTGTCCCAGAGTATTGGAAAAACATAACTGGAAGATAATTTGCTCTCTCTCCCATCCCACAGAGCCTATTCTGATTCACATGCATTGGCTGTGCTCTTTTAGAAATGTAGTACAGGTGTGTGGAGCTTTGTATAAAGTGCTACTTCTACAAATTTGTTTTTATGAAGCATGTAGGTGAGCTGGTCTAGCAGAAGTAGTTGTGTATTACCTTGCTGGTATAATTCATGAGCAAAGCAACTGTCTTGTTTCTTTCCCCAGCACGGCTTCAAAAAACATGACCTTATGAGTGAAACAGGGCAGTCCAACACTTGGAAACTTGTTTACATCATTAGCTTTCCTGTAGATTTTTTCAGGGATGTTGGGTGAGTCACAGGTGTCAGAGGTTGCCTCTAATCTTAGCTTCCATATCTCTGTGCCTGTTTCTCCTCTCCCGAAGAATGAGACTTCAAGGCATACGTTGCAAAGGAAGTCAGTTACGGTTATGAAATAAATCCTTACATGCCCCTTTCAAATTTTGAAGGGTTGTGGGGGATATTGGGTGAGTTTGTGTCTTTTTGGGTTTCCTGTGTGGGTAAGAAGTTTGAGAGGGTGTAGCTCCATTGCAGTTGTAGCAGCAGGGTTGAACGAGGATGATGTTGGGGGATTAAAGTGGGATACCAAACTGTAAATCCAGACAATCACCCATCCTCTTGATGCAGGAAACTTTTGAAAACTTGGCTAAGTATGTTTGTCCTCTGTGCGAGCCTCTAGGGTCATGTTGGAGAGTGCCCTTCTCTGCAGCTTTTTAAGGGGTGATAGGTAACATGACTATTTTGGAGAGAAGCAGTTTTGTATTGGTTCCAAAAGCCACTTCTAGTTATTTTGATTAAAAAAGTAAACCAACCCTAATTTCCTGCAGGGGTCCAGTGTTCACCATTCAGTGTTCTAGAGGCATTTGAGATGGCTCAGAGCTAAGGAGACCTGAGCCATTTTGGTCTTAAGCTGAAAATGGCAAGAGCAATTCATTGATTGCTGGAGACATACCCTCCATTGAGGTTGTGATGTTCACGGCCCTGGGTTGATATTCCAGCCAATGCCTCTGGAGGAAGTTTGGCAGTGGTTCACCCTTGTGCTATTGTTGTTTCTGGTGTAACAGCTGTAATATTTTCTGGGCTTGCTATGATTCTGAACTCTTGATGAGATGCTGGCTCTTACGTGAACAATTATACGTGTAGAGTCTTGTGTTGCTGGTTCAGCCACAGTACTGCTGAGACTGGTACCTCAGCTGATATCCCCGAGACTCAAAGTGGTGGCTGCCATTGTTGGAAAAGACTTAATACTTTAGCCACATGAAAAGTAAATTCAGGCTCCTTTAAGAAGTGGCAGAGGATCAAGGTAAGCATCTTTTTTAGTCAGTACAAAGTTTTGCTACAATGCATCAAACCTGCCTTCTTCACTTATTATTCCCAACTACGGGATATTAGGAAAACATGGTTATTATTCAGTTATGCAGTGAGTGTTAAGATTATGGAGAGCTATTGGAGGGAAATGGATTGTGAAATATGTATGCTCCCGTGTTTAAGCTTGATAGTTAATAGTTGGGAGGGAAAAGAAAAGCTTTGATTGTTTTTCTTGTCAGCATACATCTCTTTTTTCTTCTAGGGAAACAGAGACAAAGCAAGAGCTACTTTTAGGGACTGCATGATCTTAGAGAACACATTACCTTAGAAAAGCTGAACAATTTCCTGATGATTATGTTATAAAAATCACTAGTGTTATGCCTGCGGCCTTGTCTTAACTTAGGGATTTCATACAAGGAACTTCTCTAATGTTTGTCAGTTGAGTATAGCATTCCTATAATAGAATATATGTAACTTCAAAAGCAGGGATATTAAAAGTTAGAGTAGTTGTCACGCTCCATTCCCTAGTCTTTGTCATTCCTAGAAATCTTCCAAGCACCCTAGACAGTGCTTTTAACTCCTCCTGGGACAGCCAGCCTGCCAACTTGCTATTTCCCACAAGGGATAAATGAAACGTGGCAGACTTATCCAGAAGTGCCAGTTTCAGGGAACAGGGCACCGTGGTACCTGGGTGAAGTGGGCATGATAAGTCTTACACGGTTATGTGAAAAGAGGGTGCATTTTATTTCACATGTTTTTGACTGTGGACTTAGCTCTGGAGGCTACAGCCAGCCATGGTATGCAGGACATGCATGTAAGATGCAGTGGTAGCAAACGATGGGATGGTTGTGGATAATCGGAGTGTGGTAGATGATGTTTACAGCTGAGGTGTTGTGCTGCACTTAACACAAACCTTCAGTGCAAGGGGATGAAGTTATCTTCCCTAAGCTGTCTTTAGCAAACAAATCCATATTGTGTGACCATAGGTCTGAGAAGGTAAGCAGCACTGAGCCGAAGCTTTTCTTTTGGAAACAGCAGATTAAGAGACAGCCTTTTGGTTCCTAAATATACTTCTTTCACTGAGTGAAGTATTTACCTTAGAAGAGCTCTAAACATAAAGCTGATGGAAATTTTTATTTAAAAAAAAAAATTATTAATAGCTTTTTAACGATGTGTGCTGTTAGTGAAAGATTGAAAAAACCAAACACCTTCCATTTTAAAAATCAAGATATTTAAGGATTATGTGTGCCAAAAAATGCATCTTTCCTTGACAAAAGTTTAGTATTACTGCTTTCTTTTTTTTTTCTCTCTTGTGCTCTGTGTTTAATTCAGTCAGATACTGGTCTAATCTCCCTTACTGGAAAGTTATTAAAGTAATGTTTTATTGACAATTTCCGGTTTAATTTCAGGAAAACTTCCTTAAAACTTCTTGCTGATAGCTTTGGAACCGTGTGGATGATAGAACACATAGATGCCATTGGGGACTAGTGATGTGTCATGGGAGGCAAAGTATATATTTGATATAGTTGAAGGCTCTACAAACTGACTAAAAAAGAGAGCAAGTTTCCTCTATGCTGAGTGCCTTCAGCAGCAAGATGCTGGCTGAGCATGCTAGCCCATTGTGTCATGGAGCAGTTAGGTCAAGGTAATTAAAACCAGTATTAAGAGTGTAATTGAATTCTGTTCAGGAAAGTACCTCTTACCTTGGAGCTTTTGTAACTGCTGCAGTATTAAGATCCTGCTGTTACTTTTGTTTATCAGGCAGGATTTAAGGGATCGGTTGGTACAAGTTTTTCAGCTATTTATCAAAATGTCACAGCCTCCTATTGAGTAGGACAAAAAGAGTTCCTCGGACCTTACTGCAAACAAATGTGCTCATGAGCCCAACGTGTAAGGGGCTCACAGCAAGAGCCAAGTCCTGATAGTCTTTGAATTTGTGGGGGTTTTGCCAGTGGCTTCCCTGGATACCCTGCCCATAGCTTATGTAGCTGGGTATTGTGTTGTGCCAAGTCCATCTCCTTTTTTCTGCAGCCTCCATCAGGGCTGAGTCTAATTATGCTACAGACTGGTCAACAAGCAAGCATTGTACCAGTTGTGCAGCCACCACTGCCTGACCCTCTCAATGAACTGCAGCTAAATGAAGACCCTTGGGGAAATCTGCTGGAGGCAGCAACAGCTGTAAATGGGGATGATTTTGAGTGGTGCCTTGTCATTTAACGGGTCTCCCTTTGCCTTGGGACTTACTTTTTGCCCCCGAGGCAAAGATGTTCCCTCAGGAAGTAAAACTCGATGCTTTCCCTTCTCTCAGGGAGAGTTTTTATAAGGAAATATAAAGCTAATAGGGCTTGTTTCCTTTGAGCATCTGCAGAATGGCATACCAGGTGGCAGTGAGAGTTTGTGCAGCAAGGGAGGGCAGTTGTCTGGTCACGGAGAGCAAAGTGCCTTCACAGAGGAAGGAAACGGCATAGAAAGAACAAACCAGTCATTCAGAGAAGGAAGGAAAAAGCATTCACATGGTGCCAGGAAGATTTTCGCTACCATTACCAAAGCCCATAAATACAGAGGCAATTAAGACAGAGAGAAAAACAGAAGGTTCTTCTCTCTCCGTTACTGCACATCCACTGCCTGATGCACTCTTCCTAATTGCCAGAGATTTAAAAAAGAGCTGTTCATGAACAAAAGATGTGCTCAGATCATTTCTAGTAGAAGCAAATGTGATGGGTGGGAGCGGCCAGGTGATCAGCTAAGATATACCTCTCAGCCCACGTTCACCTTCCTCAGCTGCTGGCTTCCATCTTAATGTTTAGCACCAAAATTAGTTTGGTTAAGTCAGTGCCGCAGCCGCTCTCTTCTCATGTGTTACAGACGGAGGCAAACAGAGAACAGCAATGACACAGGGCCATAGGGATAAAACTACACACAGATAATTTGTGCACATGGGTAGTTTTGCACTCATCCGGGCAGAAAGGCCCTAGACGGTATATGCAAGCCCCAGGCGGCTGTCGTATAGGCAAACATATTTGTGAGTGCAGCTGAAAACATCTGTTCCAGTAAGGGTGTTCACTGGAAAACAAAGTCTGGTTTCAATTTTCTTACTGGAATGGCTGTGGCCTCCATTGCCCTGGCTGTGCAGGTCCTTAAGGACATGCTGCTGCACTGAAAACAGAGGGACACACGCAAAGACATAGCTCTCCCCAGCGATGGTGAGCGTCACTCATAACTCCAGTTCAACTCTTTTTATTGCTACGACATGTTTAACCAGTGTTGGCCAAAGTGAATAAATGCATCTCATCTCAAGGCTGTATTAGAGGCAGGTTCAGTTTGCCCAGGGAAGAGCCTGGTAATGGGTTTGAAGTTTTGAGTCATATCTCAAGCATGATGACTGTAATTTGAGTTGGCAGCAGTGTCAATTCCAGATCTAGTGACAGTCGGCTAAACAATGCAACACAGGCATAGCTCAGCAAGATAAAGAGCTGCTTCCGAAACAGTAAATTGAGAAAAAACATGACTACTTCTGTCAAGATGTCAGATTAGCGTTCAGAGGTGGTGCAAAAGACAAAGATCTAACGATTAATTAGGAAACAGGACAACCAAACACAAAGCAACGTATATGTCTGTGTCACTGCAAATCTGTGATCTGTCTGCATCCTGCAAACCAAACATGGTTTTGGTCCTCACCTCTAAAAGAGATGAGCAGAATTAGAGGGGGTCCAAGGCAGGAGGCACCAATACGCACGGAGCAGCTTCCTGGGAAAAGAGATTGAGTCCCCTGTGGCTCTAGAGAGATGGCCCTGGAGAAAACATGAAATAAATCTGCAAAATTGCCACTGGAATGGAGAAGGTGAACACAGAATGGCTGTTACCTGCTTCTTACTGTGTGAGAACGGGTCAGCAAAGGATATATTCAGGCAGTAGGTTTAAACTAATAAAGTATCCAATGTGTAGTTACTGCAGGGAACTCATTGCCACAGAATGGTAAGGTGATTAGAAATCGAAATTATTTTAGCAAGTCATTTGACAAACTCATGGAAGGAAAAACCCTGGGGCTGCCCACAGAAGGATGCAGGTGCAACACCTGCCAGAGGAGGTCCCAGAGCCCCAAATTACTGTGGGCTGGGAAAGCAGACTGGACAAGGTCCCTTGGGCACAGGCTTCTTACCCTTTTTTCTTCAATGTCTGCTGCTGGAGGCAGGACACCGAACCAGACACCTCCTGAATCAATACAGCCATGTGAGAAAATGCAGGTACTATGTCCACAAAAGATTTAGACATGACCTGGGTATGTTCCACGGAGCTTGATGCTTGTTTTGAAGTGCCAGAAGCCTGGGCAAAAAAAAATAATACATGTGTTTAAATATGCTATCAAATTTAAAATGTGTGAATGGGACAACCTAAGTAATTATAGCCCTGTCATTCTAATACTGTTTTCAGGTGAAATAACAGAAAAACTGATAGGGGATTTGATTAATAAAAAATTAAAGAAGGGAAATATAATTAATGCCAATCAAAATGGATTTATGGGAAATAAATCCTGTCAAACTAATCTCATATCTTTTTGATGAGATTATAAAATTTGTTGGTAAAGGTAGTACTGCAGATGTGGTTAGACTTTTTAAAGCATTTGTTGATGTACCTCATAGCGTCTCGATAAAGAAATTAGGATAGTATAAAATACCTTGCTGTGTAAGAAATGGATTAAAAGATGGCTAGATGGCACTCTGAAAATACAGCTGCAAACAGGGATCATTACCACAAACGTGTAGTATCAGAATTCTGTGCAGATTGATTCTTGCTCCTGTCATATTTATTATTTTTATCAATACCAGGGAATAAGATGTAAAACCACCTGAAGGAAAGTTTGTTGGTGGCACAAATGATAAAACTCTGCAGACAAACCGTGAAAAAGGACATGGTCACAGACGCAGGGCAATTGCAGATTCCTTGTTAAATTTGGCTTAAAGAAGCAGTATGTATTTTAATCCAGTCAATTATGAAGCACTATATAAAGGTATACAAAAAGATAGTAGTAGTTAGCCATGCTTTTAACCTAAAGGATCCTATTCTGGGAAGCAGCAATTGTGAAAAAAATATGCTAGCAGTCAGCTGAACGTGAATCCTTGTGCAAAACTGTGCCAGAAGACATAGTCTGGAGGCTTGGAAGTGTCAACAGGGGTATCTCAGGTGGGAGCTAGGGAAGGAATTGATGACATCTGTACTTGACGGGTGCTCAGCTGCTGTAATACTGCCTTCTGGTTTGGTGTCCACAGTTGTTGAAAGCGACTGTTAAACTGAAGGGGTGTCTCAGAAGCTAGACATGCAAATGATGGTAATGCGAGGGGCCATGCTTCACAGCCTGAGGTTCCTGGAGAAGAGCCTCTTTGGTTTATCTGTGGGAAACCTAAGGGGCTGCAGTTTGTAAATACCTACTTAGAGAACCAAACTTTAATAAGAGGGCACTTGAAGCTAGCAAACAATGTATGAAAAGATCTAGTGGCTGGAACCTGAAGCCAGGCAATTTCACACTAGAAATGAGGCACAAGTTTTTTCAACAGTGAAAGTAATTAAACATTGGAACAATTTACCATGGGGAATGTGGTGGATTCTCTATCACTGGCAATTTTAAAATCAATACTAGCTGTTTCTTCAGAACATATGTTCTATCCAAGCATGAATTAATTCTGGGTAGTCCCATAAGCTGTGTTATTCAGGAGGTTGGAAAAGAAGTTCACTTTTCCCTCTAGCATTATAATCTCTATTTTCTTAACTGTTGGGTAGTGCCCTCCCCCCCCTA
>NW_015091072.1:5008029-5017858 GCF_001431845.1 Calidris pugnax
ACACCCCCCCCCCCCCCTTTTTAAAAAAGATGTTTTAACGTTGTTACATAAATAACCAAAAGTATTTCTCTTTATGCTTGTGCTTCGAACACAAGAATAGGATTTATTTTCCGCTTGGACTGGGTTGTGTTTTCCACCTCCAGGTTTTGAATATGAGTTTATTCTCATTGATCTTGGCTTTGTCAACGGTTTGCTGTAGCATCCTGTGTATTTTGCACGTCACAGCGTTAGCTGCAGTTCTCCTAGGGGGTCTGTATGGCTTCATTGGTGCTGCCAAATAAAACAGTCCAGGGAAGGTTTGCAGGCCCTGCAGCCAACTGACACAGCACCACTTACATCCATACAGGTAAGTTCTCTTACCCTTCAGGACAGTGAGACAACGTACAGATGGGGAACAGTTTCTCATCTGCAGTCACCTCCCAACTGGGTCTACTGCGTGAGGTGGTGGCACGGGCCAGCACCACACCAGTGACCACAGCACAGGCAGTTGACCGGTGCCATTCCCTTCTTGGGTATGGAGTGCAGGTAAAGCCTGTGCATCTAATTCTTTAATTGTTAGAGCTTATTAGAAAAAAATATTCAAAGTTGTTGTTTCGTTAGAGGTTGAAAGCTTTCATGGAAAACAGTAGATTTGGATGAAAATTTTGACAATTATACATCCAAAGAGTGGATTCGACTTTATAAATTTCTTTCAATAATGCAGATCCATTTTTTTCTGAGTAGCATAAAAATATTTTGATTAAAATGCTTTGATAGATTTTTTGTTTGACTTTTCTATTAAATATTATATATTATGGTTTGTATTTCACGTTGTAATGCTTTGACATTATCCACATGCACCGTGCCAATATTGTCAAAATGAAACAATCCATCATCATTCTAATAAAATACTTCATTTAATTCTAATCTTGATTTTGCAGAGCTAGGTTCTGCGGGAACTTCCAAAATTTCATCTTTCAGCTTGATTTGAAATGAAAACGATTAATTTGCAGAACTTCCCTCAAAGAAGGTGGCTTTTTTTGGAGGGAGGGGGAAATGTACTGCATCTCAGTATACACTCCATACTGCAGTGACTCTCATACCCATGCTTTAAGCGTCTCTTTGACCTCTCAAAATGAGTTTTGCCTGCAATCATGGGTGGGGTTCAGCTTCAGTCTGTAGACACCTAAATGCAGATGTCTGTTTGCCAGGTGTCTGTGCTTTCATACCATACTGGTTCTTTACTGCTCATGTGTTCCGTCAAGTCAGCTGCAAAGAGAGACTAGACACCTGCATTTGGTTGGCAAAATTGCTCTCCAGAATCGGCTGCTGGTATAGCAGGTTGACTCAGTTGCCTAAATAGTAGGTATTTGGTGCCATTTCAGTTGCCACAAATTGTGAAAGGCTTTGCAGGTGACTTAGATGACAGTATCATGGGACTTCTGAAAGACTCGCACTCTAATCTCTGCAGCCGATTCCCTCCTAGTATTAAGTGTAAAAAGAAATGTAAAAGCGTCATCTACAAAAGTATCTTTTGGTTCTTTTAGCTCTTTTAGCTCTATCTGACTTGACAGAATAGGAGGTGCCCCCCTAGGTGATAACCAAGAGGAGGGTAAAATGAGAAGACTTGCTTGTTTTCTCCTTATGCTACTAGCTTTTATTTTCAGTGCTGTATTATGTAAGTGCTACCTACTTTGGGACAATCAGAGAATTTTTTTGAGCTGCTGCTCAGCTCAGGACAACATTGCTACACTCAGAATCTGGAGGAAGGAAATACCAAAATACCTAAAGACTTTAAGTGCAGGTCCAGATCTCTCCTAGGATTGATGACAAGTTCCCTGAAGAATGACAGCTGGAAGGATAAATCCCAAAGTTGGATAGTCGAATGAGGACAGCAGTAAAGAAAATTCCAACCTGGAATTCTTGCTGCTGAATGCAAACTCACCTACCAACAAATCTAAGAAATCCATTCCTTCATTCATACTGTTCCATCAGCTGTACCTGCAGCATTGTAGCAAGACCCTCAACTACCATACACAGTTTTCAAGGAAATCTTAGTTTAAAAAAGGATGTAGTGTCCATGGAAGCTAACCAACCCCAGCAAGAATGCTGAACTCAGGAAAGGAGAAATGCCAGCAATTCTATCCATAACAATTAAATGTGCCCTGGACTGTAACCCGACGCTGAGGCCAACTATCACGGAACAGCCCATATTTGGGCTGTTAAAATCTCTTATTCTCCATAACAGATTTACCATGTCTGAACTGCCTGTTAGGAATGGGTCCCTTAGGAGTGCTAACCCATAGACATGACTGAGAACTGGTTGGCCCAGGCCAAAATTGTGGCCACTCTAGCACTTCAGCAGTGTTGGTGGCTCCGGTGTTGGGGAATGTTTTCAGATGCCGTTTCATTTACTAGTAAGGGCACAGCCAAGGAAGCCAGCTTGGAACTTTGATATTGCCATTGATCTTACATGAAAGGGGATTTCAGTGATGAGCAGCAACATAAAATGAATAGATGGGAAGGTGTAGAAATAGATCACAGTTTCATCTGGATACAATTTCGGATCCTCCAGCGCTTTGTGATGGTGTTTGTATTCTCTCGGTTGGTTGAACTGGCATCAGGACTGACTGCTGTTTTCTGTAGATCTATTGGCAACGGAGATCAGCCCAGTTCTGTTCTGCAGCTGTTGTTGCTGAAGCTCATCGCATGTATGCCATTTGTTTGCAAAACTTGAGATGGGGGGGTTCTATGTTGGAGTTGTATTATAATTAGCCTATTCAGCTGTCAAAGCTGGGCCCTAGCCTTTACTTCCATAGAGTTTGCCAAGAAGGATTATGCTATCAACTATTTTTGGAGGGTTTTCTTTTGCAGGGTTGTGTCTACCTAGTGGATTCTTTGTCATACAGCAAAGGGGTTTTTTTTCTTTGTAATTCTTTCATTTTTAGACTGAAGCTCGGTCATTCATTAGTTATGAGGCCTCTCTATATTTAATTTAAAGGATATTCAATGTCTGTTCTCTGTAACAAAATTTCACTCTGTTTTGGTAGCTTGGGTTCATTTTTTCCAAGTTTGATCTGCAGTTTCTAGGCAGTCGACTATGAAAACCATCCTATGTGGATAATTGCGTGATAGGAACATCAGCATACAATGTCGGTACCTTTTTCTGAGTTGATTGGTTGAAACTCAGGGTATGAAGAGCATCCAAGGAGGCCAGTAGGTTACAGGTGTCCGTGATGCAGAGTGTGTCTTTGAGCCTAGCGGAGTGTTTTACTCCTCATTCTTGTTTGCATAGATTTTATTTTTAGCCTTTATCTTTGAATTGCTATATGAATTTAATGAGAGCCTCTGTTTTTCTGTCAATTTAATCCTGAGTGCCAACCTGAGTCAAAAGCCTTTATTTAAGCCTATGTCTCAGAAAAATACCTTTGCAGCTTTTGTCTGATACAGGCTTGTTAATGAGCATCTGCACAGTAATGTAGTTAGCACTTAGTTTCCTAGGGAAGAATCCCATTTGAATTCTCTGGATTATGTTATTGTTGGCCAGATAGGGTAATGCGTCTTTCTTGAGGATGCTGCTTACTTAGATGGCTTATAAAACACCTCAGCTGTGTAGAGGGCTAAGTACATTTTGGCTTTTGTGCCCATGGGTAGTTAGTTCATCCAAACATGCGTGCTCCTGAAAGCAGTGGGGTGGACACTTTGCCCCTCTCCCAATATTTAGCTTGGAACAAACTTCAGATGAATGGCGTGAGAAAGGGAAGGCTGCATGATACTGGAAAGCCAGAAGGGCTGAGGTGTGCCAGAACCCCAGCAAGCACGCAGAAGGTGGGGGGAGTGATGTATTTAAACATTTAGCCACAGTTGTGGGGAGGAAATTGCAGACAGGCTAGAGCGGAACGCATGTTAATTGCCGATTTTCTGGGCATTCTAGCATACAGGCATTCGCTCCTGTCTTGTCACTTGTTGCAGAGGAAAAGGGGTTGAAAAGGAAAAACCATTTATTTTTCTGTGTGTGTTTTTAATTGTCCCTCCTGAGACAGGCTTTTGCACAGTCACATGTTCAATCTGTCGCTTGCAGTTTCTTTCTGACAGCTGAGACTCTGTTATCAGAATGCATCGGGTACCAAAGGGTGGGGTGAAGGGGCAGCCCTGCCCACCACACGGTGGTCTTGGGGTGGATGGACTCTGTCAGATGGGCTTGGGCTATACCTGTAAAGTTACTGTTGGTCTCTGAGCCTGGAGGAAGAGACTTCTCCCTCTGGTATCAATCTGATGTGTGACTTTCGTGCTGGTGGGTTTCCATGGTTTGATGCCCTCTCTCTCCCACAGACCAGCTCATGGCTGTTCTGAGGTTTTCCTTGCAAAGGTTGTCCTGGCTGAAAATACTGTCTTGTCAGTTTAGGAGCTCACATTCTCTCTCGTCTCATGGAGAAGAAAAATGACATGGCATGTTGAATGAGTCTGTTGCTGTTGACCTGCTTCCACTTGGTGATGGAGGACAGCTAGGTCTCCAGTGTCCATTTAGTTTTTAGGTTCTCCTGATGGTTGTGCTCTTGTTTTTAAACTTCCTGACAGTGCTGTTACCACTGTGGCTGTAGATCACATGATGCTGAGATGAACGTCACCCCTCAAAATCTTTGAGATTACTTGTATGTACAGACCTCCACTGACTTTCCTAGCAGTGATGGCCGCAATACAGAGATACCAATTCTTTGTTTAAATTGCATTGTTTGCATTTTGGCTGCAGCAGCAGGTATGCACAGGGGATTAAATCACCATGTTCCTCCACTGTTCTTTGCGGGCCTTGCTGAGCTTTGTGGTATGGTTAGATATCTGTTAGTACCAAAACATGCTGGTTTAGCACTGGATTGGACTTGCCAGCAGTGCCCTGCTGCGAGTGGATGGCAGCTGGCCATATGTATTGTCTTACTCTGCTCAGAGCAGAGCTCAGGGAGGCAGTGATGAAGGGTGGCAGCTGTTTTCATTAGCAGTCCCTGCAATGTCCTACATAAGCATGAATCAGAGATAGCAGAAGTGGGAAAAGTGGGAGTGTGTGACAGAGGAGAGGAAAGTTTTTCCCTCCTACAAGAAGAGAAGTCAAAGGCTGAATGTTAGATGGCTCAAAGGAGCTCCTGCTGGGTGGTTTTTTTCTCTGGAGAGCCTAGCAAGGGCCATTTCATTCCTTAGTTCTTGGTTAAAGAGATCAAATATTTAATAACTCAGACTAAGCATAGTAGTAAATAGGAAAGGTAGGTCTTGCCATCTTTGGGCTCAATATAGGATTTGGGGGGAAAACCAAGCTGAAAACAGTCTATCGGTTTACCATACTTGTGCTGATTCACTGTTTTCCACACTGTTTTTCTGTCATAAATAATAACCTTTTCCCTCACTTTCTTCCTCAACTTCTCCCTATCCGTGTACATTGCTTCAATCCACTGTGTCCTAGTGACTACTGGGATGTTCATCATGATTGGTCCAGAGCTTGAGGAGCGGTCACTATATGGCATATAATAAACTACAACTTCCAGTAGATTGCGTCTTTCTGTGCCTTGGATCTTGGATGTCCTTGGCCAGAGAATCCAAAACTGAAGTAACTAAAACCACAGAGTAATTTAGAAACAGAATCATAGAATGGTTAGGGTTGGAAGGGACCTCAAAGATCATTGAGTTCCAACCCCCCTGCCATGGGCAGGGACACCTCCCACTAGAGCAGGTTGCTCAAGGCCCCATCCAGCCTGGCCTTGAACACTTCCAGGGTTCCATAAGGTCTTCCCATTCAGTTTCCTCGAGGCAAAACGGACATGGTTATGCTGTCACGCTTCACAACGTAGTTGTGGAGCTGTTTGTGTTTCTAAATAATTTCAGGACAATGATTTGTGTATCGCGTTGCTCAGGTGTGACTCCCTTTATCCACTGGATGCTCAGACGTTGTGTGTAAAGCAATACAGTGGCACCTTAATGAGGAAGGTACTTTGATGATGGACTAGATTATACACATGTTTCTATGAGACAGATTCTTTAAAGTTGTCTTGTCAGTAATTGCCACAACAGGAGGGAATGTCTGAACTACATTTATAGGCCTGTTTTCAGGAGTTTGTCAAAACAGAGTTTCATCCTACTTGGAAGTGTTAAGACTTACAAACATGTTTTTTTTTCCCCAAAAGCAGATGGAAAAAAAGATGAAATCCCCCCCTCCCCTTATTTTTTTTTATGAAAGAAATATCTAAGCATATGGAAAGGTTTTCTTTTGACATCATAGAGATGTTTAATTTCAGAGATTCTGAAACACTCCATTTCTTCTTTATCATCTCAACTGCTAAATGACTCAAAATATTTCAGCTTTTAAAATGTAACACAAACTGGTACATATTCTTACCTGACTAAAATTAAATGTGTGATTCCTGGTAAAAGTGACAATGAAATTGATTCAAATTTCCTTCAAATTATTTCTGCTGTTACATGGTGGTATTTTTTCATTTGGCTTGTTTTGTGGGGCTTTTGTTGTTGATGATCTGTGGTTTGTTGGTGGTTTTTTTTGTTGTTGTTTTTTTAAACCAAAACACTTTATTTGAGGAACTTTTGACAAAAATCTTCACAATGTGTTTGGAAATGAAAAAGTTAATAAAAAATACTCCATCTGAAAAGCATTCACCCTTTCCAAAAGAGCTCCCTTGCCAGACTGCGTTGAGAATATCAGATATTATGGTCTTTGGAATCAGAATAGGGAACTGGCTGGGAGATACTTGTCATGAATTTCAAATAGTTAGCATTTGGACTAAAAAAACAAAGTACTAGGAAGATGGTAGAGAAGCACACTTTAACACAAGATAGCCCTGATTTTGCCTTTCTGTCATTTTTCCTCCTAGAGAACCCACATGTACACACATTTTTCTCTCTTGGCCTTGTTTGAAAATCTTAGGGATGTTCAGATGTGTTGTATGTACTCCCCTGAGCTAATTTATATACTGCAAGATATCGTAACACTCCAAAAGAAGTTCAGTGCTCAGGCAATAGGAATATTACTTATCTGACCAATTGCAATTAAGCAGTACCGTTTGAATTTGGAATATAGAGTGTGTTTTGAAGCCATTTATGAAAAAAATACGAACAATTTAACAAACATAATTGGGAAACAAAAATAAACAAAACCAAATTCAAAGCAAAGGCCCTCTGGTCATGGACAGAAGCTGAATTTGTTGGCTGTCTTATCTGGCATGCGTTAGTTGCTCAGCTGTACATACAGACATTGTCCACCAGGATTTGGATTGGGAGCCAGGAACTCATTGCTAGGCCTTCAGTTGGTAATGACCTTCCATCATTAAAGATTTCCCTAATGGAAATTGCTAACATTTAGAGAGCTTTTATGGAATCTTGCTTAGTATTTAATAGAGAATTTGAGCTTTCCTAGGAGAACCTCTTTCTTTTTCAGTTCTGTATTTTTAGAAAGCCATTGTATAGACTGCCTATTAAATTTCTGTAGAAACCTGTTGAGATTTTCTCCACTGCAATCTATAGGGTTGTTCTAAAAGGGGTAGGTTGTAACCTGTCTTCTGAGACAGATTCCTCTTCTCTTCTTAAGCCGGACAAGTCCTTTTGTGTGCCTGGCAGGTCAGATTCAAAGCTGGTGCTGAGCAACAAAGCTCCCATGCCTTGAGGGGCACCAGTGGAGCTATGCCTTGCTTATAAGGGTGAACTTGTTTCAGTGCTCTCTCCCCCAGGCCGCCCACCAGCATGGAAGCTACCTCTTGTTTACCAATATCTGCATGGAAACAGACAAATGTAAATAGTGACAATTGGACTTCAATTTCCTCCTACCCTTGCCAACCATAAGTAGCGTTGCAGGTGTCCTGCGTTTTGCAGCAGTGACCTCCAGTACTGGAAGAGGAGAATGCTGGTGTTCTGCAAAGCGCTTAGCAGAGCGTGGCCAAAAAGGGGAGCTAGAACGTCAGTAAATTAGGAGAAGCAGCAGCAGCAAGGCAACAGGATGCAATTAGGGATTTCTGGATGCTTGTGTGGGTCTGTCACTGGTGTATATTACTGTCTTTCAGAACACATCCACTAGTTAATTAAAGCTAAATGAAGATCATCTCTCCTTTCTTGCCTGCTGTTTTTCCTTCCTCCTCCCCCTCATTTTTTCCCTGAAATAAAGGTCTTGGATTGCTACACTTCTTCTAGTAGAAGTGACTTGAACTGACTGCAGTGTTCCTAGCTAGATGCAGATCTGTCTAGGGAACACAAAGCTGAAGAAGCAAGAAAGAAGTCTCAACTTACTTAGCTTCTTGTAACCCACTTTTGTATGGCACTCGCTGCCTCCCCTTTGTGCTACTCGAAGAACTGCAGCAAAGGAACTGGACTGCACTTTAGTAGCAGCTGGGAACCAGCCACAGATGTCCTTCTAATAAGCTGCTCCTCATGTTGATCCTATCCAGGAGTCAGCCAGGCTCAGCACTTTCAGGAGCATCCCATGGGGTCACCCAGGTGCTCTGGGGAGAAAGTAACTAGTTATTGGGCACAAACTCCTTGGGAGCAGGCAGGTCTGCTTGTCTGTCCCAGCAGTTAATGTATGGCACCTGGGAAATGCTCGCATCCGTTACGTATTGAATATTTTAGACTCTTGATTATTGCAGGAACAACGTTTTCCTCAGGATTTTCAACTGTGGTAAAATGTCATGTTGATGTACTGGGAACTGAGAGCACCAGTTAGAACCACAGAAAGATCCCATTTGTTCCTGAAATACTTCTATGGGCTTTAAAATATTTATAATCTGTCTCTTCTTGAACAATTTTGCCAAAAATGTCCGCTTTTGCTAAGTGTTAAACAACTATTTTAAGATCCTCTCAAAACCTGTAAAAACATTTCTATGTAGCATGTGCTTATGAAGATGTGTGGCTACAAGCAGCATCCACTGGATGTGTTGTCTCTGCCTGTTGTCTCTCCCTTACCCTCAACCTGCAGCACCCATACTCTCCAACCCTGAGCTCCCCAAACCCAGCTCTGCCAGTGTGGCCTCCCTTCCTCCCCCAGCTACAGGTTACTCATGTTATCTCCTTCTCAGGCTCCATTAGTCTGGCACCCAAATCATTCCCTGTGTGAGGTGTTAATTCCCTGTGTTCAAGAGCATAGGTAAAAGCCAGCACATGCTGTTTTCACTGGTGACTTTACCTTGGTTGTTAATGCTGGGATTTGAGAAGCATTGACGAGCGCGTTGCTACAAGCCATGCGCGAGCCACCCAATGTCCCTTTTTTCTTGCAGATGGAGAAAAAACTTTCTGACTTGACAGCATAAAAGGAGGGTTTTTTTCCGGGGGGAAAAATTATATAGAATTATGTCACATCAAGAAAAACACAATGATTAAAATAACTTGCTATGAATATTCATTCTCAGCTTGGCAGATGGATGAAGTGGGCTGAGCATTTGCAGAATATTGCTAACTGAGCTCTCTTCCAGAGAATAACATTTCAAAAGAATTTCCGATTAGGTCTGTTGGCCAAAACTAGAAAGGATTTTTCTCTTCCTTTTTTCTTTCTTTGGCATTCTGAGCTTCCACCTTCCTGCCGAAATGAATTTCTCTCTAATCACAGTTTTGGATACTTCTGAAGCCTCACATTGAGGCCTTCCAGATGGGGTTCATCGCAGTGGGAAGAGAAATACTCATTATCATTATTATTATGATTACTATTATCATTCTTAACTCTTACATTGCACTTTCATGATTGTCCTGAAGGATCTCAAACTGGTTTACAAACAAGTTTCATTTCCTCCACTCACTGAAATACAGTCACCTCTAAAGAAGGAGCCAGCATTTGTTGAAAAACTTTGTGCTAAGGAAAGGGGGGGGGGGGGGG
>NW_015091072.1:5018062-5261885 GCF_001431845.1 Calidris pugnax
GGGGGGGGGGGGATGATGCATAGTATGCATTTTAACGTTTAAGAGGTACTTTACTATAAAAAGGGAAATAACCCAAACTGTAGGTTAGCTGCATGTGTACGCAAGGTATTAAGAAAGATTGCATGGACACAGTAACAAGCAATGCGTAGTGAAGTTGTGCCTCCTTTGAATGACACAGTGCCCCCTAGTAGCAGTTTTGATGATTAATCAGTACTGGCTTTAAAGGAATATTGCTTTTTATTAAAACACTGGTTCTATTTCAAGTTCTGTCATCAACAAGCCAGGTTAAAAAACCAGTCTGTTTGCTAGGAGGAATGAACTGGCTGTTGTGCTGATTTATTTTCTTTTGGGTGGTGCTTTGAAATCAGAAGAGAAAAACAATAATCAGCTTTTTCAAGACTGGAATGTTTGGGGTTTGTTTATTTTTCTTGAAATCAGAAGCTATCCCATTTTTTCACATAACGTGGGGCTGTACGGTCTGAGAGGGTTAGAGTGTGGTCCAGCCCATGCCAGTGTTCCTCCAGTCATGCGCCTTATGTTAGAAGTCAAGATGGCAGAAAAGAGAAAGATGGCTTGATTTGCTGTGAGAGACATAACTAGTCCATGCCTTCCTTGTATAGTATATAGTACTTCTGAGCTGAGCAGCCCAGTAGCTCCTTAGAGAAGGATAGGACCCAGGTATGACAGTAGAGCACCATTTCGCCCAGCCATATGTGATTGCAGGAGGACTTTCCTAAGTTTGCTTTCCAGAGCTGTTGATACAAGGAGGCAGCAGGTGTGAGAAAAAGCTGGAGGCATGTACTACTTTGGATAGTGAGGAGATGCAGAGAAAACGTGACCATTCAGGCAGGAAAAGGCCAGAAAAATGCATGTGTATAAGGGAAAGAGGAATGCAGCAAGCAGGGCTCTGCTTCGGAGTGATTTGTTACCATCCCAGCGATAGCTCTTGTTTCAACTGGGCATGATCTCTCCGGAGAAGAGGAGGAATCTAATCATGATGACTGATAATTCTTTCAGAGGTTCCCCAGTAGGTATCAGACTTGCGATGCAAAAAACTGCTCTCTTCTGGGAGAGCAGATAGGAGCAAAATGCCTAGCATGCTGCTCAGAGGGTCTCTCCACTCACTTCAGGTTCAGCCCTTGAACCAGGATGTTTCATTGCTTTGGAGAGTAGAAACAATTGTTTGAGGGCCATCCAAAGAAGGCCTCTGGCAGGTTGATGCGTGAAAGCCAGTGCTCTGGTTTAATAAACTCAGTACCACTTGTACACCTCTCTGGCAAATGGATAGTGACACACAGTGACCAAGCTTTGCCGGCAGTGTTGCCCGAGGCTTTAATTGCTTTGCACATAAAGTTATTTATCTCCACATCAAGAGGGTTGAGACCACATTTAGGGAGTAATTACAAAGCTGCCAGAGGGACTGGTGTTTGCCATGCCAGCCAGACTGTGATTTATCGGTTCTGCTTGCATTTAGAAAGTGAGCTTTCCCCTCACCTCTTCCCTTCATCCTGTGCATCATGGCTAAAGGCATCCGTATCCCCCAATTCCCTGCTATACTATCTGTGTGGAATATATTGGGCAGCTGTAAAGAATCGAATACTGTGAATTCCGTTCTGAACATTGCTCTTCTGCTTCACTCTTGAGATTTTTTTTTTTTATTCCTTTCTTTTTTATGAAGAACTTGCTATTAGGATTTTCAGTGAGATTTCATGACGGTATTTGGGGAGACTCTTTCTTTGCTTTGTATGGGCTCTGGATTCATCTATACTTTTTATAGCAACAAATTCTTATCTTCCCGTAGAGGGTTTGAAAATGCCTCTGCCTTACCCATGGGCTCCATAGGGTTTTTGTTTGTTGTTTCCTTGTGAAATGTAAGGAAATGCAGTGCATTTGACCCGAGGTCTTAACCTACCCTGATCTGCTGTCCCAGCCCGGGGCTCCCTACACCCAGCTCATTTGTTTGTTCCCTTTTTAAATTTGGTTTTCCATAACAAGTTTTCAAATATCTTTCTGCATAATCTGAACCTTGCTTTAGTCACAGATCCTTTGATTACTGGACCTAAGGCATGTCCTCTGCCAAGCCAGTGGATTTTTGTGGGCTCTGGCGTATTCATGTCCATGGAACGGAAACCTTACTCCAGCAAAAGTGTGACACTAAGATCTCTCCTAAGATCATGTAAGAATCATAAAATACAGGAATGAAAGGGACCTAAATGAGTACTCTGAATGTTAACCTCATTTCTAGAAACTTCCAATGAAAGGGACTCAGCTACCTGCCTACTAGCAGGCTGTAATGCTGTGCTAACCTACGAATGATTTTTTTTTTATAATTTCCAAATAAAATATGTTTTTTATGCTAGGCTTATTTCTTTTCCATTTTTTTTTTTTTTTCCCTTCCCCTTGACCGCTGCTTTTTATTACGTGTCCATGTATTCAGTGCCTGCTAGTTCTGTAGTCTTAATTTTTCTAAATAAACCCAAACGCCTTTTTGCCAGCCTTTCTTCAGAGGTGATGTTTTCTAATGATTCCTTCCCTCCCACCCCCCTCCCCAGGCTCTAGATTCATCCCAGTTGATCTGTCTCTTTCCTAAAGTCTGGTGCCTAAAGCTGGACAGTCTTTCTCCAACTGAGGTTTCTCCGTAACTGTACGCATCTTTCAAATTACACTGTCCACATCTTGCACATTATTCTCCTCTTAACATGGCATGTGTTTTCTTTACAATATTGCTCTGCTGGCTCCTATTTAGTGTGTGGACTGCTATAGGCTTCAGATCGTTATTCTAGCACTACTTGCTAATGAATCAGTGACTAAGCATTCTGTATGTGACTTAATTCCCCTCTTAGATGTAGCACTTGGTACCTTTCTGTCAGATTTCACCTTGTGTGTTTTGGACCACTTCCCCCGTTTGCCAAGATCACTTTGAACCTAGTTCCTGTTCTCCAAAGTGGGAATAAGAATAACCTCTCAGCAGAGTGTCTCTCACCAGGTGTATCTGTACAGAGAACCACTGAGTAACAGCAGCGTGACCTCGATCTTGCTATTCCCCCAAATATCTTATACTAGCAAAGCCATTGTAGTCAAGAATAAGTAGGAGATATTCCAGAAGGGAACCAAGACAATTTTGTATTTTCCATATGTTTCTCTGGGTCAGCCTCACTGAGACTGGATTTCAATTTAATAACGGCATACCTTTGTAGCTCAAACAATTTCTTCAGCCTGTCCATTTAAATGTACTGTTTTGTTTGAAGGGTTTCCTCACTTTGCTTCCTAGATTTGTTTACCTTTCTTATTTGGAAATGCCTTTCTGATTCTTGGATTTTTTCTTCCCCCATGTCTTTAGGTATTAGGATAGGGATTTAATCCTTATCACTTCTGATGTTACTTCTTTTTCAATCAGCTTCCTCATTAGTTTTACAATCCCTTTCAAAAAAATTTAGTACTTCTTTGTTGCTTTCCTTTTTTTTGTTTTTGTATGTGTGTGGAATTCCTGAAGGACTATGAGTCTGTTTGTGAAGTGGTCATTGTTTTTCAGCATATCCACAACAGTTGCTTTGCAAACAGACTTTTGTCTTTCATGTCAAATTGCACTGAAAATAGTCTCCTGTCTCTATGAGCTCTAGACTCAGCTGTTCTAAGTGATAATTTATTTAACACTTCAAGAAATTATTTTTCTAAACTGTCACCCAACATGACACCTGATTCATTTTTGTAAGCAGATAACCAAAGTCTTTCACTTTTTTCTGCTTTATCAGACTGATTAATGCATTGATGTTCATCAACATTATGCATTTAGCATTTTTCTGTCCTCTTGATCAAGAGGATGATGATGTAACCCTGCTAGCATACTGATATTCTTATATTTGGAGCTTACTTTGTGAACATCTCAAAACATTACCTCACTGGATTCTGTGGGGGTACAGCACCCTCACCTCTAAAGACTAGTAAGTCCTTTATGTACAGTTTGAAACCAAAGGTTATGTTCTTCTATTGATCTTTGTCATTCCATTAGTCCTTATTATAGCAAGATTTTTCTCCATTATCCAGCATTCTCGTTTACTCATTATTGCTCAGAAGCTTCCGCAGTGATGTGTACACACATGATCATTTTTAGTGTTGGCCCAGAGCCTAATTTTATTGAAATTCTGTGTCAGAAGCCCTGTTATTTTTTCAGAATTTATTTCTGCAGTTGTAACATTTCTCAGCTTTGCTTTAGCTGAAGTTTCTGCCCTATCCTCTGCTCCCCGATAACAGTTATCTCTCTATTACTGACATCCCTAGCAGATGTCTTTGTCTGACTTGAGCACTCCTTAACACCTGCCAGCTTTCCTTAGCTCTGAATTTAAGAAAATCCCCTCCAAACCATATTAATTTTCAGAAGCTAGTTGGGGGTGTCCTGTTATTCAGATGATACCCATCCTGGGCCCACCCTGTCTGCAAACACAGTGTGTTTGCTTGAAATCCCCATATTCCTAACAACATTTATACTCTTCCTCTCTGTTTGAATTTTTCCTCCCTACAGAGTCCCTGTAATTCCAGCCACCTGTGCAAGGTGATATGGTGCCTGTGAAATATTTCGAAGAAATGTGTTGTAGAGAATTAAGCGTATTTTCAAGGAAATTTTGTAGGGTGTCTCTCTCTTACACAATCCCCTGTTATTGTTATACGTATGTATCATGACCAAGGGCTTCTTGCCTGTGCTCAGTGGATACTGGTCTAGATGCTTGCAGAGCGCTATGACTTCTGCTTCCTCTAAGCAAAGTAGTTGTAGGTGGCCTTAGTCATCATCTGGAGCTGGGTCAGATTCTTCTGGCACTGCTGCCTCTCTGCGTCTTACAGCTGGAAAGTTTCTTAAGTTGTTCAGAAGCTGGGGGGGGATAGGAAAGATTCTGTGACTGAAAGTATTCATTTAACAGGTTTTCCTCCATTTCAGCCCAATCCTGTGGCGCCCTGAGGCCAGGTCTCTGCAGCAGAGGTGGGAGGTGGGGTCTGCTGGGCTACACCCCCCCATCTACGGCTTGTCCCCTTTGCTTTTGGAGCCTGTGAGGTACTGGAAGTCATGGAGGTAGCCAGAAATTTGAAGGTCACTTTGAGAAACTGGCCACCTAACTTGTTCCTGTGTTGGTGGTTGATATCTAGGGTTTTTTTGTTCAGGTTTTTTTTGGAGGTGGGGGTCCGCCATTTTCTTTACCTACAGTTCTGGGGAATTGGGTCAGTAGATGGCGGTTTATGGCTGCTCCCTTTTCCAACTTCTGTATTCCCTCTCACTCTGTTCCTTCCTCCTTTCCCTACCTAGCTTTTATTCCTGCCCTTTCTTTTGTTCCTGCCTTGGTTCCCCCAGGGGCTGCCGGCTTGGCTGAGGGGCAGGCCCGTCTCCTGCCGCGGGGCAGTGGGAACCGGCTGGAACCGGTTGGAACCAGCCCTGGTCTTGCCTCACAAAGGCTGCCCCTGCAGCTCCGCATGGCCAGCACCTGGGCACCTGCACCTCATGCAAGTATAATAATCAACGACTATTATTATGATTTCTTTTCCAGCAGCTGTGGCATTAAACCATTACCTCACACGTTTTGTGCTCTTAAAGGGCAAGGGCCATCCCTTCTCTAAGGACTTTCTCCCCACGCTGGTCCATAGCTTAGTCCTCTGCTTCAGCTGTAGGCCATGCTGCTGTTTTACTGCTTTACCTTTAAATGAGGAGCCAAAGGGGGGTTTGGGTCCATATTTTTTACTGTATTTTGTATCGAGGCTTTGTTTTAGGGGGAGCAGTAAAGCAGGCTTTTCAGTTCCACCTCTTAACTCCTCGGCCTGAAACTTTTTTTTTTTGCTCTGTCTGCGGTGGTTCTCAGCTGGAAATTTCTTGTGAGGCACCACGATCCTTCCCATGTAGGGAAGGATCCTACAGGAACAAAAAAGGCTTTCTGGATGAGGATGGGGAAGGCCCTAGGGAAGCGGATATGATGGATGCATTGGTGGATTAGGTACTTTATACCCAGGTAACAACTGACTGCAAATGTGTCAAGGTCGGAAGAGTTGCTCTGCTGAAAGATGAGAGTTTATGCCATTGTTTGCAGATGGCAGAGATACTAAGCTGGCATCTCTTAATGAAGCCTGATCTACAGTCCTAGGTACTTCTATAAATTAAAAAAAGAAAAAGCAAGACAGTGATTGTAGTGAGGAATATGAACCAAAATGCAAGAGAAAATCACATCTGTGTTGTGAGGTGCTGGAAACAGGGATTCAGAGCTCAGTACTAGCCCTAGATCATTTCCACGCTCTCATTTTCCTCTGTGTTTCTCAGGCATTGCGAGTGTAACATTTGCCGGTGTAGCCTTAGGCTTACCTGGCACCAGTAAACGGCATAAACCCCAAACACCCATCTTTAATCTGGTTGATGAGGAAACTCAGCAGTATTTTGCATTATCTCCCCGTCTCTGAACACTCTCTGTCTCCAGCCATTAGAGAACGGGCTGTATTTGCAGCTCGGCTACTGATACCCTGAAGTGCCCTTGGCAATGTCATATTCTCCCTGTGGATTTCTATTTTCTCTGCTCTAATACGGGAACAACCATTCTCACCAGCCTTTGAGTTCCATTTTGGAAATCTTGGAAAGCTAAGCATTCTATAAATGCAAAGCATTATTTTTACTATTTATCAGCTTGTAACTGGATCTCTCCCTTCACATAGGTCCATAAGTCTCATTTTTCTCTGATCTTCGTCCCTTTGACTTCTTACACTTTTTCTCTTTTGGCTCCTACTGCTTTGCCTGACCATGAGATATATTATTCAGATGCCCTCACACTCCTCATATTGCTAATTATATATTAAAGAGGTTCTGACTTCATTTTTGCTCACTACAGAATCTTAGTCCAGCCGTGACACTGACAGAGAGGGCTGCTGGAGCTCAGAGAGAACTTGTGCAAATGGCACTTCTCTCTTCAGATTGTCAGTCTTAATGGAATATTTGATGAGCCGGTAATAACCCAAGTGTTCCTTATGTGCAAAGTTGGGGGAGAGCAAGAGACTTGTACCAGCTTTCATTTATTAATATATGTTTGCAAAAAGAAGGTTTTCTATAGCATGATTTCCTGTGAATGATGGCACCTTCCATCAGTTTGGTCCAGGTGGATCCCTTCAGGCAAGCAGTTTAAAAGATCCCTCATTGCTAGTTTGTGCAGATTTCATAGGATCATAGAGAAAATAGAGGGATCCTGGAAATAAATCTGCTTCATCCTCTGCTTCACTAGTGCAGAAGTGCTTGTGGTGTTTTGGTGCCAATGTGTGGGTGTTGCTTAGGATGTGGCTGTAGATTACTACAGTTCAAAACATGCAAGGTGATTTTGGTTGCAGTATGCACTAATTTTTTGTAAATTTACAGATTCATAGCTCTGAAGTCCAGAAAAGGCTGTTTTACTATCTGGACCCACCACTAATAGTTTCATAGATCAGGGGTTTTTACCAGTTCTGAACCCAGTACTTGGGCTTACATTTGTAGTTATAGATAGGATACGTTTGTAAGTAATTGTAGAGGTTCAGCATGGCATGTTCATTGAATTTTGCCTGATCATTTTTGGTTTTTCAGTGTTGGAGGATCATAGTGTTTGTTTGTCTGCTAAAATGTGAACTTAAAAACTTAGGTTTTGGCCACTGTTTTTTGTAATCTTGGCTGCTCATTGATTTTGTGTTTGATGAACGTCATCAGCTGCTGAGATACTGTAATGATGGATGTGGTATAAGGACCCAACGACAGAAACTTTGCTGAATCCATTGACATACTGAACCAGGAATGAGTCTTTGTTCTGTCATCTGGTTTTGGGAAATCTGGTCTATCATGTGAATTACACTGTATCTTTCAGGCCAGGGAATCAGGATACCACAGGCAAATCCAGAGGCTAGAGCACCAAAGTCTCTTAATAAATTCCTTTTTTTTTTTTTTTTTTTTCCCAAAGGTATAGGTAAGTTATATCTTCCTTTCTTTCTTTAAGCTTTATTTCCTTCCCCACTCAGCCTGGCACAGGTTACGCAACAGCCAGAAGAGCTTATGACTTACGAGGAGTAGATGGTCAGGGACACTGTGGGTGATAGAATTTGTGCCTATGTAGATAAATTGAGAGATTAATTCTGAATTTGGAGCTCAATTTTGTCACTTCTCAACTGGAAAAGTTTTTTGATCTCAAAGGTATACGGTGAAGCCATTTTCTACTTTAGTCACAGGACAAACAGTGTTTTCAGTGTTTAGAACACACTCCACATACTTTGGCATCCAACTAAACAGGCAAAACAGCTTTCTCACACTGTAGTCAAAATCCCAGTTCCATACCCTGCTGAACAGAGAGAACACTATCATCTTCAGCTGTCTCAGGGCAGGTCAGTGCTGCTTCTGTGAAGCCTTTTTGTTAGGGTCAGTTGGAGTTTTTTATTTATTTAAACTCTCACTATTTTATTTTGATTTGTTTTGTCTACTTTGACTTTTTTATGATATTAAGCTAGTCAGTAAATAATAATCCACATACACCTGATAGTGCAATAGGTTAAAAGAAATATTAATATGACATAAAAATCAAAAGAATGGATCTAAACAAAATGTTCTGGGATTATTGCAATGAAACACTTGAATGTTTAGCCATCAAACATTGCATTGAAGTGGACAATTTCCATAGAGATCTGATTTCGATAAAAAATTGGAATCAAAACAGTTCTGGCGTTTGTTTTTTTTGTCTTTATCTCTGACAGTTTTGAAGATTGATCTGCTAAATTTCATCGTGACCTTTATCCATAAGGAGGATCAGTTCACTGACCTGCAAGATAGTGTTCTTTTTAGACATGTAAAGAGCCAGGGACTCCTATCTCTTAATACAACTTCTGATGCTGACTGCCTTGCTCCCGTCATGTGCACTTTCTATTGAGGCCTTCCTGTCACTAGAGGAGGAATAGCCATTGCGGCACACTTTTTTATGCTTTTTGCTTTTGTTTTTTTGTTGTTGGGTTTTTTTGGTTTTTGGGGTTTTTTTACAAAAGCGGTAGTAAATATATATTTGCTTGTATATACCTTCCTAATGTGCAAAGGAGTATATTGCTGATATATTGATGTACGAGTAGTTAGTTAGTTGAGTGTTTATGGGTAAGGGTGAAACGGAAGGCTAACAAGGGTTATTTTGTGCTGGGAGTCTGCTATAGACCACCCAACCAGGATGAGCAGGTCGATGAAGTATTCTGTAAACAGCTGGCTGCAGTCTTGCAAATGCCAGCCCTTGTTCTCATAGGGGACTTCAACCTACCGGATATCTGCTGGAAATATAACACAGCAGAGAGCAGGCAGGCTAGGAGGTTCTTCATGTGTATGGAAGATAAATTCCTGACACAACTGGTAGGTGAGCCTACCAGGGGAGGTGCCTTGCTAGACCCACTTTTCAGAAACAAAGAGGGGCTACTGGGAGATGTGGAGGTTGGAGGCCGTCTTGGGCTTAGCGATCATGAGATGGTTAAGTTTTCAATTCTTAGTGAGGTAAGGAAGGGGGTTAGCAAAACCTCCACCTTGGACTTCCAGAGGGCGGACTTTAGCCTGTTCAGAATGCTGGTTGGGAGAGTCCCTTGGGAGATAATCCTGTGGGCCAAAGGGGTCCAGGAAGGCTGGACGCTCTTCAAGAAGGAAATCCTAAAAGCCCAGGAGCAGGCTGTCCCCATGAGGCACACAATTAAATGACGGGGAAAATGGCCGGCCTGGATGAACACAGAGCTCTTGATGGGACTTAAGGAAAAAAGGAGGGTTTACCACCTTTGGATGAGGGAACAGGCAACTCAGGAGGAGTACAGAAATCTTGTTAGGTAATACAGAGAAAAAAATAGGAAGGCAAAAGCCCAGCTGGAACTCAATCTGGCCATTAATATAAGGGACAACAAAAAAAGTTTCTATAAATATGTCAACAAAAAGAGAGTCGGGGAGAATGTCCATCCCTTACCGGATGCGAGGGGAAACATTGTGACCAAGGACAAGGAGAAGGCTGACATACTTAATGCCTTCTTTGCCTCCGTCTTTAATTGTCAGACCAGCTACGGCCAGGGTATTCAGCCTCCTGGGCTGGAAGATAAGGATGGTGAGCAGAACAAATCCCCTGTAATCCAGGAGGAAGTAGTTAATGATTTGCTTATGCACCTGGACACGCATAAGTCTATGGGGCCAGATGGAATTCACCCAAGGGTACTCAGGGAGCTGGTGGGAGAGCTCACCAAGCCTCAAGGTACCAGATGACTGGAGGGTGGCCAATGTGATGCCCATCTACAAGAAGGGCTGGAAGGAGGATCCAGGCAACTATAGGCCTATCAGCCTGACCTTGGTACTGGGAAAGATCATGGAGAGGATCATCTTGGGAGAGCTCTCACGGCAAGTGCAGGGCAGGCAAGGGCTCCGGGCTACCCAGCATGGGTTTATGAAAAGGAGGTCGTGCTTAACCAACTTGATCTCTTTCTGTGACTGTGTGATCGGCTTTCTCGATGAGGGGAAGGCTGTGGATGTTGTCTACCTGGACTTTGGTAAGGCCTTTGACACCATCCCCCACGGTGTTCTCCTGGAGGAACTGGCGAATCATGGCATAGACAAGTGTACCCTCCGCTGGATAAAAAACTGGCTGGATGGCCGTACCCAGCGAGTTGTGATTAATGGGGCAAAATCCGGTTGGCGACCAGTCACCAGTGGTGTCCCTCAGGGCTCAGTTTTGGGGCCAGTCTTGTTTAATATCTTTATTGATGACCTAGATAAGGGGATTGAGTGCACCCTCAGTAAGTTCACAGATAACACCAAACTAGGTGGGAGTGTTGATCTGCTTGAAGGTTGGAAGGCTCTACAGAGGGATCTAGACAGACTGGATCAATGGGCCAAGGCCAATGGGATGAGGCTTAATAAGGCCAAGTGCCGGGTCCTGCATTTCAGTCACAACAACCCCAGGCAACGCTACAGGCTTGGGGAAGAGTGGCTGGAGAGCTGCCCAGCAGAAAAAGACCTAGGAGTGTTGGTGGGACAGCCGCTTAACATGAACCAGCAGTGTGCCCAGGTGGCCAAGAAGGCCAACAGCATCCTGGCCTGCATCAGGAATAGTGTGGCCAGCAGGAGTAGGGCAGTCATCGTGCCTCTGTACTGGGCACTGGTGAGGGAACTGTGCATGTTAAGTTTGGAGAAGAGGAGGCTGAGGGGAGACCTCATTGCCCTCTACAACTACCTGAAAGGAGGTTGTAGAGAGGTGGGTGTTGGCCTCTTCTCCCAAATGAATAATGACAGGACCAGAGGCAATGGTCTGAAGTTGCAGCAGGGGAGGTTTAGATTAGATGTTAGGAAGAATTACTTTACTGAGAGGGTGGTCAGGCACTGGAACAGCCTGCCCAGGGAGGTGGTGGAGTCACCATCCCTGGAGGTATTTAAGAAACGTGTAGACTTGGCTCTTCAGGGCATGTTCTAGTGCACAAGATTATTGGTTTGTGGGTGGGTGTGATGGGGTGGGGTGTTGTGTTTTTTGTTGTTTTTGTGGTTTGTGGGTTTGTTTTTGGTGGGTTTTTTTTTTATTTTTTAAGGTTGGACTCAATGATCTCAGAGATCCCTTCCAACCATGGTGACTCTGTGATTCTGTGTGAGTAGTTAGGCACCAAAACAAGCTGCTCAAGCTCTCTTTCCTGTATCAAAAAGTGAAAGCCAGGAAAGGCTTCTAAAAACAGATCTTTGTTGTTTATATATTGTTTTCCACTTAATATGAAGCAAATGACTTCTCCTTGGTCTGATTACTACTAACCATCCCCATTCTTCGAGTCTGAATAGAGGTCTTGAGTCTACTGGTATGTTTTAAATGGTTGGAAAATCTTGTCACGGTTATGGGAAGAGGGTAAACATTGCATATAGACTTGAAGATAAAGTAGAGCTGACTAAGCAGGTGTTTCTGGATTTGTTTAAAACACTGGCTCCCAGTGCAGTACACCCTGTGCCGCCGGCACCCTGTGGTGTGACAGTTCATAGCATCACACAGTTGTTGTGTGAGATGCCTGCAAGGTTGTGTCAGGACAGTGTTTCTAGAGGAGGTCCTCGAGGAGCAGGCAAGCAGGTGCGTGACGTTTTAGCACGGTGCAGTTTGTGACTGCTCGTCTCATTTGATAAATACTAAACCAAACACTAGAGAGGCTGCTGGTGGGTCTGTGTCATTGATGGTGTGAACAAATGTAAAATGGATGGAAAATTCCCATGCGGTTGCTGTAGTAGTGCTGGTAGGAAAATACTCAACATACACATGAAAATTCTCTCTTCTCTCTGCCTGCTTGTAGCAGGAAAAGGGTGTATTTGTACACAATGGTAGATGGCATGTCTTAAATTGAAGTAGAGGCATTGTGGGCTGTATTTGTTTGTGGATTCTCTGTCAGGTTTACTTGCTCTTACATGTTGAATTTGTACCTTACCTTGGCCAGCTAAAATGGTAAGAGGTGTTACCACCATCCTGCTCTTCCTTGGTATGGCCTTGAAAGGGATGAGCCTTAAAGACCTCCTGGTGGCTGTAGGACTCCCAGGGCTAGAATTCAGCCTCTGGCACTCAGTAGGCTCAAATCTCCTGCATGAGTTGCAGCGTTGTCACTGTGACTTCTAGGTGCCTCACTAATTACTCCAGATGATTTATCGCCTTTCTGCTCTTTGTGTTCTCAACTTTTCTTCTTAACCCTAAGACTACATCAACTGGAGTAGGCGACTGGAAGATCTGAAAATATACCTGTTTCATCAGTCCCTGCTCATGCTATCTAGGAATTCATCCTACAACATCAGTTTCTTGCCATCAGCATTTTCTTCCATATTATGACTGTAACAGTGATTTTTTTTTTTTTTTTTTTAATTCATCCTACAACATCAGTTTCTTGCCATCAGCATTTTCTTCCATATTATGCCTGCAACAGTGATTTTTTTTTTTTTTTTGTTTCCAGTGATTTTGATTCTATCTTAAAGGATTTCCAGAGTGCCTGCCACAATAGTATCAAAGTTCTTGTGAATACCTTCTGAAGCCATTTTCCTGAAATTGTTCATACAGGGTTTGGTGTATTACTTAAGAGGTGTCGGCTTGAATGTCTGAGCCAAATGGAAATACGGCTGTTTGCCTTCTTAGCTCCTCCATCTATATGAGCTGGTTTTTTTACTCCAGACCTGAGATCATTTTGATATTAAATAGTTTTCTCTCCAGTAAAATGCTTTGCAGCCCTTTGGGATGAAATATTTCTTACAAATAAATGACTATAACAATAGTATTAAATAGAGGAGATACTATTTCTGTGTTTAGTATTTGTATGGACTTTGCCCAAGCAAACATGGGTCATTTGGGACTGAAAGTGGAAAAAGTGCAAATGATGGTTGGGCCATACTCTTTTTTCTGATACCAGTGTCAAACTCAGCTGCCTGTTGACTTCAGGTTTCTGAAGTCATCCCTCTCTCTTACATGAAATTCCACTGGATTTATGCTGGTGAGAGCAGATTTTGGCCCCTTAGATGTAGCGCAAGACAATTACATCTCCATTAAGAAATTAATTCAGAATTAATGCAGTTATTGTGCAGCGATTAAATCCCAAACTGCTGTTAGAAAAACTGAATTATTGAGGTTTCCATTTAAGCTGTAGCTTGTGCGGACATAATGAACTGGCCTTTTATATTACACGATAAACCTCATGTTCTTAATAATCACTTGGAATTGACTTCATGTAAATAACTGGTACAGCTGCAGCAATCATCTCCTGAGATGGTGCTGCTATCTTGCCAGGATTTTTCTGGTTGCTGCATTCTTTTTTACTGCGGAGTTACTACAAAACCAACCTGCATGGTCTCCTAGCAGCTCAATTAATACCTTGCATAACTTCTAGAGAGCTCTTTATAGATATAACAGGTTGCTTATTGTAGGTTAAAAACATACCAATTGAAATTGAGTGTTGCCATTATTATTGTTGATGGAGTTTTTCCAACTCTGCAAGAAGAGATGTATAAATTACATGGTGCTTAAAGCTCAATAAATATGGTTTAGCAGTAGAGCAGTTTGTATTTAATCTTCCGTACAAGGGCTGGTCCAGTAATCCAGTGAGTGATAGTGCAAAGGTGTGTTCATGTGTGGAGCACTGTGCATGGATTTTTAAAGGTGGCTAAGGGACTTGGATGGCCAAAAGCCACATGGCCCTAATTCTGTCAGCTACTTTCAACAATTGGGTCATCCTAGAAATAAGTCCTGTTTTTCAGCACATTTCTCTCTAGCTGAATCTGAGTTTTTTCCAGAAAGGGTCCTAATTTTGGTCTAATTTTGTTGGTTCCCAAGCAACAAGGCACAGAGATGGTGTATTATTTGACTATACAGGTGGAAGGATCTAAGATCTTCTCTCTTCCTGCCCTATAATATTGTTTTTATCTCTCTGCTTTGACTAGAGAGTTTAAGATCTGAATTTCAGACAGTAAAATCTGTGGAAGCAGCTGGAAGTTCAGCTCTTTTCAATTGCAAGCCATTAATTTAGGAGCTTCAATATTAACTTGAAAATCTCTTCAACTGTCCTATTTTTTTTTTTTAAAACTTCAGCCTTGTGACTCATTCAGATGTATGAAAATGAACATAATGGCTCTGCTATGTGAGAAAGAAACTAAATTTTGTAGAACATCTTTTGTTTTTCTCTAGCGGGTAGGAGCAGCACGCATCCTAGGAAGAAACAGCATCACCTCTTCCTAAGTTTCACCTTCCCTGTTTCACTTTCACTGACAGCAGTGACACCAGATGCAGTCTGTACCCGCCTTATGTCACTGGGTTTTTGCAGAACAGGATTACTCATTAATTTTCTGAGTCTGGACTCTGACGAGGGCAGCTGACTTTTGGCATAGCTCCAAAGGGTTAAACACGAGAAAACTAATCTCCCCTTCAAATCTCTCTGCCACCAATGGTTTCTATTCAATCAGATGGCTTACTTGTGCTCAAGTGCTTTCTGGAGTTTCACAGGTGCAGCTGTCTGGGTACCTATTTGTCTACAGTGTGACTATAATTATTATTTCCATTTGTAGCCCCTTCGTCCACCTCCTTCTCAATCACCTTTCACTTCTCTCATCTCTTATTGGGCTGAAAATTCCCTGAGATGCTGTTCAGCAAGAATTTACAGAACAAGAAACAAATTGTTTCTGGAGAGTGCTATTTACCTTTTTTATTTTCTGCTTTGTTAGCGACGCAGAGGTTTCATTAGCAGGGAACAAAATGAATTCCAGGGACAGCGAGTAATGTGCACACAAATTATATATAAGAAAAAAAAAAAAAAACACAACCCCAAAACACTAACAGCCTTCAAACATGAAAATAATCAAACCTCCAGAAAGAATACAACTGACGTATCTACTAATAAGGGAGCAAAATGCCTTCTGGATAATAGTCCAAGATGGAATTAGCCTGTTAAAACCTTGGGAACTAGCAGTGCTGTAACCAAAACCACAGGGTCACTGTGCCTACCCCATGTTGTGGTGTTAATCCTTCAGAGGCCTGAGTCCAACTGGAAAGCATGTCAACAGAGTCATTACCTTTATCTCTTTCAGGGTGTTTTTAGCCATTTGCTCTGATGGTAACTGTGAGCCTCTGTGCAGTGGACACCCAGCTCCAAAGTGTGTGTGAGATGGAGGCACTGCATGTCAGAAACATGGGGTGAGCACCAAACTGGGCTGGCAGGGAGTGCTACAGGGCAGAAGAGCAAGGCATTGGCAGGGTTTGGTGAGATGAAGGTTCTAGCAGTAAAATATCAGGCAATACTACAGTTGTAATTTAGTCTCCTTTCCAAAGCATTTATGGGCTTTCTTGCACTAAACCTGCCTTTTCTGCACTCCCTTTCTTACCTCGTGTTCAAAACTCAGTGTTTGCAGCTGCAGGGCAGGTATTGAGCTCTTCTGCTCTGTGAGAGAACTGCACTGCTTGCTGCATGGTGTGTGAGGGGAAAAGTGTGTGAGTGTGTTATCTGAAACACAGCATCTCGGGAATTGACTGCCTCCTTTTATACACCGAGGATAATATCCACCCGTCTGTTGCTGGGGAAAGCCCTCCTCCTTGCAAGAGGTTCTAGCAGTGAAGCTTTGAATCTGTACTTCGGATGAGGGGCGGGGAGGAAGGAGAAGAGCCACCTTCAAGCCTGAGGGAACAGAGCTTGTTAGAGCAGATAACTAGCATACTTTTATGAAATGGATCAAGCCCCCTCACCTCAGGGGAGGGAGTGTGGGGCGTTGATAAGATTGTACCACACAGATGACATTTGGTAATTAGTACTATCTTCTAATGTAATCACTCACTAAGAGGTTTAGCTGGGATGTGACTTACCCAGGAGAGGCACTAGAGGAAAGGGAAAGAAAGGACAGGTGAGAAGAGCAAGATGTAAGTAGTCTTTGCCCTTCTTTGATAGTATCTGTGGATCTCAAAGAGTCTACCCCACTTGTGACAATAAGCGTGTAGTAGCTCTGTGACATACATAGTATTATCCTCTTTTTGCATAGGAAGGAATAAGGTACAGTAATGTTTATTACTCTCTAGACTGTCTGATGTGTAAGAAACTATGCTGGTCATAGAACATGAACACTTAGAACAAGCACTCTCCTTAGTGTTTGGTGGTGCTGAGATATGCCCAAACCTGGAAGGTGCATGAATGAAACACATGTGTTTATACTTCAGAACAAGTCTTTCCTTAAGAAGATGGTTTACTGGAAGCAGCATACCAATCTCAGCAGAAACAATAACATGCTAGTTAGTCTTTTCTCCTAGAGAGTCTGTCTTGCATGTGGCCATATGCCAGTCAAGAAGATTCACTTAGCGATTTTCTCATCAGCTGTGTGCTGGTTGTCTCCCCCTTGTGAGATTCGACATTGCCATCACTCTGTGGGTTTTGTTGCAGAGGTGTCACATGTAATTATGGCCAGTGATAACACCCTGGTGAATTTGGTCTCCAAACTTGCAGGCACATTTTTAAACTGACTTTATGAGAAAGGCTCTGACACTGGATTTGAGGGAGGTATGACTCAGACATTTGAAAGTTTTCCCCATTTATATATTTCATCTAATGCCACGAATTCCCACTAAGGAGGTGTTATTTTATTTTTCTATCTTTGAAAGTGAAATCTGTTCTTCAGCCTAGGGGGAAGCCTTCATGCTGCAATCCTGATTCTTAGCTGCTTGTGATATTCCGTCCGATACTCTTAGCAGTCTTTCTGTGCACACATTTAGGCTCCTCTATTTACACTTGATTCCTGCAGAGGAGGTTGGAGTAGTTGGCTTCTCCTCTCCCTCTTCCTCTAGTCCAGTTCCATAAGGCATCGCCTTCCTCTCCAGACAAATAAATGCCTTTAGGCAAGCCGACGTCACTGGTGTAGTCTCGTTTGCATGGGAAGTTGTCAGGCCTGATCTGACCTGCTTCTCCATCAGGATTATAAAGGTGACGGATAGTCAATTTCAGGGATTCATGATCCATTTTAGCACAGCGCTTCACCTTGCAGCTAAGTAATACGGCTGTGATAAAATCAGCCATAATCACTGCATCTTACTCAGCACTGCCTTGGCTGTAAATATTGCCTTCATATATTAAAAGAAAGAAAGAAAGAAAGAAAAAACCTCAAATGAAAGGAGAGGAAAAAAGAGATCTAAAGAGAAAAGGTCTGTTGATCATGACTGACTCGAGTGGTATTTCCATGTATAGCATAGCCTTTCTGAAAGAGGGAAGCAGGGCTTGAAGCTGATGGGCTCTTTGCAGTTCAAAATAGCGTAGGATGCACACCTGAAGCATTCCCTGTTACTTTGGGGTGGTTCACTAGCAAAGCTAGGCCTAGGATGTATGCTGCTTGAGAAGCTAATGAAATTTGGGAATGCCTCCACCTTTCTTAGAAACATTTCAAATTCTGAACAATTATCAAAACAATTTCCTTGGTTTCCTCTAAGTTCAGTCTTTGATTTCCTGCAGGAATCATCATGACTGTCTTTCTTCTTTTGTAGTACAGTTTGGGACTGAAATGGAAGCCCTTTTGGCTTCTCAAAAAAAAAAAATTTTTTTTCTTCTTTGATTCATGATTGCCCTGTGCTGCTGTTTGTTCACAGTTGTCCCAGCATCAATGATCTTTGGAGCAAGATATTTCTATCATGGTTCATTTACATTATATAACCACCTTGGGTCTCAGGGAGTCACTACTGGATATTAAATGCAGATCCTTCCAAATTACTACTGCATTTTTTATTTTCAGTTACTATAAAAATATCATGTTTGAAGTGTTAAATAGACGACATGAAAGTTCACCCTGCTACTAAGCTGCCCTGGTCTTTTAGCAAAACGCCATCATCATCACAACATATGTGAAGTATTTCTAGCATTGCAACAGACACAATAAGGTCTCTGTCTAGTCAGTTGAGGTTTCCTCCTCCATAGTTTATTCTGTGGTGAGATCTGATGCTGGAAGAAGCATGGTGAAACACTGGTTTCAAGGGCTTTGTGCATATCCCTAATGGGAAACCAAAAAACAGAAGGACTTCCAGGAGCTTTCCAACCAAAAGAAGGATTGGTTACAGTGCACTAATTTGTGTAGAGGTGAATGATGCTGATACACTGTGGCTACCTGTGAAGCTGAGGAGCAGTTTCTGGGTAAAAGTGGGTACTTTCCATCTCTGTTTTCATTATACCTTCTCCTATCTAACTGTGTAATTTACTATGTTCTGCTCTGTTTCCTTTTTCCCCGTTAATTTGTGATAGTCCTTGTTTTGCTCATTTCATTTTAGGAAATAGAAAATGGGGAAAAGGGCAAGAAAAAAGGGCATCATTTTCCTGATTTTAATCTGGAAAGGGTAAAAGGTGCAACATCAGACAAGTAAGTTTGAGTTTATATTATCTGAGGGAATAGCCTGTACGCTGAACTCCAGGTCTGCTTTTTTGGCTGTCTCCTGACAAAGCATGTTACACAGTGGTCTTTTGGATTTGTTTAGTTAGTCTCCTGCGTGGAACTGTCTCTGTGCTGAACTTCAGCTGAACTGCATTGATCATCAGTGTTCATTCTATCTGCTCTGGAAATTAGAAGATAGAGAAGGGAAAGAGAAGTTTAGCTTGAAGTAAGGTCGTCTTCAATAAGAATTTAATTTAGATATTGCAGAGTTACACTGTGTTGGTCAAATCACAGACCATTATGAGAAAGAAAAAGATTACTCTTTTCCTGTTCTGTAACCTCTGGATAAACCCAAACTCTCTGTTCAAAAGCTGTATTTCCACTTTTCCTTGCTTCTAAGGGCAAAATAGGCCAGTACATCTACTGAAGATTGTATTCTATGCCTGTATCCACTCTGATGCATCTGCCCAGACACTAAGCATAAAATAGATTTCATGTAGTATCTCATGGTGTCTACTGGGCTGGATCCTCTGCCTTGCTCCTTCTTGTTTGTGTTGTCAGGAAACTAACTTCAGCAGCTGGCTGAGGAGTTGTCTTCCCTGGGGGAACCTTCAAGTAGAGTAAAGTCATCCACACAAACCTACTTCCACAGGGGAAGAGGAAGAGACAAAAGTGAATGTGGCAGGTCTGCCTTGTGCTCCTTGAAATCAGGCCTCTGTCTCACCATGGGCTGATAAGAAGTCAAGGGGACTATGTGAAGACCTCAAACTCTGAAGTAAGATGGGGCAATGCATTTTCCCAGTGCGAAATTACATGTGAAAGGAAAAGGTGCTTAAAGCCTAGGCAGGGCTGGGTGTTATGTTAGTTAAAACATCAACATCTTAGTGACATCTCTTAACACGTCCTGTGCCGTGGTGCTCTAAGGACACAGCTCTCCCCCCAACTACCCTGCCAAAAAAAACCCAACCAAAACTGTGAGGAAATGGGTACTCTGAAGATTAATTATAGGATGTAGTTCTCATTGCATTGGCTTCTCTCCCCTCTCCTTTCTATTTTGATGCTTTTCACCTATTTTGGAGTTCAGTTGAGCAAGTGAAATGAGTCTTTCTAAGCCTTTGTCCACATTGCTAATAACTATTTCCACGCTTCTCAAAAGACTTTGGTTTCTACTGCTGATTTAACACCATCACTTGGTGTCCAAGCACAGTGACCAGGAATTGAATAGAGTAAGACACATGGCTGCACTGACTCTACCAGAAGCAATTCCTTCAAATGAGAGATGAAGCCAGATTTAGAGGTAATATCTGCGAGCAGGTCTGTACTGTCACAGTTTGCTCTGTGTCTTTAAGGAGGAATTCAGTCCCTCAAGGCAAAGGAGACAAAATCCTGCCTACATTGCAATTGCTTTTCACAATTTGGAAAGCCTTCACAGTTATAGAAGCAAAAAATTCCTCTCCTTCCTCTCTCACAATGTTTCCTTTTCTCCAGGAAAGACTAAAAATAAATGAATAGGCAAATTAAATGCATGTTTACAGATGCCGCATGATTAAAATATTTTAATCTCTTTTATTTTTCAATACACTTCAGCTACCACTTTCCTGCTGGTTACAAATATTTTCTTACCAGTTAAACTGCTTTTCCTGTCCATCTCTGGTTGTCCCTTCACCCTTCTAAAATTCTCAACTCTTTTTCCCTAGGGGAAAGTTGAAGGAAGGTGCTGTGGGGTGAGAGAAAGCTTGCATATTGCAGCAGTTTTAGGTAGAAACTGCTTCTACTGAGTAAAAAAATTCCACTTTCCTGCCATCTGAAATAAAACTTTCTAGCTGAAAGGATGGATTCCTGCATGACTGTGGTTCTGTCAGGGAGCAGTGGCACTGGTAAGAGTACCACATTCCTGTGCTGCCAGACTGGAGTAAAGATGCCAGAATCAGAGAGAAAGTGTTGCTTTCTGCATAGCAGATAGTGCATCTCCATTGTTTTCACTGGGATGGAGCCCAGTGTGGAAAAGCCTAGAACACAGCTTTTTCTTCTTGGTGTCCTGACAGAGGAGTAGTGGTGGCCCTGGAAGATTAAAAAGAAGAGCATGCATGGTGTGGGGCAGTTGTTCTGCTTTGGAATCAAAGTTGGATGGAAAACTATTCTCCAATATTACCTGCACGATGTCAGTCATGGTGTAGGTGTCAATGACCACATTTCCACATTGGGAAAAGCTACATCTTTGAGGAGATGTTTGGAAGAAAGATGAAACAATGTCAATTTTTTGATTGGCTGGTGAGCTCACAGTCTTTGGAACTGCAGTGAGGAGCATCCTGCCCAGCCAGCAGAGCACTCGGCAAAGAAATTGTTATGCATCTGGGTTCTTACCTCAGGTTTTTCCTGACATGAACTGGCTTGTTGCCGTTTCCTCTCTCTGTACTTTTTCTAAGCAGGTCATGTTGCAAACTATTTGTGTTCAGATGGCTTTGTTAAAGTAGCTGCTATGATTTGATTCATTAAACGTTGTCTTTGGGTTCACCTTCTCCTCTTGAAAGACATCCCCTTCCTTAGGAGTGTGTTGGAAGGAAGTTTGGTTTACACGCTGGCTGTATTTTGCTTGGACCTCTTTTATACTCCCCCTCGCCCCCCTTCTTTGATATCAAGATCAAAATCCCTCTAGGGAGCTCCCGTCCACCACACGAGGATGTTTGTCTGTGTTCCTGCTCATTCACCACCTGACCCCCACAGCAAGTGGGAATCAGCAAGTTGCTGCTTTTAGTTTAGTAGGGCCATCGTCTTTATCATACAGAGGCCTTCTGGATCAAATACACACCTGAGGAAGAATTGCTGTCTTGGCAAAGGGATTGGTGCCAGATACAGAGTATGAATTTAGTTCTCGGTCATTGGCTCAAAACCACTACAGGTTGGTTATGACCATAGAAGTCTTTTTTTCTCTGATGGTCATCCATGTTGAATGGATGATCCCCTTCCTTCTCCTTTTTCTGGTAGGTTGATGCCACCATGTGTGGTAGCTTCCAGCAGCAGTAGCATGAGCATTCTGAAAAAGGCCTGAGACTTTAAATAAGCTCATTTGGCACCATCCCTGGAGGTGTTCAAAAGACGGGTTGATGTAGTGCTGGGAGATATGGTTTAGTGATGGTGTTGCTTTTTGTTTGTTGTGCGGGTGTCTATTTTTGTCAAAGTTGGGTTGACGGTTGGACAAGATGATCTTGAAGGTCCCTTCCAACCTAGAAGGTTCTGTGATTCTGTGATTTCTTAGTGCTAAATCTGTTGTGTGCAGTGGGTTGGGAAAATGCACACTATGTGTACAACACTGTACTACTGATCACGCTAAGACAGAAGCATGGCATTGTTAATGGCTCTTCTATTATCAGAGAGATGTCTGCATAATAACCTTCAAAAGTCTGGCATTTTTCCTGCACTCTTGGAGGTCTAGCTAATAGTAAAGGAAGAGTTTAAGCCAAATTGGCCAATGACAGGCAACAGATGCTCTCCCCCCACACCTCTTGCTCCATGGAGAGGCGGAGGAAGGATGAAGAGATTTATGAGTTTAGAAGGAACTAAACTACTTTAATGAACTCTTAATAATAAAATTAAAAGGAAATAATGAAATTCATACAATATATGCAAAACCGTATCAAACTCCAAGGATGACATCACCAGCAGGCACTGGGGAAGTCCAGACTGGACTCAGCGACAGATGGGAACTGGATTCCAGCTCTGGAGTCAGGAACATACGGATTGGGATCAAAGGCAGGCAGACAGGCAGGGTCCTCCTCAGACATGGGCCATTGAAGAAAGCAAGCTGACCCTTTGATCCCACAGGTTTTATACTGAGCATGGGGCAGATGGGATGGAATACCCCTGTTGGTCAGTTTTGGGTCACCTGTCCTGTCTGCTCCCCCGTGCAGGTGGGACCCTTCTACGCTTTTCCATTTCCGACCCTCTAGTGGGGCAAATAATGAAATTAGCTGATCTTGGTTGTTACAGCAATAAGTAGAAGCAAGAGTGTCTCTGCATGCCATTCCTTGGCATCAACTATAAACACTATAAACACAGTTTTCTCCACAATATGCTGTCAATTTCAGAGAGCTAGAAGAGGCCTAGCTAAGAAGTAAAATTACTGAACAGAAAGTTGGTTCTTTTTTACCTCAAACCAGGACAAAGTTACTAACTCTCCAATAGCAGTAGTGCAGGTACTCTGTGCAGGTAGCAGCATTGGTTGCCATCCCTGGAGGTATTTGAAAGACAGGTAGATGTGGTGCTTAGAGACTCGGTTTAGTGGTGGTTTTGGCAATGTTAGGTTAATGGTTGAACTCAATGATCTTAAAGATCCTTTCCAAGCCTAGATGATTCTATGATTTGGCAACCATCTTTTCCATCAGTAACAAGCTTCCTCACGCATTTCCAGTCCATTCCATTGCAATTGTTTGCTTGTGGGTCTGCGCTCCTGATGTGCTTTGTGCCAACAGTAAGAACACGTGGCAATGAGATACAGTGAGCATCTAGCCCTTCAAAGGCAGGCTGCCCCCAAAGCTTTCTGTTAAGGAAGGTGTTTGTGGGTGTTGTGCTGTCATGGTGGTGGTGTCAGGGGTATGGTGCTAGATATCTTTCCAAGGCAGCACTTGTAGAGTGGATGTGTCTTGCCCTTTCTGGCTTATGTTTCAAGTATGTCGACTTTTTTGATTATCTCTAACTCCTCATGCCTCAACTATGTGCTTAAAATGCAGTGACCTAGTGGAAATCACTGGCACAACATGGATGTCCTAAAGGAGCAAGTGTTTTTTCCTTCATTTCAGAAAACGTACATGCCTCTGTCTAGCCTCAGACATTCAGGGGAAGTTTGAAGAAAGCAAGCTGACCGTTTGATCCCACAGGTTTTATACTGAGCATGGGGCAGATGGGATGGAATACCCCTGTTGGTCAGTTTTGGGTCACCTGTCCTGTCTGCTCCCCCGTGCAGATGGGACCCTTCTACGCTTTTCCATTTCCGACCCTCTAGTGGGGCAAATAATGAAATTAGCTGATCTTGGTTGTTACAGCAATAAGTAGAAGCAAGAGTGTCTCTGCATGCCATTCCTTGGCATCAACTATAAACACTATAAACACAGTTTTCTCCACAATATGCTGTCAATTTCAGAGAGCTAGAAGAGGCCTAGCTAAGAAGTAAAATTACTGAACAGAAAGTTGGTTCTTTTTTACCTCAAACCAGGACAAAGTTACTAACTCTCCAATAGCAGTAGTGCAGGTACTCTGTGCAGGTAGCAGCATTGGTTGCCATCCCTGGAGGTATTTGAAAGACAGGTAGATGTGGTGCTTAGAGACTCGGTTTAGTGGTGGTTTTGGCAATGTTAGGTTAATGGTTGAACTCAATGATCTTAAAGATCCTTTCCAAGCCTAGATGATTCTATGATTTGGCAACCATCTTTTCCATCAGTAACAAGCTTCCTCACGCATTTCCAGTCCATTCCATTGCAATTGTTTGCTTGTGGGTCTGCGCTCCTGATGTGCTTTGTGCCAACAGTAAGAACACGTGGCAATGAGATACAGTGAGCATCTAGCCCTTCAAAGGCAGGCTGCCCCCAAAGCTTTCTGTTAAGGAAGGTGTTTGTGGGTGTTGTGCTGTCATGGTGGTGGTGTCAGGGGTATGGTGCTAGATATCTTTCCAAGGCAGCACTTGTAGAGTGGATGTGTCTTGCCCTTTCTGGCTTATGTTTCAAGTATGTCGACTTTTTTGATTATCTCTAACTCCTCATGCCTCAACTATGTGCTTAAAATGCAGTGACCTAGTGGAAATCACTGGCACAACATGGATGTCCTAAAGGAGCAAGTGTTTTTTCCTTCATTTCAGAAAACGTACATGCCTCTGTCTAGCCTCAGACATTCAGGGGAAGTGTTCTGCTAGCAGCCTGAGCAAACTCCTATAATAAGGCTTCTCAGGGGAGTGTGTAGCCATTTTTTATTATTAGGTGAGCATTAACAATGCGAAGTTCTGCAAATCACATGGCAAGCACACGGTATGCAATTACAGCTGCAGAATTGTACAGAAGCGTGACTGCTGAAGTCTTAACAGATGACTACAAAGATCTAAGCTGCGCTGTTTTTCCAGAGTTGTTATTTAGCTGCCTTCACACCAGTCTTCAATTTTGTCTTGCTCAAAAATAAAGCCACAGTCGAGGAGGCTTCCTTCACTATGGGAAGGCAGTTAATCACCTGAGCAGCCCTAGTTCATGCAGTCTAGTGGCTGTATCTCTTAATAGTGACCTAAGGCCAGATGTACTAGAGGAGGGTAAGCCGTGAAATAGGAGCCAAAGGTAGGGATAGAGGTAAATCATACAACTTCGTTAGATTTCCTACACCAACTCTGCTCAGAACACTCCAGTGAGTAAAAATTTCTGTGTGAAGAAGGTGGCTGTTCTGTGAACGACATTACATATTTGCAAGGTAGGATTTTCCTCTTGAGTGCTAAAACTGGTGCTCCAGTTTAGGTGTCTGGCATGAAATATGACACCTGTTTAAATGGGTATACTTTGGCTTTTCATCTAGTGTGGAAAATATAAATGTTGAAGACTACTGAGTTTGCGGTGCTTTGGTGGTGTTTAAGTTACAGTGCAAACAGACACATTCAGAATGTCAAAGACTACTTAACCCTGGTTTATTAGAGAGGTTGATCACCTGAGCAGCCATCATTCATGCAGTTCACTCAACTGGAGGGGACAGGAAAGGGTTTTGGGTTTTAAGGATTTTCTGTTTATTTCCCTGGAAAATTGCTCTTCTGGTGGCTTCCCGATAATTTCAGTTCAGGGTGGTTTAAAGTAAAACTAGCTCAGTGTTCTTGCAGATCCCTCCTCGTTTTTTTTAAAAATCAGATCCTCAGGTGATCTACAGAGTCAGACTTAAAACAACTTAATGCTCTCTGTAGATTTGCCCTCAGGTCTCCTGGAATGGAGTAGTTTTTTGAATTTTCCACTCATTAGAGGATGTCTAAGGTAAAAAGAATATAAATTTCAACTGTTGAATGGAAGCAGAAGAAGAATCCCTTAGGGCTTATTTTACACAGGGAAATGAATTGGTAGAACTATAGTGGAATAATTATAATTATACCACTGTGGCATACCCATAAATGAGATAGGGTAATTGTATCAGAGGCATCTTACTTCTATTCTCAGATACAGTGCTTACATAGGGAGCATTGTGCTAGTGCTACAGCATATGATTATTATTACCATTATTGTTGTTATTTATTAACCAGCATTTAATCTAGCACTTTTTTTTGCTGCAGATTTCAAACTACTTAAAAATTAAATCTCTATCATCATTCCTGTTTGAAGTACTACTGTTGTCCTTCAGGCCAGTTTATACAAACTCTTAGAAAAATCTTTAGACCTTCTTTATTCATCATAAAAATGAAAAAAAAAAAAAAAAAGGGGGCACGTACCCAAGTATTTTTCCTTTGCAGATTACCTCAAATACACATAGCTAAGAGCCAAAGAAGATAGCTTTTATTCCCAGCTCTGCTACTGACTCTCTGTATGTGACCTTGGCTAAGTTATTTCACTTTTACAAATGAGAATAATAGTGCTGACCTTGCAGAGGTATTATGAGGCTTTATTTCTAAAGCTTGCAAAGCCTTTTGAGATCTTAAAGTGAAAGGAGATAGCAAAGTTTAAAGTCCAACTATTATTAAACACATTTATCATATGGGTTGGATACAAACGTTTCAGCCATCTGATCTTGGTCTTTTTCATTTTTAAACTTCAAAGCTTAATTGAGATTTAGATTCTGTAAGTTTCACTGATTGCTTCATTTCCAGTGTGTGGATGTTGCTGTACATTCTCCTTTCCCTTCCTGCAACCCTGTAAAACAAATCTATGGCCAGCTTCTATCCATTCTGCTTCCCTCATGGCCTCTTCACCAGTAGGTGGAAGCTGATGTGGCAGAGCTGACAAGACCAAGCATCGTTAGGTCACTGATCTCTGCACTGGGGATTTTAATTAGACTTATCTTTTTGAGACCTCAGTGGTCTAATTGTTACTGGGGCTCTTGAATCTTCTTGAGAGACCAGGTTGTGATTTTTGCAGGGTAGTGCTTATGATACCTTATCTTTGTTGCTAAAGAAAAATCATCCCTTTTGTTGTAGCTTCTGAATGCTGTGAAGAGATTCCATAATGGCACCTCATTAGCATCTGTAGCTTTTGCCTGTTGGTTTCCATCTTTAATGGCCTCTGTGGTTGGATGCCTTCCCTGCACCCTGCAAAGCAAATCCCATATAGTGGATTTTTTTCCTAGCAGAACTTTCTGTCTAGTATATCTTATGCATGAGGAGATGCTGGAAAAAAAAGAAGGCTATCCATCTTTTACTTGAGGCGCTGTATTTTACGTGTTTCCTAAGCAAAGTAATGTTTAATTGGACAGTACCTGGTAACCCTGAAACACAGCTCCCCTGCTTACAACCTGTGATTTCTACACAGCAAATGGGATGTTATTCAGAAGGTGCACATACAGAAAGCACGTTCATTTATGCTGGCATCCACACTCCCATTGGAAAATTTGGAGGGATCTGCATATGGAGAAAAAGTTGAAAACCAATGCTTTAGAAAATCACAGTGTTGTGTTTCTACAGCTGGTGGTGATGCCAGTCTGAAACAAAGGTGCTTTTTCCGAATGAGGCGCTAAGCCAAATTCTTTGCATCTTTCTGAATGTATTCTTTGCAGCACTTCAGGTATGATGTATTAACTGCAATGCCTTGGTCTGGTGTATGGCAGGTGATGGCACTGTTTCTTTCTAATTCTTTTTCTTTGCAGTTTCAGTTAGATGTGGATCAGCTGTATTGTGTGGTGGCTCCAGTTTCTGTACCCCCACAACAAATGCTTCAGTAGATATCTCTATCTGTTGGATGTCACGCTCCCTCCTCATGAAAAGCTCTGTTCTTTTTGTGCCAACCAAACTGCCTGGTGTAGACAATTCTCTCCCTTTGCTTATTCTAGGATAAAAGGTGCTTGTGGAGTTCTGTTTAATTAAAACCTCTTCTTCTAACCAAAGTCCAATACTTCTTGTACTCGAACAAACAGAAAGGTTTAATTAAAAGTTGAAGGCCTCACATTTTGGCTGTGCTGTTCCCCGTGCTGCATCATAGAAGACGCTAACTTTTTTTGAAAGACAAGGAAAAAGTAGGGAATGATTGTTGGCATTAAGATGTTAAATAAGGTTTATAATGGCAATAATCCTCCATGAAAACAGTTGTTATCATAGTTAATGTCCGCTTTGTCAGTGTGTTAACCTTCCTTGGCTTTGCCTCGGGCCATTAAATGACCAACCATTCGTTAAACACCCGGGAGCGACCAATTGCAGGGGGAATATTATGAAGTTCATTTGCTAAGCGAAGCACTTGAAATAGCACGTATGTGTCACTCGCTACCACTTGTGCATGTGTACCTGTACCAGCTCTCACACAGATGAACTTGGCCATCGACAGAGTTCTCTTTTCTCACGTGTGTCCTTGTTTTATGCTCTGGCATGCAGTGATTCATGTCCTCTCCTGTTGGGCCTGAATCCAGGTAATATGGCTGGGCTTCTAAGAGAGGGAGGGAAGATGTGTGCCTATGAATTGGTCTGAAAATTGGGAGAGACTTACTCCCAGTATATTCTCACCTTTCTGTTGTGTCTGCATTTCAGTTTACTTCGTTATTGTTCCTAAAACAGTTGTTTTTTCACTTAAGTTTTAACAGAACAGTAATTCATATTCAGTCTGAATGATCCCCACTGAACTGCATTGATATTGTCACTCCTCCTACTTTGACTTGCTCTTTTCCCCAGAGATTGACTCTTTTCTGATGTTTTTTACCATTTGATGCTAACTTTCCTTGGTTTAGTCTTGTACATGTTTTAGTCTTGTACTTTTGAGCTTGACAATTCTTCTATTGTTTTCCACTGTTCTTTGCTTTTCTCAAGCAGCTGAAGTTAAGTCAGTCACTTCCCAAAATGAATAAATGAACTATGTTAGGGACCTAAATGCTTTGTACCCACTGAAGAGTTTGTGCTGTCATGTACTGCTGGGAGCTGTAGCCCCACCATTTATTCCTGTAGGCCAGGCACATCTGGACTGGTTTTCTCCAGGCCGTGCAGATGGGACCCTTCTACGCTTTTCCATTTCCGACCCTCTAGTGGGGCAAATAATGAAATTAGCTGATCTTGGTTGTTACAGCAATAAGTAGAAGCAAGAGTGTCTCTGCATGCCATTCCTTGGCATCAACTATAAACACTATAAACACAGTTTTCTCCACAATATGCTGTCAATTTCAGAGAGCTAGAAGAGGCCTAGCTAAGAAGTAAAATTACTGAACAGAAAGTTGGTTCTTTTTTACCTCAAACCAGGACAAAGTTACTAACTCTCCAATAGCAGTAGTGCAGGTACTCTGTGCAGGTAGCAGCATTGGTTGCCATCCCTGGAGGTATTTGAAAGACAGGTAGATGTGGTGCTTAGAGACTCGGTTTAGTGGTGGTTTTGGCAATGTTAGGTTAATGGTTGAACTCAATGATCTTAAAGATCCTTTCCAAGCCTAGATGATTCTATGATTTGGCAACCATCTTTTCCATCAGTAACAAGCTTCCTCACGCATTTCCAGTCCATTCCATTGCAATTGTTTGCTTGTGGGTCTGCGCTCCTGATGTGCTTTGTGCCAACAGTAAGAACACGTGGCAATGAGATACAGTGAGCATCTAGCCCTTCAAAGGCAGGCTGCCCCCAAAGCTTTCTGTTAAGGAAGGTGTTTGTGGGTGTTGTGCTGTCATGGTGGTGGTGTCAGGGGTATGGTGCTAGATATCTTTCCAAGGCAGCACTTGTAGAGTGGATGTGTCTTGCCCTTTCTGGCTTATGTTTCAAGTATGTCGACTTTTTTGATTATCTCTAACTCCTCATGCCTCAACTATGTGCTTAAAATGCAGTGACCTAGTGGAAATCACTGGCACAACATGGATATCCTAAAGGAGCAAGTGTTTTTTCCTTCATTTCAGAAAACGTACATGCCTCTGTCTAGCCTCAGACATTCAGGGGAAGTGTTCTGCTAGCAGCCTGAGCAAACTCCTATAATAAGGCTTCTCAGGGGAGTGTGTAGCCATTTTTTATTATTAGGTGAGCATTAACAATGCGAAGTTCTGCAAATCACATGGCAAGCACACGGTATGCAATTACAGCTGCAGAATTGTACAGAAGCGTGACTGCTGAAGTCTTAACAGATGACTACAAAGATCTAAGCTGCGCTGTTTTTCCAGAGTTGTTATTTAGCTGCCTTCACACCAGTCTTCAATTTTGTCTTGCTCAAAAATAAAGCCACAGTCGAGGAGGCTTCCTTCACTATGGGAAGGCAGTTAATCACCTGAGCAGCCCTAGTTCATGCAGTCTAGTGGCTGTATCTCTTAATAGTGACCTAAGGCCAGATGTACTAGAGGAGGGTAAGCCGTGAAATAGGAGCCAAAGGTAGGGATAGAGGTAAATCATACAACTTCGTTAGATTTCCTACACCAACTCTGCTCAGAACACTCCAGTGAGTAAAAATTTCTGTGTGAAGAAGGTGGCTGTTCTGTGAACGACATTACATATTTGCAAGGTAGGATTTTCCTCTTGAGTGCTAAAACTGGTGCTCCAGTTTAGGTGTCTGGCATGAAATATGACACCTGTTTAAATGGGTATACTTTGGCTTTTCATCTAGTGTGGAAAATATAAATGTTGAAGACTACTGAGTTTGCGGTGCTTTGGTGGTGTTTAAGTTACAGTGCAAACAGACACATTCAGAATGTCAAAGACTACTTAACCCTGGTTTATTAGAGAGGTTGATCACCTGAGCAGCCATCATTCATGCAGTTCACTCAACTGGAGGGGACAGGAAAGGGTTTTGGGTTTTAAGGATTTTCTGTTTATTTCCCTGGAAAATTGCTCTTCTGGTGGCTTCCCGATAATTTCAGTTCAGGGTGGTTTAAAGTAAAACTAGCTCAGTGTTCTTGCAGATCCCTCCTCGTTTTTTTTAAAAATCAGATCCTCAGGTGATCTACAGAGTCAGACTTAAAACAACTTAATGCTCTCTGTAGATTTGCCCTCAGGTCTCCTGGAATGGAGTAGTTTTTTGAATTTTCCACTCATTAGAGGATGTCTAAGGTAAAAAGAATATAAATTTCAACTGTTGAATGGAAGCAGAAGAAGAATCCCTTAGGGCTTATTTTACACAGGGAAATGAATTGGTAGAACTATAGTGGAATAATTATAATTATACCACTGTGGCATACCCATAAATGAGATAGGGTAATTGTATCAGAGGCATCTTACTTCTATTCTCAGATACAGTGCTTACATAGGGAGCATTGTGCTAGTGCTACAGCATATGATTATTATTACCATTATTGTTGTTATTTATTAACCAGCATTTAATCTAGCACTTTTTTTTGCTGCAGATTTCAAACTACTTAAAAATTAAATCTCTATCATCATTCCTGTTTGAAGTACTACTGTTGTCCTTCAGGCCAGTTTATACAAACTCTTAGAAAAATCTTTAGACCTTCTTTATTCATCATAAAAATGAAAAAAAAAAAAAAAAAGGGGGCACGTACCCAAGTATTTTTCCTTTGCAGATTACCTCAAATACACATAGCTAAGAGCCAAAGAAGATAGCTTTTATTCCCAGCTCTGCTACTGACTCTCTGTATGTGACCTTGGCTAAGTTATTTCACTTTTACAAATGAGAATAATAGTGCTGACCTTGCAGAGGTATTATGAGGCTTTATTTCTAAAGCTTGCAAAGCCTTTTGAGATCTTAAAGTGAAAGGAGATAGCAAAGTTTAAAGTCCAACTATTATTAAACACATTTATCATATGGGTTGGATACAAACGTTTCAGCCATCTGATCTTGGTCTTTTTCATTTTTAAACTTCAAAGCTTAATTGAGATTTAGATTCTGTAAGTTTCACTGATTGCTTCATTTCCAGTGTGTGGATGTTGCTGTACATTCTCCTTTCCCTTCCTGCAACCCTGTAAAACAAATCTATGGCCAGCTTCTATCCATTCTGCTTCCCTCATGGCCTCTTCACCAGTAGGTGGAAGCTGATGTGGCAGAGCTGACAAGACCAAGCATCGTTAGGTCACTGATCTCTGCACTGGGGATTTTAATTAGACTTATCTTTTTGAGACCTCAGTGGTCTAATTGTTACTGGGGCTCTTGAATCTTCTTGAGAGACCAGGTTGTGATTTTTGCAGGGTAGTGCTTATGATACCTTATCTTTGTTGCTAAAGAAAAATCATCCCTTTTGTTGTAGCTTCTGAATGCTGTGAAGAGATTCCATAATGGCACCTCATTAGCATCTGTAGCTTTTGCCTGTTGGTTTCCATCTTTAATGGCCTCTGTGGTTGGATGCCTTCCCTGCACCCTGCAAAGCAAATCCCATATAGTGGATTTTTTTCCTAGCAGAACTTTCTGTCTAGTATATCTTATGCATGAGGAGATGCTGGAAAAAAAAGAAGGCTATCCATCTTTTACTTGAGGCGCTGTATTTTACGTGTTTCCTAAGCAAAGTAATGTTTAATTGGACAGTACCTGGTAACCCTGAAACACAGCTCCCCTGCTTACAACCTGTGATTTCTACACAGCAAATGGGATGTTATTCAGAAGGTGCACATACAGAAAGCACGTTCATTTATGCTGGCATCCACACTCCCATTGGAAAATTTGGAGGGATCTGCATATGGAGAAAAAGTTGAAAACCAATGCTTTAGAAAATCACAGTGTTGTGTTTCTACAGCTGGTGGTGATGCCAGTCTGAAACAAAGGTGCTTTTTCTGAATGAGGCGCTAAGCCAAATTCTTTGCATCTTTCTGAATGTATTCTTTGCAGCACTTCAGGTATGATGTATTAACTGCAATGCCTTGGTCTGGTGTATGGCAGGTGATGGCACTGTTTCTTTCTAATTCTTTTTCTTTGCAGTTTCAGTTAGATGTGGATCAGCTGTATTGTGTGGTGGCTCCAGTTTCTGTACCCCCACAACAAATGCTTCAGTAGATATCTCTATCTGTTGGATGTCACGCTCCCTCCTCATGAAAAGCTCTGTTCTTTTTGTGCCAACCAAACTGCCTGGTGTAGACAATTCTCTCCCTTTGCTTATTCTAGGATAAAAGGTGCTTGTGGAGTTCTGTTTAATTAAAACCTCTTCTTCTAACCAAAGTCCAATACTTCTTGTACTCGAACAAACAGAAAGGTTTAATTAAAAGTTGAAGGCCTCACATTTTGGCTGTGCTGTTCCCCGTGCTGCATCATAGAAGACGCTAACTTTTTTTGAAAGACAAGGAAAAAGTAGGGAATGATTGTTGGCATTAAGATGTTAAATAAGGTTTATAATGGCAATAATCCTCCATGAAAACAGTTGTTATCATAGTTAATGTCCGCTTTGTCAGTGTGTTAACCTTCCTTGGCTTTGCCTCGGGCCATTAAATGACCAACCATTCGTTAAACACCCGGGAGCGACCAATTGCAGGGGGAATATTATGAAGTTCATTTGCTAAGCGAAGCACTTGAAATAGCACGTATGTGTCACTCGCTACCACTTGTGCATGTGTACCTGTACCAGCTCTCACACAGATGAACTTGGCCATCGACAGAGTTCTCTTTTCTCACGTGTGTCCTTGTTTTATGCTCTGGCATGCAGTGATTCATGTCCTCTCCTGTTGGGCCTGAATCCAGGTAATATGGCTGGGCTTCTAAGAGAGGGAGGGAAGATGTGTGCCTATGAATTGGTCTGAAAATTGGGAGAGACTTACTCCCAGTATATTCTCACCTTTCTGTTGTGTCTGCATTTCAGTTTACTTCGTTATTGTTCCTAAAACAGTTGTTTTTTCACTTAAGTTTTAACAGAACAGTAATTCATATTCAGTCTGAATGATCCCCACTGAACTGCATTGATATTGTCACTCCTCCTACTTTGACTTGCTCTTTTCCCCAGAGATTGACTCTTTTCTGATGTTTTTTACCATTTGATGCTAACTTTCCTTGGTTTAGTCTTGTACATGTTTTAGTCTTGTACTTTTGAGCTTGACAATTCTTCTATTGTTTTCCACTGTTCTTTGCTTTTCTCAAGCAGCTGAAGTTAAGTCAGTCACTTCCCAAAATGAATAAATGAACTATGTTAGGGACCTAAATGCTTTGTACCCACTGAAGAGTTTGTGCTGTCATGTACTGCTGGGAGCTGTAGCCCCACCATTTATTCCTGTAGGCCAGGCACATCTGGACTGGTTTTCTCCAGGCCAAGGACTCCACTACATACGAGAAGGGTTATTGTTCATATACAATGAGGAATGTGGATCCCACCACGTGCCCCTTTGCCTCTTTATTTGTGTGTGTAAATTTTTATGTAAAAATATTGAACTTTATACCCTTTATCAGTGTATGTTGTGAGTGTAAATATGTTTTCTCTCGTATCAATTTCAAAGAGGCTTACTGGTTTGTATAAAAATGGCCTGTGTGTATTCTCCTGCTGATAACCTCTGCTTGCATTTTAGTCTATAAAAGTTCCCCAGAGCAGGGATCATGTCTTTCCAAGTATCTGGAAAGTAGCTAGAACGTAGCAGTGGTTCTTCATGCAAAGAGGAAAGGTGGGGGAAGAAAGTTCCGCCTTATTATTAGGATGGCAAAGGTTACAATGAAAGCCCCTACTGTTGATTAGTGAAATCTGTTTGAAAATCTAATGCTAGACAGCACAGTATGGCAGGAGCAGCAAGAGGACACACAGGAGTCCCTGGCACCCCTTTGCTTGAAAAGGAAACGGTACCCTGTGCTTCAGATATGCAAATGCAGGTGCTCTTTATACTTCCTCAGCACTTCAGAAATTAAAATAAGAAGAAAAAAAAAATCTCCTTCAGTGCCAGCCACTCTTAATTGCAGCTCTCTGTCTCAGTATGAATTTTGTTACTTTTTAAGGGCTCCCCTGCTTTCCTCCCTGTCTTTGTGGAATGGGAGAGTGCTCTCACTTGCTGCTTGGACACTCCCAAGTGCTGTTCGCTGCAGGTGTCAGTCTGACAGTTTATGAGAGCACTTCATAATCCCGTAAAGAGACGGAGAGGAGAGCACTTGGCAATGCACAGCCAGAGATGCTGCTTAGCTTCATGTGCTCTTCACATGCAAATTAGGAAGGCTGCTTTCACTACACAGGCCCTTCAAGACACACAGAAGTGCAAACATTTTCAGACAGAGTCTGTATCTGGTAAGCAAACATCTTTAACTTTCCACAAGTGTGTCTCCCTTGTCCTCCTATCAAATAAAAAAAAAGGAAACTAAGTAACTAAATAAATAGTTATTAGGAATAGTTATATTGACAAAACTAAATAAACTAAATAGCTAAATAACAAGATTTCTATCTTGTCCTTCTCTGAGATTCCAGCCGTAGCAGGAAAGATCCAGAAAAGAAGCACATGCACAAGCAGAAGTTCAGGTCGTTGAAAAGCTGGGCATCTAAGGAACCAAGATATAATGAGCTTTGAGATCATGTGGTTTTAAAACATAATAAGCCTAAGGCTTATCTGTTTGATTCCTAAGCCATTAGGATGCACTCGGTTCATGTTGTTTTAGCTTTTGAAAAATTGGAAAGCTTATTCCTTTTTCTTTTCTTTAAAAAAAACAGCCCAAGACAGAAAGAAAAAAAAAAACAACACCAGGGGTGTGGTTATGAGCTTTAGAAACTAGTGATTTAGAAGTAAAAAACCATTGCTTATAAGATGACTTGTGCAGAGACTGGCATGATGACTGCCTTTAGGACACTTCATTAAAGCACAAATAGCAAGGGGATGAAACGTTCCATTTGCAATTCCTTCTTGTCTCTTTGGTACATTTAATTTACTTTTAATATAATTATTCATTACTTAATACAGTCAAACATTATCTACCTAAATATCTGTGGTATAAAAATGTATTTATCCAAAGTGAATTCATATCCCTCAGTTGTTTCTGACATATCAAACAGCACTCTGTTCTGCAGAACCTTTTCCTAGTGTGCTTTATGTGACCTCCCATTCCTGTCAGATAAATAAAGAAAGGCAAGAGCATGCTTTTAAGGGCTGTCCTGCCTATCTCTGGGTTTATAAAATGTTGCTGCTAGAATTTTGGGCAATGTAATGAGCAGCTTGCTCACTAGCCACTCACACAGCATATTGTCATCCCAGCACGGAGGGTATTTTCCATAAACAAAAAGAGATGGTGAGAGAGGGTTTAAAAATATAGAGGGCTTACTTTCTCATCTGACTGAGTTAAACATAAAACATCAGTGGAGTCCTTTTGGGGTCAGTGGAGTTAGACCAATGTTTTAGCAATGAAAGCTGGGAATCAGGCCCTTGATGTGCTTAAGTTTCATAATGCTGGGATATATTGAATTCTGGTAACTGTCTGGGCCTCTGTGCTTCAGTGATTCCCACAGTTCTTGCCTCTAGTTAGCATCACATGTAAATGAAGTTATTATAATTTGAACTTCTAAGACGTGTAAGTGGCAAATTAGCAACTGATACTGCAGGAAGACATCAGGCAGCATTCTTATAGCTAGTGTGCTGGGCAGGGCTTTTGGAATGTATGTTCAAAATAAAAGCTGGGAAGCTAGATGGCATTAGGGATTGGTAATATGAGTATGTTGGCTTTTGAGTTCTGTGTCACAGATTTGAATGTAGCCTAGGAAATGAAAGCTGTTAGCTACTTCATGGTGCTGCCTCAGGAGAATATATAGGCTTCGCATCAATTCCTTGTTCTTGAATCAAGGGATGTTCAGCCCAACAGAAATCCTTCCACTAATTTTGTTGACTTCTGTGAGCTTTGGGTGACCTAATGGGCAGTGTAATATTGCTGTATATGCATTGTGTGTAAACTGCATATCCTTGAGCTGAACGTTCTCTCTGGATGAGAGTCCTGACAGAAAGTCCAAGCCTGAGATCTAAACTCTGGCCTGGAGACAGCCCCTCTGTGTCAGCATTTGGACATGTCTGTGGAATAGGGTGTGGAAAGCAAGGGTCGTTCCCTGCCTTGTGGATAAATAGAGAATTTCCCAGGAGTGGTAATTTGGTACATTAAAGACGGAAATCCTTCCCCCCAAGAAAATCAAAACCACCATGACCAAAAATACCTTTTTATTATAAATATCCATGTAAGTAGTGTCTTTCTGAATTCACATTGTTAAGTCTGTTGTACCAGTCTATATATAATGTCACTGTGTGTTACTCTTCTCCCTGCTGATGCTTAGCACCTTTTACCCAAGGTTCTCAAAGTCACTATAAAACAATAATGAATTAAGCTGCACAGTATCCCTGCTAGTTAGGTAAATGCCATTTCTGTTTCCACAGATGGGGGGGAAATGAGGCACAAAGAGGTTAAGTGCTTCACCTAAGGTCATGCTCTAATGCATCATTGTCCTTTTTCTGCATGGTGAGGGCTCTGTCCCCCCTGCTGGAAAAACTGCTCAGAACTGTTCTCTGACTCTGAGCATATCTGGTGAATCTCATTCATACAGACAGAAACTGGGAGCTGGAATTATACACTTGTCCTTCAGCTACCTAAAGCAGACTTCTGAAACTTGAATTAAAGGACATCTTTATTAGCTATCTGTAGCGGTAGTATTTCATTAATGACTTATTAATACCTTCCTGTGGGTATACCCAGTATAGGGCAACATAATCATTGTGTATTACACCCATGTAACAAAGCACAGGTTAGAACTGTCTTACAACTGCTGGTCCTGTGATATGGAAAAGGCCTTGTGGTGGCTTGAAGCTTCATGCTCCCCATTTCGGAGTGTTTTAGGGATATTAGCAGCATTGCTGAACACAGTAACACTTTGTTTCTATATTGATTAAACTTTTACATACCCTGCCATCTTCACAAATTTGTCATTCCTCTCATTTCTCTTACCCCCATAGTTTTGGGAAACAGCTGTCATCACTATCTTGCTGATGAGGGCAAATGGCTGAAATGACAGAAACGTCATTCTGTTTGCAAACAAGATGAAAGAAAACCTGAAACTCAAATGCACTTTCAACCGTCAAGTAGAGAAAACTGTCATCAGATTGAGACTTGATGGTAAAAGATTCCTCTCCTGTTCTTATTTTATATGCAGGCAGAGGCAGGAAACGATGAAGACCAGAAAAAGCAAGTTTCAGGATCCAACACACACAATTCCCAAGGGGCTGGTAGTCTTTTTTTCATATTTTTACCCCTCTTTTTCACAAGAGTATCCAGGACATGTGTGAATGATCATACTGTCTTCCACTCCCAAGTGGCTTCAAGTCTGTTCTTCAGCTCATGATCACAGACTCTGTATGAAAGCACAGAGCCTCTTAATATGACAGCTCTAAGGGACAAGTCTGAGCTGATGAGACAAAGTTTTGTCAGCCAGGTGTCTTGTAAAGACTTTGTTTTTAGTGGAAAGATGAGACTGTCTACAGAAATAGTTGCCAAGAGCTTTGTTTTTCCTGCCTTGTTTGCTTCCTTGTTACCGCTCTGGCTGGTCAGTGATGAATGATTGCCAAGTTGTTGTCTTTTCACATCTCTGTGTACAGTGTGCCCATTGCTCCCACCATCTCTGCTTTGGAGCTATTATATATGGCAGGTTGCTGTGCTGGTCCCAGCATGATGAACAAGAGCTTCATCGGCATTCAGGTCTGGATGCAACTAATAGGAAGGAGATGGCTTGTTCCTCACATAAGCAGAATTAAGGGAAAGCAAAGGAAAGGATGATATTCATCCTCCTGCTCTGCCTGTCAGAATGTCTTATCCTATCTCACACCCACTCATGCTTGTGCACTGGTGTGCACACGTGAACATATATTACAAATCTGCTCCTGACATTGCTGCTTCTGAAATTTGATGGCTTTTGAATAGCTCTTCTCCCTTCAGGTATCTGTTTGGCTAAAACTGTGTCTTTCCAACTTCATCTAGATAACATAGAGTTCTTGAGTAATGCTTAGAGGCCAGAAGTAGAGCACAACAGCTTCTCCAATAGAGCGTGTTCTCTCATCTTTGCAAAGCTGCAAGGAACAGCTGTGTGTTGTTCTTGAACTGATGTTCTTAGTCTTTCATATATACCAGCCTCTGTGAAGGCCAGTTGGAGAAACAGGGACAGAAGTCACATTACCCATTTTGAATCTGCAGGTCATGTATCACCAATTACTTTTAGACAAGGTCAAGCAAGAATCTTAAGAAGAGTCAAACTGCGTAATTAAATGCCGTCCCCCAGGTAGCTGATGTGTACTGAAGGACTCTGAAAAATACTGTAACAAACAAGGTTTCTCCTGTTTGGTCCTCCAAGCAACAGTTTTATGGTACAGATGAAGAAGCTTCATCAAGAATCCCCTAGACTTCTCAAAATAGAAGATGAAGTGAAATAGGTGCAAGCTTTTAAATTTGAGGGTGTAGAGTTGACCCTTAATGCTTTACTCTGACCCTTATGCATCTCTCTGATCACAGACAGTAATTTGTAGGCATCTCCACTCTTTCTTATCCACATGCAAGTATAGGCACGCATCCACGCCCCCTCCTACTTCTCCTGTTTTTTGGGCTAGTGTTTACTATAAAAACACAGGAGGCTATGCTTTTGCCTTGGTCCTCTAGCCACTGGAGTTCAGTTGCTAGAGACCACAGTATTAAAGGCAGTTATGCTGTGACAGTGCTTGTGAAGCTAAAGATTGTGAAATGTCCACCTGTCCTTTGAGAAGGCCTTTGTCCTAGGAGCTCAACGGTGATTGGTGTCCTCATCTTTCAGGTTAAGTGCAGGCTTAGGGCTACAGGGATGATGCTGCTTCCCATCTTCTAAAATTATGTTTTTGCTTTATATTTCTTAAGTACCACTTCATTAGAAGTGGCTAGAGAAATGAAGAAAGTTTCTGCAAATGCATATGTGCTCTTTTAATAAGATTTTAAGAATCGAAGTCCTTCACAAATGCGTCCAAAGGAGAATGTACATAGCCTCCATGTCCCAAAGTTAGTTATACAGTCCTTAAAGTAAACAGACACATATTAAGTCCTCATTGAAGTTGATGGGAAATAGAATGAAGTTCTTTTGAACACTTGCACCTTAGCAGTTGCAGCAAGGTGGTATCCTGGAGTGTGGGAAAACAGAGGAGCTAGAAGGTATGTTTGTATTATTTAGGCAAGTCTTCACGAGTAAGGGTAGAGATTATTTTCTCCAGTATACACAAGGGGACTTAGGGCTTAATAACATTAAAACTTCTGTTTTTTCAGTTGGTCATTACTAAAAAGATCATTATTTTCTGCAGGCAGGGAAACTGAGGCAGTGTTCCAGTTACTCATGAAACTTCTGACAGAACAGGAAGCAGGATCCAAATTCACTAACTCCTAGTACAATGCTAGAAACTTACCTTTTCACAGGAGTTGCACACAGAGGTTTCGGTATGGGAACAAAAAATGGGAGGAATAAAGCATATGTTGCCTTTACACAGGTTCTTCAGTTGCTACTGACAACCCCCATAAATATTTTAAAGCTTTCTGCTCTTACGTAGATAGCTTTAGAAGTTTACCTGCTTAGGTAAATCTCATAGGCTAGAAACCTAAATTAACAACTATGTTGGCTACTGGTGGAGAGAGATAAACAGCAATGACTAATCAAGCTCAGGGAAATTCAAATCATGTGGTTCTGTGAATCTCAGAGCAGTTGTAGAGTTTGTTTTGAGGTCCAGAAAGTGGTTCCAGCCCTCTCTATACTTACCCAGGCAGAATGAGTTTATTGACACTAGCCAAAGGCATAAGCTAAATAGAATTGCCAAGCACAGCAGATTGCCAGGGGCATCCAAACAGCTGGAACCCCAACTGCCTACTTTGCAGACCACAGTGACCACCAGCATTGAGAAAGGAAATGTGAAGCAATGATTACCTTGGTGGTTGGATCCAGGGTTGCCCCTGCTTTCCTGATCTTCCCAGTAGATGCTGCAAGCCTGATCCTTCCTGGGACAGGAATGGTAAGGTCTTTCCCTTCCTGGATTTCTTCCCCTTCCTGGGACAGGAATGGTAAGGTCCCAGCCATCATCCATTGGATGGGAGCCTTCAGTTCCCCTATGCTGCTGAGAAACTCAGAGCTAATTTTTGTGTTCACTGGGGGTGGTCTGGATTGCTGGAACACTGTGTATGCTGCAACATGGTATTTGGTGTGGAGTTCACTAAATGATTAGCTCTCCTCCAGAAGGTATCCCTGGATAGCTGTGTTAGTCCTGATGCATGCAGCTTTCAAGTCACTGTCACTAAATAAGCCTACTCTTGAAGGTTTAGAGTCCTTCTTGCTGAGCCTCTGTTACTACATAACTTTAGAGTTGCTTCTCTTCAGTCTTTACATTGTGGAATAAAAACCCCTGTATTTACTCCTCCTACATACGGTGGCCTCACCATGTCTCCATCGTTATAAACTCTTGTGTAATCTCTGTAGCTTCTTCTGCATTTAAAGTCTTATTTAGCTAGAATCCTTCCTTTCTGATTGTGGCGCTCTCTTAAATTGGCAAAGGAAGACAGGACATGGATCAGGACACAAAAAAATCAACAGTGAGGAGCCCTCTCAGCTTTTCTAATCTCCATTCAACATCAGTGTGTAGAATAACAAGAGATAAACCCTGGAAGAGTATTGGTGTTGGTGGGACTATTCCTTTCTACAGGGCTTCAAAGAGCAAATGAAAAGAGTAATGAGAAAAAAGTTGCATCACTGGCTCTTTTTTGGTGCTGGATAAAGTAGGGTTGTAGATGGACCTAAAACCCTGTATGTAAGCAGCTGGTCATTGAAAAGTTCAAAAATAGAATTAAAGTGATATTTCTTAAACTTCTTGGGAGGCCCAGTCATGTGTTATTGGTAGCAGGAAGGATTGTACTACATTCAGGGAGACATATCGAAAGAAGAAGTATCACCCTAGCAATATATCCTTTTGGATGTACATCAAGGGACTGGATGTCCCTCCTTGATAGAGCCCTCCATGGCATATCACTGGTCCCTACCAAGGAGGTTCCAAGCAGGAACCGCTCCTTGGCATATCAGTTGTACATGTGAAATGGCCCCAGCTTCACTCCAGATGTGGGAGTATTTTTTTTTTTTAGACAGCACTGATTAAAAACCAGAAGCAGTTTGCACCCTTCTAGGGATAAGTACCAGAAATATATGAAAAAAATGTAGCAAGCAGCAGAGACCTTATCCTTTATTCTTTTATTTTCCTTTCCTTTGTTAATGGTGCTATTCTTGAGAATCTTGCAAAGATTTAAATTTCATTCTTTGCTCATTTTGGAGGCATTTAGGAGAGAAGTTGTGAAGCTGAGGATGTTCTTCTAGTGCCTGACCAAAGGCCATCACACATGTAGGGAAATCTGCAGGTTTACTAAAAACAGCTCAAGTACTGTCAACAGAACAGAAATAATTATAGAAATGTTCAGAGTCGTCAGAAAAAATGTTCTTTAAAACTTCTTCCTTTAGAAAATGATTTTTTTTTCTTTAAAATAGATTTTGAAGGATAGTTGGGAAATCTTATTTAAATAGTTTTGAATACAGTTTCGATGATTGCTCTTGTTTAGAGCGACTTTTTATCATGACAATTTTGAGTGATTTAAATCTCAGGGGAAAATGAAGAGTGACCCAAAGTGCATTTTTTAGAATGTTTACTTGGGAAGAAATTTTGAAGTCTCAATTTTCTGTTTTCAATCATTATTTCACACACTTGCCTGAAGATCTAGAAATAAATCTTTAGATTAAGACATCTATTACCTGTTATAGCTCTGCTCATTGTATTCACTTTTCTGTCCTACTCAAGGCCATGTATAAGCTCATGACATTCAAGGTTTGCTTGTAAGTGATTTCCAGAGCAACACCTTTCCACCGGTGAACCATGACGATGACAGTGTATGATGGCATTCTGGATGTATGTTCTTCATCTCGGTGCTCCAGTGATATTAACCCTGTTGCAGATGGTCTGCGTCCTGAATAAGCACTGTATCCCAAACCAGGTTATTTGTGTCCTTGTGCCTTCTGCCTTTGGGCTTGGGCAGGAGAGTTGAACATCATCTCCATAAATATCTCTTGTAAAGTGGGTCATTAATTCTTTAAAATGTTTTGCTGTCAAAATAGCAACATTAAGGGATGTTTGTTTTCTTTTAGCAACTTCCTGAAGCTTACAGAAAAAAACTCTCTTTTTCTGGCTTTCAGGTTCAAGTTTTTCTGATAGATATATTTGCCCATTTTTTTTTTTTTAGACAGCACTGATTAAAAACCAGAAGCAGTTTGCACCCTTCTAGGGATAAGTACCAGAAATATATGAAAAAAATGTAGCAAGCAGCAGAGACCTTATCCTTTATTCTTTTATTTTCCTTTCCTTTGTTAATGGTGCTATTCTTGAGAATCTTGCAAAGATTTAAATTTCATTCTTTGCTCATTTTGGAGGCATTTAGGAGAGAAGTTGTGAAGCTGAGGATGTTCTTCTAGTGCCTGACCAAAGGCCATCACACATGTAGGGAAATCTGCAGGTTTACTAAAAACAGCTCAAGTACTGTCAACAGAACAGAAATAATTATAGAAATGTTCAGAGTCGTCAGAAAAAATGTTCTTTAAAACTTCTTCCTTTAGAAAATGATTTTTTTTTCTTTAAAATAGATTTTGAAGGATAGTTGGGAAATCTTATTTAAATAGTTTTGAATACAGTTTCGATGATTGCTCTTGTTTAGAGCGACTTTTTATCATGACAATTTTGAGTGATTTAAATCTCAGGGGAAAATGAAGAGTGACCCAAAGTGCATTTTTTAGAATGTTTACTTGGGAAGAAATTTTGAAGTCTCAATTTTCTGTTTTCAATCATTATTTCACACACTTGCCTGAAGATCTAGAAATAAATCTTTAGATTAAGACATCTATTACCTGTTATAGCTCTGCTCATTGTATTCACTTTTCTGTCCTACTCAAGGCCATGTATAAGCTCATGACATTCAAGGTTTGCTTGTAAGTGATTTCCAGAGCAACACCTTTCCACCGGTGAACCATGACGATGACAGTGTATGATGGCATTCTGGATGTATGTTCTTCATCTCGGTGCTCCAGTGATATTAACCCTGTTGCAGATGGTCTGCGTCCTGAATAAGCACTGTATCCCAAACCAGGTTATTTGTGTCCTTGTGCCTTCTGCCTTTGGGCTTGGGCAGGAGAGTTGAACATCATCTCCATAAATATCTCTTGTAAAGTGGGTCATTAATTCTTTAAAATGTTTTGCTGTCAAAATAGCAACATTAAGGGATGTTTGTTTTCTTTTAGCAACTTCCTGAAGCTTACAGAAAAAAACTCTCTTTTTCTGGCTTTCAGGTTCAAGTTTTTCTGATAGATATATTTGCCCACTTTAGGCAATAGTAAAAATGGGAAAGACAAGTCCTGCCCTCACTTCTGTAATGTTACTGCTGTAAATTCTTTCTTCACAGACATTAGGGCATTTTTTTTCTTGTTTTCACACTGAGGGCCTGCATACTGGTAGGGAAGGAGGTAATATGGGCCTTTTATTTGAATATAGGTGGATGTTTTCAGAGGTAGAAATGGAAAGGAAGACACCAGTTACTGACAGATGGCCATGACTGGTTACTTAATTGTTACTTTAACTTTTATTCTTTTTTTTAACAACTCTTATGATGATGGTGATGTGCAAATAACGGTAGCTTCAACTCACTCTGTATACCTCTCCTGACACTCCAGGGCTGATTGAGAGAAGGAGCAGTAACAATGTTGGTCAGCAAAGACAAATTTGATTAAATTATTTTGAAGGGCAGCTCCATGATAGAAAAAGGAGCACATTTTGCAGTCATTTTTCCCCTGGATCTTTAAAACGCTTTAAAAGATTAATTCCCAGCTATCTCTAATTGGGAGATCTACCATTGCCAGCAAGATTATTTTGGAGATATTAATCATTCACTCTGTGGTCACTAGGAGAAGGTGCAGAGCTGAGATCTCTGCTGCCCATCCAAGGTTTGAGATCACCTATCAACTCTTCAGTCATGATGCAAGAAAGCATTTGTAATGCTCTTAATGTTACTGTTTTTTCCACTGTCATTTGTGCTGATCTCATTTGTATGTCCGTTTTTCTGTGTTTGTCTCTCTCTGTCTTGGTCTTTATCTCATTTTCCCATACATTCTTTTTTGGTTTTTGTCCTTGTACTTCATCTTTGTCTTAACTCAGTGTCTCTCACTTCTTTCTCACTTGTTTTCCCCTTTGTCAACCTGTTTTCCTTTAGTCTTTTTTTGTGCATGCCTCTCTCTTCCTCTCTGCTCTCCCTTCTCTACTCATCCTTTATCTCTTTCCCACTCTTTCTCTTTTTTCCAATTCCATTAGCGAAAGTAGATAATAACTTGTGAATTCAAGTGGAACTTCATTTCTGAAACCGTACACTCGTGCTGGAACCCATTAAGCTCGATAGCGAGAAATGAGAGAAATCATAATTATCAGGCCAGTAAAATACATGAAACATAAAATTTGTCAGGGAAAGTAATTGAAATTATTGGAGCAGTTGGGTCCTGGTGCTGTGCAGGCCCTCAGTGATAATGGAAAGGTTACGGGCAATGTTTAGCAATGCTGATGAGGCCCAAGGTGACTCAACGCCACCACAGTCAGCAACTTTATGCTCTGCTTACATTAATTTGCTAATCCATCTTTGGAAATGGCCTGGCTGAGCAGTGCATCGGGGTTTGTAGAACCCCTGCCAAAGACCTGGTGTAGCCAATGTTGCAAAACTTTTGCTTTCGTTTTCCTGTTACTTCATCTCCCTCTCTTCTGCTCCTTTTCACATCTCTGTTCCTTTCCTCTTCTTTAGTCTTCCCAACAGTTTCCCACTGGAGCCATTTTAGAGCTTGCCTCTACGGTCACAATATGCTGATTATTTAAAGCTTGTACTAAGGCAGTCCCATCCATTTCTCTAGCATTCCCCTCTGAGAAGCTGCACGTACTTCAAACTACCGGGGAAGTCCAGGAGCTGTCGCTGATGTTTCTGTTCTCTCTTTGTGAGTGGGGAGGCTAAATCAAAGGGAACTAAAGTTGTCAGGATCCAAGCTGGACATAATGTATTTACATCTCTGGTTACTCTCTGCCTCACCACTAGATCAGCCCTCATCCATTTCTTGACTAAAGAGATTGCAAGGGCTCTTGCAGAGCCATTGCAGCCTTCAGTGCAACTAGCCAGGGGATTTGTGCTGATGCTGATTCAGTGCATGCTAAGTATCCCTTTGGATTCCGTGTTGCATAATAAAATGTTATTTGTATCTGCTCCAGTAAGGCAGCCTTGAAAAATTGGCACGAACGTTGATCAGAGAAGGTACAAAATCTACTCGCCCCCTCTCATAAAGGCAAACACTAATGAACTATTTGTTCTTCATGGAGAGAATGATTTTGCAGGGCTCCTTGTTTTTAAAAGGGAAGGAGATGAGGAAGGAGAGAGAGGAAACAGCATCTGCTTCTCTTTAGAGCCTGAAACAGATTGCGCGAGTTACTGAATCATCCAGTCCCCTCTTTCTTTCTGAAGGGTTAATGTGATCTGGAGAGAATGATATAATGGTCGGCACTTTCTCCTTAGGATCACTGTTGGGGTGACACATGTAAGCCCCAGTTAGATCAGCCTGGTGTCTCCTCCTTAGTTTCCGTACCTGTCATCACCCTCTACCCATCCGTCTTCGGTCCAGGGGCTTTGTCATTCTTCTGGAATTTCAGCCCAGCCATGTGTTGTTCACAGAATGTTCATGGGCCATTTTCAGGGAGACTGAAACGCTCTCTGCAGGGCACCCACTTTAGTCCCACCTAGCACAGGTATCATCACCCCATTCCAGCAGCCTGCTCTCGGGCTCCTATGATACAGGTTGAGGCTGTTTGTTCTGAAAAGGCCTGAAAGCCTAACAGGGCCCATCTACACAGCATGGCCATAAAAATAATCATACTGTTGCAATCTACATGGAAAGAGTGGCGGGTTCTGTTACATTGCCTGTAGTCTCCTTTTTCCCTCTTCAGCCAAACTGCCCAGTGCTTTTCCTGCTAACTGGTTGCTGCTATGGAAGCAACTGCATTTCGATAGCGTTGTGCAGGAAGCAGTTTTGGGGGTCGCTTTGATAGGAGGACTGCCTTCTCCAACTAGGCACACTATTAAAAAAGAAAACCTGATAAAACAAAGCCCAAATTGTAATGAAACAAAGTCCTCTGTCCGACAAGTCTTCCCCAGATGTGGTGCTGAGAATGTCATTTTTATTGCCGATACATTTAGCACAGCTAAATTTCAAACCCCAGAAAAAAAATGGTGTTTAACGAACTGGGCAAACAACCTCTTGCAAGCAGCAGTAGGAGTAGCACAGCTTATTAAGGTTGATGCGTCGGTTCAAAGCAGAGCTCCTTATTATAGGGCATACATTACACACAGCTTGTCTGAGGGGGGCAATTGTAGATATCTCTTCTATTACCATTAGTACTTTTCTGATGGCAGTTACAAAACCACTGGGTAGGACTTTGCCGCTGCAATTTAAGAATAATCTATGGTCATTTTTCCGGCATTCCCCCCTGAAACTCTTGTCAGGCACTGGATTTAAAAAGTCTCTGCACAGTCCCATCAGAGAAAACAAGAAATCAACAGCTGTAATGCCAGTAGATAATAGAGAAGTTATATGGCATTGGAAGAAAATGAGGCATCATTACAAATGGCCTGGGAACAAGAATTATCACCGACTCTTGAAATGGCTTGAATGCACTTTCTCCCCCTGACACTTGGGTAGATAGTCTTTACATTTAAGGGACTGAAGATTATATTGGTGTTTCTGTCCCTGGGAGCCTGGCTTTTCTAAGCAGCTAAGAGAAGTTGTAAGGAAGCCCGAGGGAAGATGGAAGAGAGGGGGTCATTTTCTTCCTCGCTGAATTGCTTTTTGCCTCTGGCAAAATCCAGGCCTGCTGTTCTCTGGTGGGGTAACCGCTGCTCCTTCTGCCTTGGCTCAGACCTAGAGGGTGAAAAATAGCTTACCAAGACAGAAAAATGTAGTGTCCAGATTCATATATTTGCACCACCCCCTTAGAGGCAGGCAGTTTTCTACCCGAAGGGGTGTCTTGGAAGCATCTCCGATGGTGCCAAATATAGTTCTCCATTTTTCTGGGAAGCAGTGTCTGTCAAGCAGTGTGCTTTCTGTTGGCATCGTGTTGCCAGCCCATGAATTTATGATGAGCCTTGTGAGCATCCTTCTGCCCTGAAAGACCCCAACAGCTGAAATGTATTTGAGTGCGTCTGCTTGCATTATTTTTTTTTAAATATGCAAAATAAGAAATGGTTTTCTGCTGTCCTGGTTGCAGAAAAATATCTGGAAATATAACATATTTATAGCTTCAACCCTGATGTCAGAATTCAGAGGGAAAATTAGAAAAAATGATAATATTATTAATAGTGATTATTTTTAGGAATGCTTTCTATTTTTTATATTCACAGTAATTTGTCACATGAATGGAGATTCAAAAGGGTTGCTTCAAAATATAAATCCCAGATTATAGTACTTATTCCCCTAAGATCATTATGGGAACTGAAATCTGATGTTCTCTCTGAACTTGTGCTGTCAGTGTAGTTTTTGTTAAGGTACTCAACTAGGGTAGTAGAAGTAGATTAATTTGTTTCACTGTAGCAAGCTATTTTCTCTCTTGTTACGAGACTTGATGCAGTAGCACAACTGAGAACTGTGTAGGTTGAAAATACTACAAAGTAATGTTTAAATCCAAGAAAAGATCATTATTTTTGTGATGAAGAGATTAGGGGAAAAATAGTTCTGAAGCTGTCTTTTTTTTTTCCCAAGGGAATCAAAAGCAGTTTTGGTGGTAGCAGTGAAGTTCCCTGGCTTCAAAACTTTTTCAGTTTTGCACTTTTAAAATTAAAATCAAAGCTGTGGAGAAAGAAGACTCTTGAGTGGCTTAATCTGCATATTTTCTCATTAAAAAAGAAAAGCATATAGTGGATTTTCATGCGATAATATGAATAGTCCAGATTTTTTTTAATGGACTTTAATTTTTAATGAGACTGATCCTGCAGTCTGGTTATTTATAACTTCCACAGCTTAATTAAGTCCAGTGAGAAGGACTGAATAAATGGAAGCATCTCAACCTGAGCTAGCAAATGACAATCAGAAAATGTAAGTGATGAGATTAGCCTGTAAAAGGATGCTTTAAATGTTCGCTTGTACCTTTAAATCCATGAGCTACACCAAGATGCAAATAAGGCAGTCCACGCAGGACTCCTGCTTCTTCTGCTCTGTTAAAATGTCAATTTTAAGAAAAAAATGTCTCGAGGTCAGCCTTTTGAGGTCTAGAAATGTTTCTGCTTTTGTGGGTGCTGCTGGCAAGCTGTTCGTAGACACTAGTGCATCAAAGTGTCTCAACAACGGGGCATTGCTGGGAGCAAGCAGGAAAATGAATTGCAAAGGGAGCGGCTGCTTCAGTGCATATTAAAACAACTCCATGGCAAAAACAGTCGGAGAAAAGGGCCTCGTTATGATCCACATCAGCTTTCTCCACTACATGTGGGGAGGGGGTGTGCATTGCAGAAGTATGTTTTATCTGTCTGAAGAAAAGTGATCCAAGCCGAAGGAGCCTCCAGGCTTCGAGTGGACTGAGCAGGGCTAGGTGACAGGTGGGTTTGGACTTGCTGCTCTCCTTACCCTTTCTTTTTTAGTGGGTCCTTAATGGGTCTTGCTGGCATTTTTTCTGGACTTAAGCATTGTACAGTAGTTAAGGCACCAAAAGACTGTAACACTAGGAGACCTGGATTTTGCATCAAAACTGCAGTTGTCCTCTTTGAATTTGTCAAGTTGCTTATTACTCAGTGCCTAAGCTCCATGATGGCTTGTTAAGGATACTGGTGTAACTGTAGTGCTTTGGGACTCTCTAATTTTTCAGGTTACTAGAAATTTCTATTAGAACAATGTAATGATTGTTAGTGCAAGTGCATATTACAATATTGCTGGTGACTCTTTCCACAGAAAATGAGTATTTTACCCTAAGGTAAAACAAAGAAACAATAACATCAGGCATTTGTGGTGAAAGGTAAAACAAAGAAACTATAACGTCACGCATTTGTGGTGAACCCAATTGTTGTTGTATGGCAGAAGTAGATGCAGCCAGTTAGTACAGGGCAAACCAAATCATGTGTGTTAGTCATTTCTGGAGTATCTGGGTCCCTGCATCTCAATGTTTTCCATCCTTCTGGTGTTGCTGGATGGGTATCTCTGGAGAAGAATCTCAAGATCTCCAAAGCGGACAGGTCATGGGGGTCTCCTAAGTAGAAAATCTGGGAAAAAGGGATCTGCCCAGACATTACCATCTGGGTCACACTGGAAAAGATCCTCTGTCATTCATGTCTGAAACACTAGCACAACTGGCACTTGAGCATCAGTGAAATGGGAGACTGCTGATGGCATGAATGCTTTAGTAATTGTCCTGTTTTCTGCAGGCTGATAAGGGTTTGCTTTGAGTAGTATGTGAGCTTGTATAGTCTTCCTACACAAAGGAACAATATATTTGCTTTCTTGTGGAAACTTTTTGTGGCCCTGGCACAGCTCTGTCCATACGTCTTAAGAGCAGCACTGGCAGGTCCCAGAAGGTGAATGAGCTCCCTTATAAAGTTATCAGCAGCAAACAGTTCATAGGATTGGGATGAAATTGTCTTTTTCTTGTTGATTGTTTTCTTCTTTCCTCTTCAAGAAAATGGCAGTATGAGGTAGGGCAAAGTCCTTGCTACTCGTTCTGGAGTTATTCCTTGGATTATGATGCTCCTCCTTCTACTGCTATACTATGCTATTACATTTAAATCAGTTTAAGCAGTGGTATGACAAAAGCTGTTCCCAATCTAATGATCCAGACACATGCCAGAGAAAACACCTGTCTGTTGTAGAGTCCTGACAGCTTGAAAGTTAATCAGTGGCCGAGTTTTAAGCCTATTCGAGCTGAGACAAATCCTGATAGCTTTCAGTGGACCTTCAATATGCTCCTAGAAGTGATTTTGTTGTTATTACTTCATTTCAGAAACTGGGGAAGGCTTGTGGAGATCTGCCTTTTAGAGAGAGACGACTGGTTGTATGGTGACCTCTCCCTGTCTGTCATTGCTGCCTGTTCCATTTTGGAGTTGTGTGAACCAGTGGAGGAGGAGAATTGATTTGACAAGTTTAAGATTTCCTCAGAGTTAGTTGTCATTCGGAGTTACTTGCTAGCTAACATCCATAAAGACGTTTCTGGGTTTTGAATAATCTTTAGCTAATAACGTGTTTTCCATCAGTTTACTGTGCATCTTATTATACCTGCTAGTTGCGATTGGAGTCCTAGGTCAGCCTGTGACCCTGTTCTTAGCAGGGAATGTTATATTTCCATAATGCAGTTTTTAATGAATTAATTTTTTTCCTATATTCTCTTGAAGTCATTTTTAATACAAAGACTCTTGGCAGGAAATTCACTAGCTTGTGAATTTGCTGAAAGTGAATAGACGAGTGAAGGTTTTTTATATAACATGCACACATTTGCGGAATAATGTTTTTTGCCATAATCACTTAAATGTATTAGCTTCCTTGCATAGTTATGTCAGCTCTGCATGTCTGAAGCATCTACCTAATGTATTGTAATTACATGGCTTTGTGTGTGTACAGAAGAAGCATTGCTGATCTGAGCATCTAAGCTGTGTAATGTTAAGAACTATTAGATCTTATGCCTCGGTACAAGTGCAGAGGCATATGTTTTCAAAGAAATCAAACTTGAGTTCTATCCCTGCAGATGTGTTGGACTTTTGATAGGCAAAAATAAGCATCAATGAATTAATAACTGTGTTGCATAATGAAAACAAGATACTCTCATTTTTCTGAAAGCATTGAAACATAAAAATGAAAAATCTCACATGTAGCCTTTACTCTGTCAAAGGTTTCCATTCAGCTTAGGAATTGTTTGCATCTTCAAGTGATATGTAGCTATGTAGAATAGGTCAGTACCCCCTAACGTGGCACAGTTTTGTGTTTTATATACCCCTGCTACAACATACCATAACACCTGTTGTGTGGTTCCATGATGGATTTTGAGATGCTTGTATAGCATTTCATATGGCACATCTTCAACTTTAGTGTGTCTGTTCCTTAGCTTACGATAGACTGTAGTCACCTCAAGCAACCTGGAAAGTTCATGTTCTAGGTGCTGTTAAGGTATCATGACTCAACGTATACGAGAGCTATATTGGGGGAAAAAAGATAAAACATAGGGGAAATGGAAGACTTCTGAATACACAGGGAGATCTGCAGGTCTTGATAAGAAAGGACCAGACAAGTTCTTCGAGGCCTAGCGTCCAGGCAAGTTAGATGGAAGTCAGTTGATATAGGAAGTTCAGGAAAGGTAAGCTGTAGGAGCCTTTCCTGCAGAGAGGATTCAGGATATGTCTCCATACAAGCAAAGCAAAGGACAAGACAAAGCCTATTCATGGAAGAATGGTATTCTTGTGGTAAATTTTGTTTGCTTTCTGTCAAGTTGAATTAATAAATATAGGGGTCTGCACAACTGAAACTACACCGTTCCTAGCAATAAGCTAGTTTTGGTGGATGTTGATGGGCGTGCACCTTCTAATGTGATAGTATTTGGTACTTCCATTTCTTTAGGTATTGTGTGTTGAATGATGTGTTAGTGATAGCTGCATTACAGAAGGATGCTAATTATGTAATTAAGGCAGTGGAAGCCAGAACTTAAGGGTTCAGTTTCAGCTGCAGGCATGTACTTTATCTGAGACCTTGGGAAACCTTTTGGATAAAGACAGTACAATCTTGTAAAGTAAAAAATAATTATTCTTCCCTTCCGTCTTTCCACTGTCTTGTCATCTTGAAGTTTTTTGAGGGAGGCCTTAGTCTCTTTATTACTGTGGTCACATTACAGTATCTAGGACAGGGGAGTTCAGCTTCTTCTTGAACCAGAAGTGCTATAGCACTAGACATTATCTGTAGACGTACAGATAATGACAACTTCAGTTGTCAGTAATGAAGACGATTTGTCTGCACATTGAACGTTTCTATGGATTCCGGTAAGGAAGAAGTGGAAAAATCCCATTATTACGTGGGAGAAGGGGAGGGAATGTATGGAGTATCAAGGCACAAAACCCCACATGAGCCACTTTGCCTTTCCAATTTCTCAATGTTATTTGTTACTTCAAGATTTTTCAGTGACATAACGTGACAGTGCTGCCTACCCCCACATGAGATCTCTTATCAACACGTGGGTTGTGAACACCTGCTTGCACCTTATGTTGCACCGTGCTGAGAACGTGAAATTCCATTTGGAAACATATCAAAAGCATCATTGCCCTGCAGCCCCTCTGGTCTTCCAGCCTGAGACTGTCCTGTGAACCAAAAAGTATCCCATACCTCTTTAAGACAGTATGAGATTTTGAAAGTATTTGTGAACACCTTTTGTGAGGGGGGACATAAACTGTTCTTTATGCATCTGCTCTGAGCTGTTACTATTACATCTGTTTAACATTCCTGAGTTGTTTCAGATTCCAAAGTTTTAGGTATTTAATGCAGAACAATAAGGGGGAGGAGGACAGAACCCTCTCACCAGTCATTTGTCTTCATCACAAGAGGTGCTCATCCCTCGTTTCTATGGTGATCATGCAACTCTGTGATTTGTTGAAGTTCACACCTCCCTCTCAGCTCTGAGAGGAGATGCTAAAGGAGAGGCCAATGTAATTACTAACCTTCCAGCTATCCAGCAGCCCTAGGGCTTATCTGCTTTCATCAAGAGAGGACTGTGCCTAAAGTATAAGGACCTGACAGTTAAGGAAGTTGTGCTTCATAGAAGGGCGAGAAAGGTAGGGCCAGAGGAAGCTGGGGGTGAAATGTTTGCTTACCTCTAGAAGACACCAAACATGAAGTACGTGAGGGACATTTTTTACAGCATTAAGCATTGCATTTGGAAAGGTCTAAAAGCTGATCCTACACATACATTCTGTCTCTCACACAGGCACGTACTCAGGTACTTACACAGGGAATCTGGAATAGCTCCACTCAAATAAGTGCAATTATACATCTATAAAGCAGGATGAGGTGGGAGGAAAATTGGTCCTTTTTGATGGTAGTTTGCAGCAATACTACATTTTCATTCTCTTTCCTATGAGGGTATTTCTAGAGCAAGTAAATGAGAAGTTAAAGGAAAACTAAGAAAGCATTTAACTGCCGTGAGCCTGAGCAGTATTTTAGCTCCAAATGTGCTCAGGTCAAAAGGTGACAGGTCACTCCACCTCCCAGCATACAAGGGCTGGATCCAGAAATCAGCATGAACCTCAGGTACCTGTTTAACATGAAAGAGGCCAGTCATGTTCTGTGAGTGACAGGACCTTCCCTTTGAATGTAAACAGCAAAGTGAGACATTTGGTATTAGTATGATCACTGATGGGTATACAAAATAAGCAACAATACATAGTTTGGGGAAGACAACTATGGAAGAGGTGATCACAGCTCTTGAGAAAATTCTTGGTCCCATTTCATTCCTCAGATGGTGTGAAAGATACTGCATAATAGTTGAAGGGAAACATTTGGAAGGAGAGGTTATTATTTATTCTAGCTTACTAGCATTTTCTTCTTTACCTTGCTGCTATGTGTCAAAATAAATAAAAATTAATTAGGACAAAAGGAGTCCATTAAATCCTTCCGTGGGTAAAACACAGAGGTGGGAGAGGAAGGACCAGAACCTGCTTTCTCCTTGGGCTCTCTAGGAGCAGAACTAGGCACTGTAAATTCTCCTGAACATTAAGCCTCCTGTCTGGAATTGTGGGAGAATTCCAAATGATGCCAATATCTCAGCTTTTTAAGATTTACCATCCTTTTCTGTCCTTACTGTCTTTCCGAAGTGGTCATTTGGCTAAGGCAACAGTCAGCATTCATATTTGATTTCCGCAATCCCAGAGGTTTTAAGAAGGGGAAAAAAATCTTTATAAATTCATTGAGTGTCAAAGACCTGCTTGTTTGCTTTACATCTCTTAGCAATCCTGCTCCACCTCCCCCTCTCCCTCTGTATTCTCCATTCAGCTTGAAAAAAACCTCACGTTTGAGCCAAAGGGGATTTACATGGTAGTAGTTCAGTTCAGCAGATATTTTGTTGTTCTTCTTTAAGTGTTTTGAAAAACCAAATTCATAGAATGAGAAAGCTCTGGGGAATTTTACAAGATTCAGAAGGGCTTGAAGTGCTGGAAATAAGAAAATTTTCAGAGAGGAACCCAGGAGTACTGAAGATTGGAAATTCCATGTTCCAAATGTTCATGGTGTGGCCCTTTTTAGACCCAAAGAGGAGTTGTTACTGGATGAGCAAACTAATGGGAGTAGAAGCAAGTTAAAGAGTTCAGTAACACCTATGAGCTATTACTTGTATCTTGATATTTGGTGTGTGCTATCTTCAAAATGAAAAATACATGGACCCAAGTCCTGTACTAAAAGCCAAAATTAAAGCCATCATTTTTAATAGCTTATGTCTTTTTATTTTACACAGTTTATTTCCTCAACCCCTCTTATCTCAACTAACATCTTGGATTTTTATCCACCAAGGTAAACCTGAAGACTTTTCAGCAGAGTAACTGAATTTGCTGCAGTACACGCAGCTTCTTCACAGGCCTTTAACAACTGTGCTTTTCATTTAGCAAAGACTGATGCAGGGCCTTATGCAACCGTGGAACACTGCAGAGGTGGTTGCCAGGTGGGCTAGGTGCTCATTCCAGCAGAGCAATCTCCATCTCTACCTGGTTCAGGATAGGTAGATGAGTCTCAGTAGGTAGACATCAGGGGTGTGCTCAGCCCAGTCCCGGTCCAGCCACGGTGGACCACTGAGGTTCCCTGGGTGTCACTTGCATGTCCCAAGTCTTCATCACCTACAGAGTATCATTTCTTCCCCAAACCCTCAGCTTGAGGCCATTTGAAGATTTTGGCATGTTGCTGGGAGGAACATTCCAGTGAATTCTGAGTTGGCTGTGAAATACCTGAGCGTGACAGACATGCTAAGAACAGAAGTACCTTATTCATCAAGTATTAATATCACTTAAATTTTCCCAGGATCTTAGCAATAAATCATTACCTCCTTTCTCCCCTCCACACACCAGCTTGTCTGTAGACTTGGACAGTCAGCCAGCCACAGAGAAGGATTGCTTCTGGCTTTTGGGTCTGCAACACAATTAATTAGTTATGAAGGTTATTTTAGGAATGTTAGTTCCTTCCAGTTTCCCGTAACCTCACAGTAATGTACAAGATTGGTAGAAAAGCATGCAAATTTTATCAGCCACTCTGTAACTATTGTGGCATTGAACCTTTTCACCCAAAAGTCATTGCACCAGTCATGTGATCACAGCATTGAAGTGTTTATGTATTGTCTACAGTGATTTTCCTCAGAGTACTATAGAACCCATAATTATTGTAGAGAGAATAACGTTTTATCCATTAGGCCTGGAAACACTCGGAAGCATTGTCTATGGCACTGTCAACTTTTACAGGAAAATTGCTACTAGTTCAATTTAACTTGTTATTGATGCAGGTGGGAGACTGAGCAGACAAGGTCACAGTAGCCAGACTTGGATTTTTACAACCATTTCACACAGTTTGTACAGTATTGGTTTCAACAAATGTAAGTAAGGATGGCAGGGTGAAATCCTTAGCTCTATCAAGAGTAGGACAGTTTTGGTTTTCAAGGTACAGTCCGCTGTGTTGTATCTTACTGACTGGGGATGGTAAAGTTGGTCTAATTAGCTTCTTGATTATATGATAAAAAATAAGCTGACTTTACTAGGTCTGAAAATGAAAAGCTAAAGTTAAAAGCCTGAGGAATACAGGAATTGGTTTGCGGAGGTCATCTCTCTCTCCAACCTTGTATCTTTCCACTTACCTCCCGTGGACTTTTTTCCTTGATTCACTATCTGGAATTGGTAGTGGGGTGACAGAGGGTGCAACAGGGGAGGCAGAGAAAAACAAGTGCTTTGTTTCTGTGAGCGTCTACTTCCAATTTGACAGAAACAGCATCTGACTTGTGCAGGAATTCTCCCATCTGCGGGAACTTGGCAAGAGCAGCTGTTTCACAGAGAGGCAGAGCACCTCTGACCCAAGGCAACACTGAGCTGATCAGAAGTATATTCCTCGTATGCGAGCCCTCCCAGGCTGTGCAGTATCGCTCCTAACACTCTTAGGATATCAGGGCACAGCTGTTCACACATGAGGCTGAGAATTTTCAGGGAACATCCTGCAAGAGGTGCAGCAATGAATCCTCTTTGTTTGCACTTAAAGCATTACGGGTAGGACTAGAGGAGTAGATGGTTCCAACAAGAAGGATGCTTTCCTGCGAGGATTACAGGGTAGCATAGATTTCAGGGCCTGAAAATGTTCCCTCTTTTGTTCTATATAAAATTTTAATATTTTGGTTGATTGTCCTTTATTTTAGCTTAGCTGGCCCTGAGGTCTTAGAGCCGTCATCCCCAGCATCTGTAAACACTAACCACGTATGTGTGCACAAATAACAATTAAGAAGAGGTTGAGATATGATCAAACTGAAGAAAAGTTGCAAACATGAATAAATCCTTGTGGGTTGTGTTGTATGGAACGTATAAAACATTTCACTGTGTCTTGGAGGAACAGAGGAAATTCAGAATGCAGGAAAGGTAGAGATGGTGCTTTTCTTCATGGGTATGCAAGTGCATTTGAACAAACCAAAGCATGGGAGGGACAAAACCTGAGAGCTTGCAGCTCTCTTTGGTCTTCTAGACTAGAGAGCACTGACTTATCCAGACTTGCAAAAAGGGAAAAAGGTTTTAAAAATGTTCTAGTTGTTAGAAAAGCAGCATATAATGTTACCTTGGCAACCCAAGATGCTCTGTGTTCAAAGAGAGATAAGGAGAGTTTTTAAAAGTCTGGAGACACCAGACCTGGTGTGTTGGTGAAAGGCTCTTCAGAACAAGTACTTACCTGCATGCAGGTGTGATAAGATTTTTAACAGCAATTGCAGTATGTCTGGAGTCTCTTGTGTGTGTCAGCAATTAAATCTGTGCCCCCCAAAAATGCAAAGGTACACGTGAGTTGTAATCTTTCATTCTTTTTAGTTTAATCTTCTTTCTTCCTGCAGTCTAAGGTACTTCTGTTCATTGATTTGGTAGGAAAGGAATAGGTGCTTCTATAAAACATCCTTTTGTTCCCAATCATACAAAATTTACATTTAACGTATCCTGCAGATAAGTCTAATTCATCTTCAAATTCTGTGCTGGGTGTTATTTAATTTTATTTTTTTTTTTTTGGTGGCAAGGTGACCCTTTGCATTGTGTCTAAAAACTGCACTTGTTACACTAACACAAAGTAAACAGAAATGGCATGATTTGGGTTTGGAGAGGGAGACTAAAACATTCTGGTTTGGAGTATGACAATACTAACCCCTCTCACTGCTGTGGAGCACTAACTGTGCTTCAGGGGAGGTGTAGTTTTGGGTACTTCAGAGGATCTCCTGGAAGACAGGCTGAGACTTTCATGAGAGCAGAGCTTTTAAAAAAATCCTGAGTGTTGGGCTCTTGAGAAGTTTTCTAGTCCATCCTGCAGCTCAGTGGAGGATCGAGTTGCTTAGGCTATTCTGACAGAAGTTTGTCAAACCTGCTCTTAAAAGAAAAACCTCCTGGAAGTGAGATTGTATAACTGCCTGAGGTAATGAACTTCTAGTTCTTACTCTTACAGATAGAAATTTCTTCTGTACATCTAATCTAATTCCGTTCAGTTGCAAATTAAATTAATTACCTCCTGTTCTATCCTCAGCAGACATGCAGAACAATTGATCACCATCGTCTTTGCTGCATTTTACATAATGAGAGTCTGTTATCGTGTCATACCTCAGATTTTCGTAGACTAAACAAGTCATTCCTGTTCTTTTTTTTTTTTTTTTTTTTTCTTCTGTATCCTTATATCCCATTTTTTAACTTTGTACTTTTCTCAGTGCTGTGCTCATTACTCTTCTTTTGTCTTTGGGTGCAGAGCCCAGTACTGGACAGATGATGCTTGAAAATTTGGATACACAGTGGTTGTGGGATGCTGGGAATAGGATATGTTTTCAAAGAAATAACATAACAATAAACATAAAGTGAGAGGTTTTGTCACCTGTAACTCATTTGGTATAGCAATCTTGATAGCCAGAAGAGGGTTTAAGCCCACATCTTAATGTCATCTGCTTCCCTGAATTGCTCTACTGTATTAGCTGGACAGATTATTTTTCATTTCTTTATAAATAAAAAACAAACACACAAATTTCTGGGCTGTTCAGGAGGACTAGCAGCCAAGTTCCTTCTCAGAAGTGAAAGCTTGCTAACAGTGATTGGAGCAATTAGATCTATTTTTGTCCTCTTGGGAGGATCAGTAACACATGGGCAGAAGTCTGGGAAGGGCGTGAGCAGGGTAACTTTTCCAGCCACTGCCAAACTAGTCACTAAAGCCAAACGACAGCAGAAATTACTCTTGGTCACTGAAGAGTTCTTCAGTGTCACAGATAGTGATGCCATTAATTCTAACTGGTGTCTTTCACAGATCCACATTCCTCTTCCTCCTTGAAACAGTGCTGGAGGAGGATGTTTGCTTGACTAGTTGCACAAGGAGCACCCCAAAACCAGTGCTGCCAGCTCCTGAGAAGTGCCCATTCAAATGTTCATGTTTTAGAAATAACTATGGGAGGCTGAGGCTAACCTTATTCACCAGGGTGTTTTGAGCAGCCTTAGATGAAGAATCCATCACGAAATTATAAAACAAATTTCACCCTTCTTTCTCTCTGGGAATTGTCTGTGAACAATGTGTGATCTTGAATTATTCAGCATTCAAAATCATTTGTCAGATAATTTCTATGAATAGTTTTTGACTTGCAGTTGTCCATGATCTGTTTATTGTGAATATTTGAAATCAGATCTGACTGATTAGCTCTGATTGCACACATTGGTTACCTAGGGCAGCGCTAGTCCCTGATGGGATGAGCCTAGGCCTTTGAAGTGCATTTACACAGTGAATGCTTATGATTAAGAATTTTAAATTCACTCTTCACAAATAATCTCCGATGGCCACTAAAATTTGCTGTTTCTGTGAACATTTCTGCCAGTAAACTCATTAGCTAGAATAATTGCACAAAAAGAACACAAAAGAGGGAGTAAAGCGAGGCAGACTAATTTGTTTTCAAATCAGAATGAATATTGCTGAAATATTCCACTCTTTCCCAGACCTTTGAGACTTTGCTATGTAAGAGTATTTTGTGATCTTGATAGGCCTTTTTATTCTTGAAGTTTTAACAACCCCTGTCTCTGGCTGGAAGGGTCTTTTGGATTCAGCGTTATCATGTCCACGTTCTCCCCTTGCCCTGTCTCATGTTAAGCAGATAGAAAGGCAGAAATTGAGCACATAGAAACTGTTTAAGCAGTATATGTCTTCTGCATAACCAGAGAAAAGCAGAAGGTTAACATGGAATTGATGGATATAGTTCTCCTAGATTACCTAGGCCTGATTATTCCACAATGCTTTAAGACTCTTTGGTAAAACAGACAGAGCTGATACTTGCATTCCGGGGATCCCACTGGTTTTGATTTTATTGCTTTTGGTTCCTTTTATGTTTCTGCACAGGGAGAGAGGGTGAGCCTCTTCTATAATTTCCTTCAAAACCAGAAGCCTGTTTAGGTGTTGCCTGATTAGCTTTGGGAATCATGCTTAAATAGATGCCTGGCTATAAATTTGCCATCATTCTGTCAGCTTTGGTTCCCTTTGGTTTGGTCTCTTTCCTTCTTTTTCTCTTTTCCCCACTCACTCAGGACATAAACTTTAATGATGAGATTTCATGCTCAGTCAAGTTTTTGAAAGCCACTTATGAAGCATCAATCAGATTATATACCTGCCCTGGCTGGGTGGCTGCTTTTCCCTCCCTACAAGGGGCTGATGGTCAAAAATACATAATGAGGTACCACTGACAGCCTATGAGACTACCACCTCTCACTCCCTTCCTGCCTCAAAAGCTTCTGCAAGTGATGGCTTAGTTTGTCACCGTGGAAATTGTTATTGCTTGACATTACTCCTGGAAGTATAATTGTGTTCCCTTTGCTTCTCAACACGTCCACTGACGTATTAGCTACCTTACCAGCCTATACAGGAAAGGCCTGGTAAATCTTCTCATCTTCTTTCCTGTACTTCCACCACTGTCTTAGCACCGGATCTCACGTTTCTTAGTACATTTTTACCACTCTTTATGTCAAGAGTCTAATTTCTGTTAGTCTTATTGCATGCTCTCTGGTACTCTAGAGAAATGTAGGAGAATATTCCTACAAGCCATTAAATTAATCCAGTCATACCAGCAGTGTCAGTGATAAAGAAAAGGGTCTAATAGCTTCCAGTTCATGTTAGGTTAATATGGTTCCTAAATTGTTGTAAAAATGTTTGGAAGTAGCTGAAGACTTGCCTGTGCAAGGGCTTAAAGCATCAAGGTTTTTAGTGTCCTAGTGGCATGACCTGCAGAAAATCTTTTGTTCTTTCTGTGCCTTTTCTTCCTGTGCTGGACTTCAGTGCTAATGCATCCTATTTTCAGTTGACAGGAAGAAAAAGGCTGTGTTTGTATGTGTGCTTGTGAGATGCCTGGGAATAAGCTCTGGCTCTAAGTTTAAGTCATTTATATAAAGCATTGTATTGCCCATCTTTGATAAAGGGGTCTTGCCACATGAGTACTTTTGATGGACTGTGGTGCTGTTTCACAGCTAATTAAATTGCTGGTGACTCTGCCGGTGAAGAGTGTGTCGTATTTTGGCACTCACTCCTTGCCACGCAATGGGTTGTTGCCAGCAGGAAGGAAGGATGGACCTGGGGAGACTCACTGCAACTAGTTTTACTGAAGTTTGTCTTTCTGATCCTCATGGCCTGGGAATATCATCCCTTAACTATAATCAGCTATGGATCGCTAAGGGCAGCCTTATCTTCTGCACGGTGCTGCTTCACTCATTACACTGTGCTGAATATTGGCATTTGGTTGACTTTTTCTTTCCACCCCATTTCCGACTCAGCATTATTATTTGTCAGATGCTGCCTACCCAACTGCTGTTTAAGTGAACTTTCGAAATGTAAAAAGAATAACAGATAAATATCTTCCGCTAAATAAAAAAGTACAGATATTGGCTAAAAGAGGTCTCATTACCTAGCTCTCAAGTAGAACACAGCAGCTATCTCTATGCACATTTTGACTTCTGCTAACAATATAGAACAGGAAATAAAGAAAAATCATTGTTACCACTTCAAATCATGGAGAGATCTCACAGAGGGAGAAACCTAATTATCAACATTTAAATCTGGTCAGGACATTATGACAAGCAACCATAACTCTTACAAGAAGTGTCTCAAAATTTATTAGTTCTGTAGCCAATACAAGCAAACCCTCACAAACATCAGATGTACTTTGGGCCAACACTTCATGACTTTGAAGATGAATTTTGTTCCACTAAATGATGAATGTTCTCTTTGACAAATTAATTTGGATATTATTTTTTTGTTGTTGTTCAGTATGGTTCTTTGAGGCAAGCAAAGCTTACTTTATTTGTAATCTCTTATATCCTGAGAGTGTCACTAATCTGCAAGGTCTGCTGTAAATGAATTGCTGATAGCTTAAATTGTCTGGGGCTCTGCTTTGCTGCTTTATAGAGTTGCAGAGTAGAATTAATACAACAGGAGTTGCAAGTGGTTCATTAAGGCTTCCTACTCTAGAGAGGAAGCACGAAAAAGAAGCAGTATGACGAAGGCCTGTTTAGCTTTGCTTTGCACCTGAAGTTTTCTTGCATGACTGACTAAGAACTAGGGCTGTGAACTCCCCTCTACCTTTCTGCTGAGACTGTCTGAATTCTGCAGCAGTGTTTGTTTCCAGGAATGAATGCTAACCCTTGCTCTGTGAGTACTTCATCACACCAGGAACTCGTACTCAGGTTCGTCAACACCATCAAAACAGTCTCCTGTTCTTCCCACACTGTTGTGTGTAAGTCTGTATTGTGTACCATCCCCCTGGCTGTACAAATACAAACCCTCTGACAAACAGCTTGTGTTTTACACGAGTTAAAACAGGATGAAACTTCCAACCCACATAATGTACAGCTTGCACCATGATGTCTTCAGCACAGGCTTGCCCCTGCTTCAGGTTCTGAAATCAAACTGTTTTATGCATCAGAGGCTGCAGTCTTATTTTCAGCTAATTCCATGCTTCTGTCCTCACCACCAACTCTGCTTTGCCTTTCACACTTCTGCTGTGTAATGGGCCTCTGTCTATTTAATGAGTTGATGAGCTGTTTTCAGAGATCAAATACTCTCTTCAGTACACACATACCTTCATCTACTAAAACAAATTCTATTGGCTTTGAGAAAAGAAGGGTTGACAGTGTAGAGAGAAGACTGATGAAGGGAAAGGTTGTGTGATTGCTGAGCATTCAGATTTGGGAGGCAAGAAGGGCTAGTATTTTATTCCTCCAGTGTTCTGTGTATCCATCACTCAGACAGAATCCCTGTTAGTGGAAATCTAATTCTTCAGTCACTGGCCAAAGTTAATTAATTTGTAAATATATTTCATCTTCTAAGTGACAGCCCTTTCCAAGACAGTAGCTGACAGAAAGAGCAAAGGGGTTAAGGTGTCGTGTAACACCATGTTCACCCCAGGAGATTGAGGTGACATCAACTAGTTCCATCTCCTCCACAAACAACCCTTCATAGCATGGAAATCCTGTGATTAAAGTGAGGTGGGAAGACTCTGGCATTGCTCCTGGTGTTCTGCTCCTGCTTTGCCTTTTATAAGGAGACGAGTCTAGTCTGTCTAGATTCACTTTTTTTTTTCATGGCAGTGACTCCTCCAGTGGTCACATCCACCTTCCACCCTATACAGCTCTCTCCACCACTTTGCTTCCTGATTAGCAAGAAGGGATCTTCTGGTTTTGTCTGAAAAAAGTTACCGTGAAGGGCACTGGACGGATATATGTGTGGTGGTTCTGAGATGGCAGAGATGTTGAGAAACGAGAAATTTGAGAATGGGGCTAACAAGAAGTTCAGCAAGGAAATGTTCTGCATCTGAGGCAGAATAATCCATTGCCAGTACAGGTTAGGAACCATCTCTTTTGAGTAGCAGCCCATCTGGGAAGGACCCAGGCAAAGGTAATAAGATGATAAACACCAAGCTGAATACGAGCCAGCGGAATAAGACAGTCATCTTGATTGTAGCCCAGTATGGGAAGTGTATCCAACAGACCAAGGGATTTGCCTCTGTGCAGCCATGCTGAGGCTGCATGAGGGTATTGTATCTGGTGTAAGTTCTACAGTGATGTTGAGAAACTGGGGAGGGTCCAGTGGGGAGCAACCAAGATAGTCAGGAACCAAGAAAGCATGGATTATGAGGAAAAATTGTGGGGATTTTGTTCATTTAGTTTGGTGAAGAGGAGACAGTGGAGTGAGCAAATAGTAGCCAGCAGCTACTTGATGAGTGGCAAAGGCAACAGAGCCAGACTCTTCCCAGTAATGGCAAATGGTAAAACAAGGCACAGCAGACACAAGTTGCAGGATTCAGACGAGATGTTACAAAAAACTTATTCACTGGGAGGGAAGTGTTGCATAAGAAAAAATAACCAGGTTGTTGCAAGTATTCTTGGAGATTTTTACAATTTGGCTGGACTTGATCTAGTTTTGTGTTGGAGATTAGATGAAATGACCTCCAGTGTTCCCTTCAAACAAGCATTTCTGTCATTCTGTCGAAGTTGTTCACTTTGATACAAAAAAAAAAACCAAAAAACAAAACCAAAACCCTTTTAAGCTGAAGTTGCCAACATATAAAATGGCCATCAAACCAAAGGTCTGCTATTCTGGAAAAATAAACCTTATGAAGCAGAAATAATGGTGTTTCTGTACAGCAATTGCAGGTTGTCTAGGACTCAGTCCTGCTCCAATCATATTGTGAAAATCTGTTTTGACAGAGAGGAAGCTATGCTTCAGTTTCATTTAAATGAGAAGTTTTATGAATTAGATATAAAATTAATGTATTTTGGGCAGGACCTTTCCCTATGCTGTTTATTTTGCTGTGCAATTTCTTAACTGATGATCTGGGACTACAAAAAAAGCTGATACCACTGCAGTAACACAACAGTGAAGTAGTTGGTAAAGTGGGTGTTTAAATCAGCATAGTTAACTTTGGTAGTTAACGTAAGTTTTGGATTAGAGATGTTTGTTATTTTTGGAAATAGTAAAACCTGATCAGAAGCACCTCACTGGGTAGGCTTGCACTTTGTTCACTTTTTAATTTGAAAGATAGAAGAGTGAGAAACACACTTTCTAGAAACGAAAGTGCAGATTCCAGGTCTTAAGACTCATGAGCTGCATGAAGTCTGGACATGCCAATCAGTATTTCCTTATCGTCTTTCTTTCCTTCTTTCTTTTTCAAGAAAGTATAAGAATTGGTTTGGGTCTCTCTGGCTTTATTTTTTATGTTACTTACTGATGTTTTGACATTGCGTTAGAGCACTTGTTGTGAGCAGTGACTAAATTCTCTATGCAGTGATGAAATACATATTTCTTTCTCCTTGGCATAATGCAGTGTTTATCCTGTGGATAGTATAAAATTTATGGCACCTTAAATTGTTTACTTTGAGGCTCCTCGGTGCTTGTAAACAAAGGGAACAGGAGGTACTTACATCTTTTAGCAACTTTATCTCTAAATTATTTTTTTTTTATTATAGAACTTCTCAATTTATTTCACTTTCACTTTTTCCTCTTCTATTAATAAGTGAAGACATAATTTGTTAAATTCTTAGTAAGTGGGATTGAAGGGTCACCAGATTACTAAATTAAAGGAACAAATTAAATATCAATACTAAATTAAAGTGTTGGCCAGGCTAGAGAGAACTGAAAAACAATATCTGTGCTCTGTTAGCAGCTTGGAAATTGTGGAAAACTGTCAGCAAAAAAATCTGCTGTCTTCCATATATCATCTACTATCTTTGATCTGGTGGGCAAAAGAATTCACCAATGACAGGTGCTGTCACAGAATATATTTATTCCACAAGTTTTTATTTTTCCATCAGCTACAATGATGGACAATCATGTCTTGTTTCCTGAACGATGGCAATTTCTTAGAGATTCTACAATTGCTGCCCTTGAAAACTGCCTGTTTCATGAACCAATGTCAAAATCTATCTATATGCCTTTATAAAACACTTATCGCTGTGGTATTTAAGCACTCTACATGGATTAAAAATGAACAGTGTAGCTGCCTGGAGGATAGTCAGTAAAATCTACTTAAGTTTTGGATTTTGTGATATAATGTGATTTCATTGGGTTGACAGAGGGACACAAAGAAACATCAGACACTTCACAAAAATTTCGAAAAAGAGCTGTTCATATTTTTGAACTCAAAAAGAGATTAAAGTATTGAAAAATTTGAGAACAAATTCTAGTTGTCAATGTGACTTAAACCTTGACATGCAAAAGAATAAGGGTTTTCTACTTACTTGTATGACGATGAGAGGTGGGTCTGAAATCAGCCTATAATGGGCTTTGCCACTAGAATGACACTTCAGGAGAGAGAAACCTCTCCCTGTCCTGCTCTGTTTTCCCCTCATCAGTATGTCAGTTGAATATTAACAAAAAATATTACAGCAGGTTAAAAAATGGCTTCAGAATCCAGGTGCTTTGGTTTTCAAGATTTCCATTAAACTTGCTGCTGCCAAAAACAAGCTGGTTGACCTCTTGGATGGTTAGTGGTCCTGCAGTACATTCGGCTCAACAGAGTATAAAGCCTGAGATAAGGGAAAAGAGACTTTCAGCTAATGATTCAGCTGTGGTCCCATCACCTCAAGAACTAAAATTTTGCTCTTCTACTGCAATCAGTTTATAATTTAAGAATTGTTTAGAAAATCTTTTAAGCATTATACATGTGCTAAATAATTCATGAGACCCTAGCTATGTGCCATGTATAAATGGTACATTTTATATTATATACCTCTCATCTTTCTGTCAAGCTATGAACTCCATAGTTCAAGCTATGAACTCCATAGTTTTTTCCTGAGCATATTTTTGACTACAAAACTGTTCTGCACCTTCCCCCTGACTACATAGGATCCGTACTGAGTTGAGATACAAGAAGAGACAGGAGAAATTAATGCACTCAGTCAACGCTTAAAATGTAGGGATGCCAATCCTTGTTGGGTAAATAACACTGAGGAAAGGATAAAGTTTCTCATAGTGATAGAGGAAAGCTCACCATTGTTGAGTAAAACTTTGTCAGGCTATTGGTTGTGTCAAGATGATGGATCTATTGGAGGAAAACAAAATAATTAATGATAAGCTTGAGGATGTCTTTTGGAATTAAAGAGGGGCCCCCTGAGATGAGGGTGGCAACAGCATGTAGCTCTTGCTCCTCCCTTGAGAAAACTTTCTTTCCCCTTAAAGAACAAAGAGGGAGGTGAGTAGGCTCTGGAAGTCACACAGGAACTGGAAGAATCAACAGAGTAGCAGATGGCTCCCTACACCTGTGTCTAGGGCCTACATAATTAAAGCAATATGCAAAGAGCAAAAATTTCCATTACCTTACAAGAGTTATTGACTAATTCCAAGTATCTGGCTATGATTAAAGCATGAACAAAATTCTGGCTTGTACTCTTGAGAAAAGAAAGTGTGTATATGCCATCAACCATCTTCTTGGCAGTTCGAAGAAATAGCACCAACTTGTGTTGCGTTTGGCATCCGCTGAAAATTTGTATTTTGGGGTGATGCTGGAGAAGCTAATACGGACACTTGCCACAGTGAGGATGTATGTAAATTCCTTGGGATAGACAGTAACTAGGAACACATAGAGACAGATCTGAAGAAGATTCAGGCTGTCAATAATATGTCTACCCTAATGGACCAAGGAAGCGTACAGTTTGGTAAATAGATGGTTTTGTGTGGCTGTCCAGATCAGCAACCTGAGATCGTATTTATGGAAAGATGCCCAGTGGAGGTAGGATACACATTCTCATGAAGAGTTTGAGAAATAAATGGTAACTAATGACCAAGGTCTTACCAGAGGGATGGTAGGTAATGTTAAACATGAAGCTACCAGAGCAGGTACTACAGCATTCATCTATATAATGTGTTCAAAACTGGAGGCCAATGAGTTACGTATCATAGCTGCAGCAAAACCTGAATCTCAGTATATACAAGTGGAGAAAGATGTCCTAGCTTAGCTCATGGTTATGAAAAATTTCTGGGATGTATTTGTTGGAGGCCAGTATTAGTTGAAACTGACTGCAAGCCATTCATTGCAGTTTCCAGGAAGCACTGGGCAGACACCTGCCAGACGTAGAGAAATTATTTTTTCTGTCCAACTGCAAATGTATCATTTGCAAATGGAATAGTAGAGGAAGAGGTCTGGTGGCTGCAGTTACACTCTCGAGCATTTGTAAGCAAGATTTATAGGAAAGCACACAAACAACAAGGGATGTGTCGATCTGATTAAAGAAAAAAAATAAATCTTCCTAATGAAAAGAAAATATAAAGAGCTATCCTGATAATATAATTAGGGAATAGACCTTTTAGAAAATCAGTGAAACTATTGGCCAGAAGTTTGTATGCCCGGTCCCTTTTAGGATTAAGGAGAAGTTCTGAGTGCTGGAAAGGATTTTGTTTAAGGGCACCAGGATGATGATCTGAAACGTGTTACAGGGAAATATGATTAAAATGATACATGAAGGTCATTTAGGGATTGAAAACTCTGAGAGAGGTCAGAGATAACTTTCCACCGTTCCTCAAATGAACAGTGATACTGAGGAAACTACCCAAGTGCCAGAAATAGAGGTCAACTGCACTAAAAGAGACCAGGTTGGCAGCTCAGGAAAAATTTGTCCTTGAGCAAAAGGGGCATCAATTTGCAGAAAAATGTACTGGTTCCCTGGTTCCCTTTGAAAACTTATGTGAGGATGCTACAGCCAAACAGGTGTTTGCATGTGTCAAATCAGTTTTTTCTGGAAATAGTATATGTGATAGATTCTAAAAATGGTGAATGGATTATGGTTGTGAAATGCATTGCTCCCCACTTGCAAAACAGAGGAAAACGTATGGTGTGTTCATCCAGTGTAGCAACATGATTCTCAAAACTATTCTAACCCCCATTATTTATACAAGTTGGATGTGATCTCAGGGTGCTACTAGCACGGACTTCTCTGTTAGCTTCAGGCCTGGGGTGGAAATGCTATTAAGGTTTTTTTAATGGAGGAAATGAGCTACATGTGCATCTATCTAGTAGAAAAAGGACTTTGAAAGTAGAGTGTCCTGAGGGCATAATTTAATCAGATTTTGAAATTCCCCTTAACTTCTGGATATATAGGCTGGATTAAGTCAGCAGTAGAGATGTAACTGATGAATCTGGTGGAAAGGTTGTGTTTGTTTATTTTTAGAATTAGATTAATAGATTGGAAATCACATTTCATTTTCAAACCCCAAGGATTTCTTTAGCACTGCTTATGATGTTGGAGCCCAGTTCTTGCAGAAGTACAGCGATGATCTACATCTATTTTAACATTTGTGGTTGAAATGTGATTTCACCACATGTAAAGGAACACTAAGGAGTATCAGATACAGGCAGAGTTGGAAAATGTTGGAAAAAATGTTTGTGTGTGGTTTGCTGGTTTGTGGGTTTTTTTAATATGTTTTAATATGTTTTTTTGTATGCGTGGCTTTTGTTTTAGTCTCCACGAGTGCACAAAATACAGAACTTTGAGACCAGTGCTAATGAAATGGAAGACTGCTTCATCTAGAGCCTTGCCCTTTTCAGAAGACACTCAGGGCAGGAAGAGAGGCCATCGTGGGGGAGGTTTTACTACACCTCTGCAACACTTGCCAGAGTAGGACCAGGACGTTCAGCTTTCTGCCCACTGTAAATCCACTCCTGATCTTATCTAGATTTCTCCTTATCTTATCTAGATTTCCCACTTGTCGACTTACAGTCTCATTTCAGGTCTTATCTCAGATTATCCCTCTGATTCTTTCCTGCCTGTGCCACTTTTTCTTTCCCCTTCCATAGTCAGCCATTTTATACTTTTCCCACTTGTCGACTTACAGTCTCATTTCAGGTCTTATCTCAGATTATCCCTCTGATTCTTTCCTGCCTGTGCCACTTTTTCTTTCCCCTTCCATAGTCATTTATTATTTAATACTCTTCTGGGGTCGTGTTTTGGTTTTTAACTCTGGAAAGCTGTTCAGAACGGTGTGCCTGAGAGGAGCTGTTCAAGCATGCTGCACTGTAGCTGTTTCACCCAGGTTATGGGGTTTATCACAGATGGGACTATGTCACACGAGTTCTCAGTCACCTCTGCATTAGAGAAAGGGAGGCAAAGTACCCAGTGCAGCACCCATGCCAGCACCTTGCAAAAGCTTTTGTAGGTGCACATGAGCAGTAGAAACATGGAAACACATTTATACTCTGCAGTTTATTGATGGACTAAAATAGGGGTCACATCAATTCAGATGTTCATTTCTGGGGAAAGAAGTAGCTTTGTTAGTTATTAACTTGGAATTAGCATGGAATATACCTATTAGATCTTTGTAGAAAACTTGCCAATTTTCATTATTTCAATCCAAAATGTCCACTCCTGGGGTATTCAGTATAGCTCCTGCATCTATGTTCTTTGTATACTTTAATTATGTAAATTACATGTCAGTAATATGAAATCCCAGGTGGTAGAGAATGGCACGGCACAGGCAGTCTCAAAACAACACTGTTAATAGAGAACAAACGCTCCCTTGTATGTATGCTTTCAAAAGTTGTCAATATTAGCGTACACAGAAACTGAAATGGACAGGAGAGAACAAAAAGGATCCAGTGTTTCAGAGAGTCTCCATCTAGCCTAAATCGGGAAACAGCAGATGACAGAGAAGACAGACAGCCAAGGTAATAAGAAGGCACAAGGTAGCACGCACACTTAGTGGTCTGCAGGCCTCCCCAGTCCGTTTCCTTTTGTACTTGCTTTCTTTGCCACGGACTTTGTGTGGCTATAATGCAAGTCACTCTGTTTATATGTTTTCCTACATGTATATGGTAATAGTAATGTTCTTTCCCTCATAAAGATTTTCTAAGGCAATCTATAAATAAGATTTTTGGAAAGCTAAAATGATGTGGTGATAGGTAATTAAGTTATAAAAGCACCTAAGATTATGTATGATAATTAAAGCATATGAAAAATTGTCTAACAGTGATGTAGTGATACATGCCACATTCTTTCCTTTTTTTTTTCTTTAAAGTGGCCTAAATTTACAAATGGCTTGTCTGTATTGGCTTTGAGAGAAATCAAAAGGCCTCCATCCTCCATTGAAAAACCACTCTCTGGGTTTGTTTACTCTGTGAACTCTACAAGGGAAAATGAAAGAAAATTATTTGGTTTTTTTAAATGAAAGCTTCAGCAGTGGCTGAGTATCGCATCTTAAATCTGTTGCATTTGATGAGCCATTCCATTTGGAGAAGTTTTTAATGTCTTAAAGTTGTAGTTCTGGTCCAACTAAGAACTATTTTCTGGTCCTAGATATCAGGAGAGTCTAGTGAATGAGGAGGTGTTATTTTATTTTTTTTTTACTAGTATTTTAGCCATAGGGCATGCATTTTTAAGGGTTACATGGACTTCAGTGATCAGTACTATATTCTAGGGAGCTGCAGTGACTATTTTCCATAACATTGAAAATTACAGGTGGTTGGGAATGTTCCATGGGAATGATTTTCTGGGAAAAGACTTTTTACAAAATTGAAACTTACTCTTGAGAAATCAAAATGAAAGACTTCATTTTATTGTCAGTTCAACCTAAATCATAAAACTTAATTTTATAGGTGTGAGCCAAATGTTTTATTTTGACTCAGTTCAATACATGTTTAATTTCAACTTTTCAGTTTGCTGAATGTTGAAATGTCAATATTTCTCACTGGATGGGAATGTTACACAGCTGTACTCAAAGTGTAGTGGAAAAATTCTTCTTCGGGTATCATAGACCGAAACTGCTAATTCTGAGGCTATTTACACTGTATACTTCTTTTTCTTGGGTGATGAAGGAAGCAAGTCGATCTCACAGTTGTCTTTCTTAGGCAGTTGTAAATCAACAGGCGGGCTTAAGCCTGTGACATTTAAAGGATGGCACCTTTAAGAAGTATCTTAAAGCTTAAGCCCATACTGTGCGATTTAAAATCTCTCTTCACAGACAAAACTGTAGCAGAACCATTGTTTCTAAATTTTGCCCAGGCATCGCTGGCAGGGAAGGGCGCTCCATGATAAGCTGGTCCAAATCACCTTCTGTGCCTGGCATTTCTCTGTTTCTGCTCTCAGTGGCTCAGCTCTATAGGTGGTGGTATTTGGGAACAGTTGTATGTTCAGCATAACATGAACTGCTCATCATTCTAAGCAGGCGAAAAGGCCAGTGGCCATCAGCATCAAGACTGGAGGTGACAGCAGAGCAGAACTCAGTTGGACAGTGCAAGGAGTACTTCAGTCTGGGGAGGCAGAAGAGACTGTAAAACTGAACTGGTTCCCAAGCCAGCTTTAGAATCGGTGCACCCTGCTCCCTGCTATTGCTGTCCTCTCTCCCAGGAGCAGCTCAGCCTGTGTTCCCTGCCTGCTTCTCCTCCTGTTTTCCCTGCCTGCTCCTGGTCCCTCCCTGCTTCCCAGTCCTTGCCCCAAATGTGAGGCCAGACTATTCATCTTCGTAAACAAAAAAGCGAGCCTTTACGTGTGCCAGCAATCATTTTGAAAGCTTAAATGGCATCTTACTTAACACAGCTTTTAAGAGTTGTTTATGATTCATCCAAGACTAGCTTCCTTATATCTCTCTATGGGAGGTGTGTGCAATTGGTGTTTCTGAGCCCTTCTGCTGTTCTGTCTTGCCTGCCAAGCCAGGAGTTGTGTTACTTCAATCTGTGGGAGCCTGTCATCATTTGGTATTTGGTGAGGAGAAGAGAGTGTGAAGCAGCAGCTTTCCCTTGTACTGTTCCCCCAGCCATTACTGACTCATTAAAAGCATTTACTTCTTGTTAATGCAACGTGGGCAGTGTCTGAGCAGTAGCTGTGATGGGAGCTAGAAAAATGAAGGCTCTCATGTTTGAACAGAGAGTAACCTGCAGGAGGGGAAATACCCTCTGCCTTTAATGCTGTCTTAAAACATGCAAGCCAAGGTGTTATTAAACAAATGCATCTGCTTCAATAGGATGTCAAGGGTGTCAGCCTCTTCCGTTTTCTTCGTGATTGTCCTAAAAGCAGATGTTTGATCAAGATCATATACTTTGTCAGGGGACATCCTATGTTAATCCCCCCTCCTACTCCCACCCTGGAAAAAAAAGGTTCCTTTAATCAGCTGCTAGAGTGCTGTACCAATTACCTCCCTACAGGGTGACCTTTTTATCTCGTAATGGCATTTTGGAATCCAGTCGCCCTAACCACACTGGGAGTGTATGCATGTCACATTTCCAATTCTCTCTCTCTTTTTTCCCCCCGCTGTTGTTGGCACTGTATACGGCCTAATATATTCATGACCTAATTAGAGTAATTTTTGCATAATAACGACCTCCCGGGGGAAACTTTTTTTTGGGTGATTTTCGTGTGTGTGTGTGTCTGTGCACGCTCACACTGTTCAGACACATTAACTGGAACAAGTGTTTCTTAATTTTTAAGTGTTTCTTGGGTTATTAGAAGTATTTTTATGTCATTTAAAATGGAAATGATGCAACAGGAAACCCCAGAGGAGGCAGAGATTATTTGTTTTCTTTTTCTCTCTGTTACTGTGAAGCTTGTGTCCTGTCTTTTGAATGTCCAAGACAGCATCATGCTGCCTTGCCATTATTGGATCTCAATGCTTTCAAGGCTTCATCTCATCCTTGCCAGCTTCATCCTTCCCCTCTGTCACTCAGCTCCTTTCCCTCATGTCCTCATTTGACCTTCAGTTTTCTACTGAATCCTTCATTTGCTGCAATGGTCACTTACTTCACCTTATCTTCATTCATGGGCTGTGCTCTCTTGCCCTGTGACCTGCTGTAGTGGTGGCCCATCTTTGCAGACTGTCTCAGTTTGTAATGACTCTTACCATGTTACCGTCCAGCTTACCTGATACTTGTTGTCTCCTCTATTCCTTGCTGGCCTTTCTGCTTTCCCTTACTTTGCAGTTTCCACTTTCTTCTTGTCAGCTTCTACTGATCGTCTTTCCTGGAACCCAGCTTCTGCTCCCAGCTCTCTCTTCTCTAGCTCTGCTTCTTCCTTGTTTTCTAGTCCTTGCTGTTTCCTAGCTATTGTTTTGAGTTTTCTAAAGAATGTAAGTACAGCCCTTTCTGGGAGAGATCGCGGGCCACGTTTCCTCAATGTTTCATTGGTATAAATAAAGTAAGTCTATTGACCTTGACAGTGTTAGTGGAGATTTACACCAGCAGGACATGTTTATTTTCATAAGCATATTAATAGTATTTTCCCTAAACTGCCGTTTAAAGAGCATTAAAGGGTAGTGTTCAGAGCACTTACTTGCTCTAAAATGACACTACAGGATAGGTTTGCTGAAAAATTTATTTTATTTGTTTTCCTACATGTTTATTTTAGTTGCAGTAAATAGTTCACTCAGGGTTTACGTCAACAAGGAAAAGATACGCTTTCCATAGCTAAATATTTTGTAGTGCTGAAAAACCCCTTGTGTCTAGCTGTGCTCCCACTCTTCCACTCTCCACACCTAGCTCAGCTGACTTTGTCCTGTATCACTTCCTACAATTCCAGGTTTGTCCACTTCCGTTCCTTTGTACACGTGCATCCACAAGTCTTGCAAATGCCTCTTCCTGACTTGAGTGTATCTCTGTTTAAAAGTCAAGATGAGGAGGATCTGCAGATCCATCTCCTGCTTCTGTTATAGTGCTTCATTCCATGCCAAACTCTGCCAACTTGCATCAAGCTTGGCTGACAGCATCCCTTGTCATTTTCAGTGTGGGTACCTGTGCCAACAGAGGATGGGGGTCAAATAAACACACCCCAAAACACTTGCTATCAAAATCTTGCTTTTTAAAAAATGTCTGTGGGAATGTATCGGTCTACATTAGAACACCACATGAAACATTCCTCACTGCTGTAACACAAATGTTTTTTGGGATAGCTGCAAGATACGCTATGCAAAACTACGGTATTCATAAGATTCCTTCCCACCTGCCAGTTCTGTGTTTTGATGTTAGTTCTTGCATTGCTTTCTCATATGCCTAGGCCTTAGCCTACAAATATGCACATGATAAATGGGAACCACTGTAAATGTAGTTGGAGAATTGCCATCATCTCTTCAAAGCTCTATTTCAAATGCACCTTACATTCGTGTGCAGTTTCGAGCTAGACACATGGATTGTGTATTAATACCTACAGATTGTGGGCTAATAGGCTTAGGAGTGAGTAAGAAGGTGCAGATGTCGAGGCTCTGAAAGCTGCTTGATTAGTGTATAAAATTGAAGGTACTGCAGGAACAGGTGGGCTTGGGTGTGGGGATGGAAGACAAAAAAGTAGGTGTGGATAGACTTGAGGTAATTCTGAATATTTTCACAGCAGTTCTGCCTAATGCTCCATCTGTGCTTGTGTGCTGCACGTGGAAGGGATGGTATATCCCCTGCAGATCACTGGAGGAAGGGTGATTTTGAGAATTGTGATAAGTTCTGCACATGGGGGAATAATTCATAACCAGAACAGAAGAGGTTGTAAGAGTCTTGCAGGCCAGTGTGCCAATTAACTTTGGTAACCTTTTCAATCTTGCATCTGCTGTTCTTTGTCTTGTTTCTTTCAGTCAGGCAAAATTCATATGTTATTTACCCTTTTCCTTCTTGTAGCATCCAACAGTGATCTGAAGAAGGAGCATCTCCTGAGGTAAAATAGAAAAGCAGAGGGACAGAAAGGCACCACTGTGTTTAAATGGGAAGCGACAGAGAAATGGAAAACACACGTTTTGATTCTTGGCCATATCAAACCTGTATTCCTAACTTTCCACAAGTTATATAGGGCCTGAAACTTTTATTCCCAGATTCTCCTATTCTTCAGAGCTTCAGTTAACACCAAAATGGGTATGCTTTGAATCTGAACTCTAACCACTTGAATCTGTGCATTTAGGTTTTTCAAAGCTGACTTTCCCAGGAGGTTACTGCTATATGCTGCTTCTGGCCTCCACTCCTTTAGAAGCTATCCTGGTACTACCTTCTATGAGCTTGACCAGGATTAATAAATCCTATGACAGCAACAGATGCAGAAAGGCATATCAACAGGATGTCTTTGAACCGAAGCAAAATCAGGTTTTGAGTTCAGTTTGGGCTTTGTGGTGGCATTTATGGAGATCTTTGATTAAACATAGTCACAATCCCTTGTTTTTGGCCTGATTATGTCCTTAAGGAGGGGACCCATATTAGTGAGTCTTTTTCTATCTAAGGTTCTGATGGGTGCTCGATTGCAGAATATTATTACCAGGGTCTTCAAACGTGTGAGTTGTTTTTGCGGCATCACAATCCTGTTCCTCTTACATGCTCTACATTTACTGCAGTAAAGGCATTTCTTGATTACTTCATCTTATTGCCCTTTCCTATAAAGATGGCCCTGGTGACAAAGCTGAGTGTATATTTGAAATCAGGAGCTTTGGTTTGGCCATGCTTTATGATATAAAGAACTAACAGTGACTCAGAATGCACAAATTAGATTTTCCAAAGAACTTTCTTCAGAAGTGCAAGGCTTGACATTTAAAGAACAATGAGAAATCCCAGTTGCTACCTAGTGCTTTCTGAAGCCTTCCTGACACCAGGTGCATCTTCTCCCTGTACCCAGAATAAATCTGGAATAGAAAAGGGGATGATACTCAAGAGTACTTGAGAGAGCCTGGAGCTCCCAGAAGCAAGAAAAGAGAGTAACAAAAAAAAAAATTAGTCTGAATAGAGAAAAATATCCATTTTAACATCCACTGCTAACTTACTAATACTGCTCACAGTATAGTACTAGGAGAGCATGAAAATCTTCCCTTGCTAATTCCCCACTCCCCAAAAATCTTGAGATGAGTAAAGGTGCAAAGGCAGAGAAGACTTGCTTCCCTTTTTTGTAAGATTTCCACAGATACATAATTAATCCTTAAACCTTGTATTTTCTTTCTGCTCTGACTATATCATTTGAGGTCCAACTGTTTCATCCTCTTGAGGTTTTCTAAAGGAACAAAACTTCAGACTGGAAAAACTAAGCTTTATTCCTTTGTCTCATGTCATCTCTTTTCCTGATGAACCACAGCAAGTATCTCAGGGAGAGAGAAGTCTGTGGCTGCTGGGTAATCTGGTTCAGAAGGTTTCTTTAACAGCTGGATCAATAAGTGCTTCTTCCAGATGCCTGTTTCCTTAATTGATCTGGTTGACTTTTTCCCTTTTCATCATCCTTTTTTTTTTCTTTTGGTACTTCATTTTAATTCATCTACAAATGACCCTCCCCCTCCCCAGATCCCTCTCCATATTTAACTGCTGCCTGACCATTCTGTGTACTTGGCATATCCCTAGCCCCAGGACCCTTAAGTAAGAAAAAAAACCCAAACTCTTATTAAATAGCCTTTTTGGGCAAGTACACTGCTTGGTGCTGACCTTTGTTGCAGCAGCCAAACCTCACCTTAGAAGGATGGCAGAAGGCACCCTCTTTGGGTGCTGACAGAAGAGTAAAACGTGCAGGTCCCCCACCCCATCATTCCCCTTGATAAAGCATGTTGCATCAACGTCTGTACCCTTTTCAGATAATAGCAAGGAGTGGCCATAAAGCTCTTGTGCACCTGTAAGAACACATTACAGTGCTCCCTGGTTTCTGAGACTCTACACCACCCCTGGGTCCTTCACCCACTAGTCAATAAAAGAGTTCACAAGCCCCAGCAATTGGTTCCATCTCCCTTTTCAGCAAGGCTGGTGCTTGCAAAGGCCATTGACTTTCCTCACAGAACATTTTTTTCATTGGGGAGTGCTTTTTTCTATTGCAATGTTCATTTGCAATGTTGTTTTATCATTTCTGAATCAAAAAACTGTAAAAATGCCTTGATTTAATCTAAATGCAATGCTTCCAATGCCCTAAACCAAATGTTTGCTCGTGTGTTAAAATTTTATTTCAGACAAAATGTCACAAGTTGTTTGGCTTTGTTCTCACTTAGAATGAAATCAAATCTTGATGCTGTTTCCACTATGGGGAAAACAAAAGAAATAAACAAAAGCTCCCAGCAGGTCTCCAGGTCTCTAACCTACTCTAGGAAAACTAGTATGTTTGTCTGTCTATGCTAGGATTTCCTCCAAACTCCACCAGAGCACACAGATCGCTGCTGGTTGTGGAAATGGCAAATTTAGCAGCACATTGGGGTACCAGGGTTCCCTGTCACAAAGTATTGTCTACATCTACTGTGGAGGCAAAATACTGGGAATTGGTCTGTCAGCATGTCAGACTGCTGGAGCTGGGCTCAACCAAAATTAGGCAAAGGTGAAAGATATAAAATAAAGCAAAGCTCATCAGAGCCATTAATTGCCAAACAGAGGTGCTTGTTTGCTTTTTGTAGAAAAGCCATTACCTCTTTTGTCAGCGCTTCTTCATTCAGGATTACAAGGGTCCCTTTTGAGTTTGCTGAGGAACCCTGGTCTGTCATCAGGCCTGAGACCTTTGGGCATCCATTCCATTGCTTTGATTGGCCATCAGGCTGAATATTAGGAAAATTTTTTTCACTGAAAGGGTTATCAGGCATTGGAATGGGCTGCCCAGGGAGGTGGTTGAGGCACCATCCCTGGAGGTGTTCAAAAGACGGGTTGATGTAGTGCTGGGAGGTATGGGTTAGTGATGATGCTCCTTGTTTGTTGTGTGGGTGTCTATTTTTGTCAGTTAGGTTGACAGTTGGACAAGATGATCTTTAAGGTCCCTTCCAACCTAGAAGATTCTGTGATTCTGATTCTGTGATTAATCTGGGCAGCAGAGGGACGCATGCACAAACGCACACACGCAGTGATCCAAGCTGCAAGCATTCCAACCCAAACAGGATTTTTGAAGCGAAATTGCCTCTGGATTTTCAGATTCATGAGTCTTCAAGGGGCACCTTTTGAGATAAACTTAATTAAGCAAGTCATTCTATTAATCAGTTCTAATTACTCATGCAAATCACAAGTGCTCCGGCCTGTGGTTAAGTGAAACCTGATTTGATCCCAAGTGCAGCCAGACTCAGGAAGTCCAGCGGGTATTTGCAAAAACGTGCCTTTACTGATCTTCCTGCTTCTCTCCAGGTACAATAATCTTCTGGAGACTGTAATGTGAATTGATTAGTTGTCATGGGCCATAATGCTATTATCCTAAACACTGGGGAAAAGGGGATGGAAAGCAGACTATGGAGTGCGTGAACTCTTTCTCTCTATCCGTGTGGTCTGCGCATGTGCACCAGTGGGCACGGGAAGGTCAAGGCTGTGGGCACATAACAGGGAAGGCCAGCTACCTGTGTGAAATACCTTGTAAGTGAAAAAAGCCATCTGTCCTTTTCAAAGCAGAGATCTGCAGTGGCTGTTTCATGGGAACCAGGGAACCAAATTTGTCAAAGGGACTTGACTCGAAGTAGGGCATGATCCTGTGTGACTTGGGGCCCCAATATGCCATTTTCCATCTTAATCCCACGATGTAAGACAGCTGCGAATAACTCAGTATTAGGCTGGCAGCAAATGTGGACAGCCCAGGTAAATGGGTGAGTGATTGCTGACTTCACCTTGATTGATTTGCGTAACACAGTCCTGTTGGTTAAAGGGCTCTGAACACGGGTTTGTTCTTTTCCTTGCCTTTAAAGTGTCAGCAGCATAAATATTCATTAGCATAAGAGTAGTGTTTAACACTTCAAAAAGGCTCCTGTTTCACAGAGTCTTAGCTGTGAGACCTAGGCCTTTGATTGCATCAGTTGAGAAACTCCTTTTGCTTGGCCTGGTATTTCCCTGGAACTGGGCTGTAGTCACCATCTCCAGTGGACTGCACTCAGAGGATCCCAGTGGAGGAGAGGGCTTTATTGGTGCAGCTTCACAGCAGGGCACACTCTCTCCAGCAGCTTGAACTGCTCTCTTGACTGCATCTTCCCTAGCCTGAGCTCAGCCACTGGCTGAAGATCCCTCACAGGGAAGCTCTGGCTTGTGGGTTTATTATTACTATTATTATTAATTTATTGGCATGCATGCGTGCTAACCCTGCACACACACATCCATGTGCATTCTCCCTCCCTTTCGCACTTGCATGACTGGCAAAATGAGCTACAAGCAGATAAAAATTGAAACACAGAAGAGAGCAAATTACAACATGTTCAATTATCTTTTTCGAAATCATTCTTCATCTCTGCTCTACTCAGTGCCTGGTGATGCTCCCTTTGCAATCTGACAAGGGCATTTTTTTCTCTTGTGTTTCATCCCTTCTCTTGGGTGGCAGTGTGGTCAAGGAGCCAGGGAGGGCTTGAGGAGAAGTCCTGTAGCAGGGCCAGACAATTCAGCCTGCGTTAATGGGTGATCCAAAAGACCAACACTTTTTTGATCTCCATTCAACAGCCTGCGTTAAGGAGTTCTCTCTCCATTAATTGTAAATGTTTCTTCTTGTTACATGCAAATATTACAGTGGCAAACACTGATTTCCTTCCCACTGCTTTCTTGCCAGGGAGGCAGACAGAGATAGCTTTGCCTTGTTTACTTCCTTGCTGTTGTATTGCAAATTGCCACCCAGTGCCTGCTCGCTGCCGGCCTCACCTCACCCAGAGCTTTGCTAATTAACTGGCTCCCTCTCCTGGTTCCTTGCAGCAGCCCTGCAAGATAAGAAGGGCTTAGAGCCCCAGGTGGCCCCGGCTGCCTCCAGTTTTGCTTCTCCTTTCAAGGGCTATGGATTTGTTGCTTTATTTCTGATTCTTTTGAACAGGGAATTTTAGTGCTGCTTCCAGATTGACAGCACTGGCAATGAAAGTTTTTCTGCCTTTTTACAGGAGATACGCTCCTTCCTTACCCCTGAAGACTGGCACAAAGGGATCACCTTTTGGGTTGAGAGGAGGTTTTGTTCTTTATGGTCTATTTAGCTCTTGGCCTCTCTGCTGAGAAACTGTCAGTGAATATAGTGTCAAGTGTGGTAGTAATAGTTTTAATAATGAGGACACCTGTCTGCAGTAAAATAAGATTACATCAAGACATTTTATGCAGTTCACATGTAAGTTAGGAATGACTTTTGGTGATGCCAGCAGGGATTGCATTAGAGGATTGAACAATAAATGCAACAAATTGCCCATTAAAATTGGGAGAAATTTCTTCAAGTAATGAAACATATTTAAACGTGTGTATTATAAAGGTGAAACGGTTGAGCAGCTTCCAAGTCATATTATGTCTCGTAAAGAGCCTGATCAGCTTAAATTTGGAAAGGAATATTTTGTGGTTTAAAGTAGCAGCAGATTTTTTCTAATTGTTTGTTATTAGTGTCAGTGTGGCAGAGTTAACGGGGTGTCATCCTACAGATAAGGAGAGACTAGAGGAAGACTGTAAGCAATCCAAAGCTCTCGTAATGCAAATTCCTAGGCAAGACAAAGGGTGGCAAGAAGCAAATGTTCTCATCCCTGCTAGTGGGAAGATTGTCTTACACACAGTTGCTCAAAGACCTGTTGGGAGAACTGGAAACTTAGCCCACATTTTGGGAAGCTGAGCCCAATATTTGGTTCTAAAACCTTGTTTTCTTTTGGTTACCATCTATGTACATCTTCTTGAGGGAAGAATTGAATCTGGCAAATTAGTCGTCCTCAGTTGTTCTAGCAGGCATGAAGATATTCTTAAGCTATCAGTCCAAAAACCCAAATAAAAGAGCAGTGTATTGATGCTGAAAACCAAAGAGAGCACCTAAAGAGAAAGAAATTGTACTTTTTACAACTTTGCAAATATTAAACCACTGGCCCACAAAATCAGAGCAAGAAGGAATATTCTTTCATATTATCTCCAGTTAATATCTAGGAAAATAAGGGCATAATGGGGCTGTTATTTAACCAGCATCACACACTAAACCAGGGATAACCTTTTTAAGAATTACATATTATAAAATATAGCGTCATTGTTCAAGCCAATAAAGTGCAAAATGCAGACAATCGTGGTGTTGCATAAACTACAGTTGCGATGCTCCAAAGTGACCATCAGCTTCCGGGCCTTATACTTTTTGAGTAGCAGTTCAAAACACCTTTAGCAAGAGGCCTGAAAAACTGAGTCCCTAAATCACTAGCCATTTTTGCAAATACAGGCCTGGGGTTTTTAAAATTCACCTCTAATAATTTGAAGTGTCATCCAGGGAAGTAACATTTGGGTTTAAATTTATGGGGCCAATTGAATGTGTGATATAAATCTATATCATTCAGCACTTACCCCAGGAGTGAATCTTGCAGAGATTTTTATCTTGACAGTAGCCCTTTAAAAGAAAAGGAACAGGGAGGCATTGAATTGGAACAGCCCAGCATCTCTCTTGTGTTTGTCTTTGGTAAACACTGCAATTTATTTAAAGCACATGGAAGGGAGAAAAAATACGGCAAAGTTAAATCCCAACAAATTGTTTTATATTTACAAATGAATTAGATTATTTGCATTTGTTGTGTTTTTGGGTTTCTTTGAAACTGCAAATTAATGAGAAAAAATTATTTCCGAATCTTATTTTACTTAAAGGCGAGTTTAGTGAAGGCAATTTGCATGTAAATCAACGTTTACCTGACGCGTGCAATTTCCACAGTTAGATAAACCATAACATGAAACAGATGAAAGACATGGGAACTGTATAAAAATTCTTTGAAAGATAATAGGCGGCAGTTTGCAATAAATATTCATTAAGTGAAAGGGTGCCCTGTTCTCTCTCTGCGCTGCTATCCGTACAGCACTCACCTCTTTCCGACAGCCTCCTTGTTACATATCTTTGCTCTCCTATTTCTTCCTTATTTAATCTGTCTTCTTTCTTACGGTGTAGCACGGGTCACTTTCATTATGGGATGCTCGCTGCATTTCCACCATCAGCCTGTCCCTGTGTGATTTGTAATGCAGACCAGGAAGGAGGTATGTGAAAAATCAACGGGGTTGAACCACAAGAGCTGGTTCCAGGTGTAGGCAGAGCAAGCAGTTGCTGGGGGCAGTAGGCTACAGGGATAGGGAGGGCAGAGGTGGCCCTGCTATGACTCACCTGCCAATTTTTCCTGTGGCCCAGCCTCTGCAAGCCAGGCTATCTGCGTGTCCTGCCACCACCCCACCACGGCTGAGAGAGGGTTGGGATGTAGGACAGCTGATGGTGATGGGCAAGAAACTACTCTAAGAGAGGCAGCAAGCTTGGTGTCCACTTGGCCACCCAGCCCACGAGAGGCACCCCATCTCGTGTTTGTGCAAATAAAAGCTTTTTCCTGGTGGTTTAGTCTTCATCCCTGGGGCAGCAGTGTTTCATTTGGTTGATCTTGACATGTAAAGCCTTGAGCCAGCTTTCTAGGGTGCAGCTGTGAATAAAAGGATGTCTGAAAGAAGTACAGACCAGAGGAAATGACATGCCAAGTCTTGTGTGCCTCAGTGGTGTGAGTCACCCCTTTGATGGGTTTCACATGCACAGGTAGCATCAGACATGTTGCTAGAATCTTTAGAAGTCTTTGGGACTTCTGGGAGGGGTTGAGCATGCTCATCATTTCACCCAAATATCTGATACGTTAACTGAGGTAGATCAGACAATTGTCACATGAAGAATATGGCTAATGTTCTAAAATCTGCAGTTTTAAAAGCAACTGGTAGGTGACCAGTTAAGAGATCAAATGTTCCACGTTGCAGTGAATTCACACTGCATTTTATTGTATGTATTTTCTGCTACCATCATCACTGTGGTATCTGATTGCATGCCTAGAGAGCCATCAAAAGCTGTGATGTATGGCCAGATTGTGGACTGGCAATATGCTGTGAAATTATAATAGCAGCAGGTTTGCAATGTATCTGTGAGGGCTGTGTTCCCACTCCCCAAAATAAGCTATTTTCACAATTGACTGATCCCATGTTTGATAGGCAGTATGCTACTCACGTGCTGCACTGCAGGATTGCCACATGAGCAGCAGGCAAACACACACTTGCTCAGGTGGTTTCTGCAGAGCAGACCTTCTTTAGGATAGCCCTTACTTGAAGCCCATCCCTTTGCACCATAGCAGGACTGTGGGCTGGTGGGACTCTGCTGTCCTTACTATTGAAGTGCAGATCCCATCACTTTGTTGATTGTGTAAGAGTCGTCTGTCATCTTCCTTTCCTAAATTTCCTCTCATTCCATCCCACCAGCCTGCAGGACTTCATCCAGAACGTGCCTCTGGGGTTTGATCTGTCCTTGGGAACAGTCATCATATTTCCTGCTGCCTGTACTGTAGAGCCCCGTGACCACTTTCAGACACAAAGCCAACTCCATTTGTTCACACTCTCTATTTACATTTAATATCCCTTAAATGATTAAAGCAAACATTCCTAATTAAATGTTAACGTGCTGTAAGTATCTGCAGCTAGTGTTCTGGCCGCCCCTCTAATCTCATATATGTGGACATAGCACCTGGACTTAAGGAGGAAATTACTTTTTGAAAGTTTGATGGGGGAAGCACAAATAACTTCTCTGGTCATCCCCATTAAGTTTACTCTTTGCCCTTGGGAAGATCATTGTGCTGCTGGGTGCTCAGTGCTCTAGGACTGAAGTCTCTGTGTGCCCAGGGCCTCGTGTGGTTGGCATAGGACAGGACCAAGCCTGCAGAGACTTGGTGTGCAAACCTCTGAACAGCGGGCTGAAGGAACAAGAAGCACGTCATTATACAAATGGGAATTAGATGTGAGTTGAAGTAGTTATTACAAAAGAAAAAAAAACCATTTGCTCTTTAAAGAGACACTAGCAGGTTAGATTGTTTGCATTTCTGAGTTTGCTTTTAATTCCAATTTAACGCTAGAGTTTTGTTGGTTTCCTTTGTCCTCCAGAAAAGGTTCCTCCCCACCCTTGTTAGACTGTGCCAACACCTCTTCTCTGGTGTTTCCCTGTTTACTGCAACACCCATTGCTGTAGTCAGTGCAATCACAGAGGAAGGTGTTTCCACAGTTTCACTCCCTCTGCTGACTACTTCTGTAACACCAACATTAACAGAGCTTAAAAGGTGGTGAGATTTGCTCCAGTGCCAGAATATATGTTGGGCAGCACTGTAACTGTGATACAACAGCGGGTGCCCTCTGGGATTTGCTTTGTTTCCTGTAACCGAGACCATCTCTGTGATACACAGATATGAAGCTGTAGCACCTGACTGTTTTTGTCACTGTCACTCAGTCTTGTCTTCTAAATTTTGAAGTTTGTTGGACTGTGAATACTTTGAGTTCCATCAGTATTTCGGAGATGTGCTCCCTGTTGGTGCTTTCCTTTGTGGTGCGTGGCTTTATTCTCTTGTCACTTTTGTTCCTTTAGTGTTAAAGGTCAGTCTCTTGGAAATAATTTGTTTTCTTTTTATGTAGACAAGACAGATGAGATTAAATTATGTTATTAGTCCAATACATGTTTCTCTCCAGAAGTTCCCTGTGCACAGTATTTTGGCTCATTCCAATTACGTCAGTGTTCAATGTTTGAGGAGATGGGTGATGACTATCCATATCTTGGCTAATGAGAACATCTGAGCTTTCTTAAGATCTGAAACAGTAGACTGTGTCCTAATGTGGTTCAATTCCAGTATGGCTTCCATGAACTGTTGGTTCTCAGTCCTTCAAACTGCAGGTCCTAAAGCACTGAAATATCAGCTATAAATATAGTTGCAAGCCATCTCCAGATGGAAGAGTTATTGAGGGAAGGCAAGGAGGTGACAGAAGTACTTTCTTCTGCTGTCAGGAAGACAACTTCTTATGTGTGCTTTCTATATTGAGATAGTCATCTAAATCTTTTATCATTATGCTGGAGATGATGCTGATTTTCTTTGCTTGATGGCACTGTGTAGTTGGTTGAATTGTACTCACCTGAGAGGTCCAGAGACACAGAAAAAGGTCTCCTGAATTTGTTCAAGCCTGGTCTTTGAGGTGTTTTACCTTTTAATAAAAGAGCTGTGTGTGTTCATGAAGCTAAGAGAAAAAGTTCATCAAGGTAGAGAAAAGAGTCTCTCTCATGTCTCTCCTGGACATGCCAGTCATCAGGATTACAGACATACATGAATAAATGATGGTGTCCAGTAGTGGCTGGCCCCACAGGGCAGCTGAGAACTTATTCCAGCTATTTAATACAAAATAACGGATTGAATGCTTGCTTGGTTGGCAAGGGCCTGTGGTTTCACAGCTGATGGCTCAATATCCTAATCCTAGCTCTCCAGATGTGTCTGTGTCCTTGTAGACAACAAACTGGATACAGTTGCCAAAGTAAATAGAAATGAGCTTGACAAAGAATAAAAGCTGTGCCTCTTGGGTGCAAAACGAGGTTTGCTCAGCTTCCCCGTGGTAACACCTAGGTCCTGGGGTACTAGAAATGGGTATATTCATGGGTACTGAATGGGTCTTTGCTGGAACTTATTCAAGACTGTTTCAGGAAGGGTGAGCAAGTCCCCTCATGGCTTTGTTACAGAAGGCATACAAGGTAAACTCCCAAGTCACCTTCATTCATGTCAAGTTCCTGAAGGAGTAAAACCAGCATGAAACAGAAGCTGCAGTTACAGCTTTTGTTTAAGAGGATGCTGTCAAGCCCTTTAAGTACAAATACCAAACATGTCTTCAAAGTTCTGAATTCTCCTGGGGACCATGCTCTATATTCCACTACTGTAGTCTTGCTTTTTAAAACCAGTCCTCTGGTATTTAGTAATCTGAAGGAAATACAAGACCCTTTCAAGCAGAGATTAAAAAAAAACCAAAATCCTGCTCACAGTTGATAGCATGGAAAGCTAGTGTGGTATTCTGGGCAGCAGCTTCACTTTGTGAGGTCTGCGTTCAAATCCCCGATGCACATGGTTGGGTTTTTTTAACAGCAATTCACATGCATGCTAATTTTTCCCTGCCTCAGTTCTCCATCCATAACATGGGGCGGTAGTTTTGTGAGGATAAATGCTTGCAGTCTTACAGAGAGTTCACATCCTGACATGACAGAGTTGCAAGCAAGCAACTAAAATTCTGCTGAGTCAAAGTCAAGGTTTCACATCGGTTCCCATGTTCTTTACTGCTCCTGAGCATTCAGGTGATTAAAGTTAATATTCGCATGCTGATGTCAAGTTTTGATTAACGTAAAAATATTTACTTGCACAAGGAAATAGAGTTCAAAAGAAGAGGTATTTCATGTATTTTAGATCAGCCAGCTAGGAGACAGCAGCTGTGCTATGTGACTCAGGTGAGCATCGCAAATCACTCAGAGTATCGAATAGTTAACTGGATGCTTGCTGCCACTAGCTCAAGAAAGGCACAGGGTCTATGTTGCAGCTACACGGGAGAAAAGCACTACTTATGACTCATTTGAAGAGGTCATAAGTGAGGTAAAAAACAAAATTAGGGAGTGTGGTTTAAGGAGCTGAGTAGATGACCTTGATCGGTTCATCCAAAGGTCATATGACACTTTCCGATAAGTCCAAAGAGAAACATAAGTCCTTTTCTTTTTCTGTGCAGTTTACAAACCAGTGCAACTGATAAGAATGTTTCACATTGCACAGTTCATCCAATACCAGAAAATAGCACTCTTAGAAGCATTATTTATACAACATATTAAATATACTTTTACTGCATTTCATAAATTTCCAATTTTCACACTGATATTTTTCAAAGCCCCGCCTTAGAAGTCCTGTGATTATGGTATAATCACAGGATTCTTATGTTTGAATGGAAAATACTCTTTTTCTTCTAGTTGTGAAAAATAACTTGATGAAAGCATGACTCACAAAGGCTCAAAACCTACATTTCAAATTAAAAAGCCAACGTGTATGTTTTCAAATCTCGACGTCTTTAAGCCAATAACAGGATTATTTTTTTAGACTTAGCTCATTATTTTTGACTGGTGATGATGATTCTGTAGGCGAATGTTGAAGACTTGCCTGGTTCCATTGCACCTGTTCAGCTTTGTGTATATGCACTATAGTAGCTGAAGTAAGGGTTGCAGTGGTGATGTATGTGTTATGTGCTGGTCTCTTCTCACAGGTAATTAGTGACAGAACGAGAGGGAACGGCTTCAAGCTCCAACAGGGTAGGTTTAGATTGAACATTAGGAAAGAATTTTTCACCGAAAGAGTGGTCGGGCATTGGAACAGGCTGCCCAGGGAGGTGGTGGAGTCACCATCCCTGGCTGTGTTTAAGGGCCATTTAGATGCAGTGCTAAGGGACATGGTGTAGGGGAGGACTTTGTAGAGTAGGGTAGATGGTTGGACTCGATGATCCCAAGGGTCTCTTCCAACCTAGACGATTCTATGATTCTATTGAATGTCTGATATTTTCTTCACTGGGGAGTCATGTATTTTTTAAAACACATTTACATGAAATGCTTAGGGTGTCTGTACCCACAGAATATTCATACTGTCTTTTAGATTGTTCTGGGATTGGGAATCACAGCCAAGGGGCAAATATTAACATATCTTTGAACCTTATGAACCTCCTGAGAAATGTTATAGCACTAACATTCAATATCCACCAAATTATTGAGAATTATATGACACCTATCAGTCACTTTGATGTTCATGGGACCTGAGCAGTCTGTTTCTGACTCACCTCTTGCCTTGTGATCAGTCTACCCTTGTGCAAAGTGATCGTCTCTTCCAAGCCTTCCTTGCTGATTGCAGAATATCTCTTTATTTTTCATGAATACGTTTTTGTGCCACTTCTGTTTCCTCTCACAAAGCTGCTTCAGCCCAGACTGTCTCTGCTCCTGTTCCTGTTTCCTTCACCAGTTGATGATTCTGCAACCTGTGCTTGCCAGCAGAGCCCCATTGCCATGAGTAGCTCCAGTCATCTCGAGATGCTTGTTCCTGCCTTTTGTATTTGCAGCCTTTTTGCACTCCCTTGGAGTGGCTCATCTGGCTCCTCTTCCTTGTTGCCAATAGTAGGTTACTGGCACCATGAAGTGCCCTGCACATTGCACAGCCAGGGACCCTTGGGTGAGTGCAGCACTGATCTCCTCTTGGTGAGTTTGCTCGCTGTCAGCTCCTCCTTGCTTGCAGCATCCAGAAAATTTTAGAGTTTAGCTTAAGCCAAAGTCACTAGTTCTGTAGCATGTGCAGAAGGAGAGAGTTTATTTATTCTAGGAAGTCAAATATGTCCCCACCCATGTGACATTGTAATTTTTCTTCTGTAGGGAGACCCTTGGTAATATATTAGTGGGAGTCACAAAGGATTTTTTAACCTACTTGAGATTTATTTAAATCTTCATATTTCATTTTGGAAAGGATCCAACTGATTAAAATCCACAATATTTTCAGTTACAAAAGTTTTGACAGCATAAATCTAATTTTTGCATTTTCTTATATCATTAAACTGTTCTACTCTATGCTAATGCTCAGTAAAGAGGGTTATTAGCACCGAGGGCGAACCTTAAAAGGGTTGGAGGTTTGATTCATCTATGAAGCACCGACAAATTTGGATTAATTATTCAAATCTAATCCAAACCTCTCGAGTCTGCAAAATTGGGCTGGAAGTCTCAAGAGAACAGGTTAGCTTGTGGGATTTCCGGTGCTGCCTGCCTAGCTTTCTGATGAGCCTACAGAACTAGTAAAACCTTTTAAATGTAACACCTTTCTAAATTAGGCGTGTATTTTAGATTCAGCATCATTCAGGTGCAGCTGGTGCTTAAGCTTTTCAGCAGGGGTGAGAAAGGTTCCCCTATCACAGTGCTGCCTTTGCTTTTGTACACTACCTGGGATCTCCGTGACACTGAGGATCAGGAACTTAAAATGGTGGAGAACAGACTGCTAAGATTGCTGCCTTTAGCGAGAGATACCCACAGCCATATTTCTTATATTGCCAGAGGTGTAAATTGCCCCAAATATTCTGAGCTGGTTTTCTGTTGGGGTGTGATTCTGCAGTGAAAAGGTTAGCATTTATTTAGCCTGACAAATAGCTTTGAGTTTCGTAAAGCTCACCATTTAAAACTGTATACCTACTTAATATTTGATCCTAAATCTGCTTCCAGCTAAGTCCCCTGATGATTAGATGTTCTAGGGTGGTAAGAAATAGTCCTGTGTCTGGGTAGAAATATATAGCCTGTCAAGACAAAAATTATGCTCTGAGGGACAAGCACTGAGGCTGGCTTTATGTTTGCAGAACAGCTAGCACAGCGGGGTCCCTATCTTGATTTGAGACCTCTAGGAACTGCTACAAGATAAATATCAAATGATAACTCAGGCCATTCTGCAAGAGGACTACAGATTTTCAAGGAACACCAGGGAGTTTTGATTTTATGACCCCAAGAGGAATAGCACAGACTTTTCTCTCCATCTAATGGACAGGGATGGTTGGGCTTTCTTGCTCAGTGACAGGCCAGCAGGCAATGCTGACCCATGCATCTGACCTGTTATCAAAATTCCTCCAGCTTCTCAGGTACCCTGATTTCAGAGCAGTTAAAAAGAGGTTCAGTGGCACTCTGCAGAAGGTAGGACATTCATACCTGTTACTGGGATGCAGGCAAAAAGCGTCACAGCTCATGAGTTTTGCAGTAAAAGGCAATTAATTATCACCTCAATGACCTCCTTTGCTATCAAATTGCTAGTCAAATGATTTTACTACTATTTATAATGAGGCTAGATCCTGACTATTTTATCCAGTAATTTCAGTGAAAGGTGATGGGTGCTTGGCACATTAGAAAACATCATATTTTATGGTTGTGCCACCTGACTTCAGACTTTTATACATGTATGTGTGTTTTTATACTGCTCCTCTGCTTTGCCTGCACGTCATTTGGGAAGTCTGGTGCTTAATGCGACCTAGTGAAAATAAGACAGAATGTATCAGTAGATTCTGTTGTACTTTGTGGCTGGAGATCTGAGTAAAACCTTGCTTCTGTGCTCTCGAGCACTTGTGAAAATCAGAAAGAGGTTTGTTTGTTTTCTTATTTTCGAGAGAATGAATTATCTGGTCAGCGCCCTGATTTAAAACACTCGGGTGGACATCACTTTGCTGATACTTGCAGGAGGCAAAAGGCACTTTGTTAAAGCAGCAGGTTTTAACCAGTATGACTCATATTGGTGATGAGGTGTGGGACTCAGAGCAGCAGCTTCATGGATTCCCGTCCTCTGGCCCCTCCTTTTTTCTGGAGAAGAAAACAGTGGCCATGAGACCTGGAATAACTGCCCCTTCTCCCTTCCACTGAGTGTCAGAACTGGGTCCCAGCTCTGTGGAGCTCTGCAAACCCTGGAGATCCTTTTTGCTACGGCTGTTGCTCCTACTTCTCTCTTGAGTCCCAAGGGCAGAAGAGTCAGAAAGGAGGAGAGAACAGGCAGGCAGACGCGGGCAACTTGTTTCTTCTCCTAAGCAGTCATTTCCTCTCTTTCACTAATGAGCAAGACGACTCTCCGGTGCTGTCACAGACACTTTCCTTCTAATGCCTTCAAGAGACTACAGCCCCTGTAATCATTCCTGCACCCTGCTCAGCATGATTTCAGTCCCAACAGCTGCCAGTGACTCACTCCAGTAGCCCCAGTAAGATCCAAATCCCACTTTCCCTCTCCAGCTCCTTGGGTTGCAGTGATGAAGGGAAGGAGGAGGAAAGGAAGCCGTGGCAAGCTCAGGTAGGAAAGATGGGGATTCCATGTAAACTAAGGGAGGAGAGAAGGGGTAAGAGAACAGGGCAGGGTTGGATGCAGATGTCTTGTGAAGGCAGAGAAGGTAGAAAAATTCATACTCCCCAAAAGGGATGGAAACCAAGTCTAGAGGATCCATTGTTGTCAATGCTATTTTGCCTGTATCTCTAGCTGGATCAAACAAGCAACCAGAAAAAAAAAATTTAAAAAAAGTAATAAAGAAACCCCTAAAAACATGTGTAGCCTCATTAAAATGAAGGAAGAAGGAGCACAGAGCGTCCAAGCTTCTGAAGGTGTCTAGTATTTTCAAGTGAGGGAAAAAAAAAGAAAAGCTGTGCTATATCTACTCTACCTAGGCTCCATTTCTATTTTAAAAACAGGTAAAACTAAAGAGAAATCAAAATTGCTTGCTCTTTCCCCTTACTGAATTAGGGTCTGGAGGCAAAAACTCCAGTTGTTACTCCCGTCAGTCTTCTGGTTTCTGTACTACCTGTTGTGCCTCAAAGTCTACTGGTATGGTTTGGAAAAGAAAGGATGTGCCCTATTGGCCGTCCTTTGCTTAGAGTCTTTGTTCCATGATATGTTGAGGAAGGAGGTTTTCGGTCCACAGCTCCTTAGGCAGTTAAAAGTTAAAGAATTAAGTTTTTCATTAAGAAAGCTCAAGTCTCTTATATCCTCTTGTCTAAGGAACAGCCTTGACTTAAGCGTGACTCAAGTAGCAGTGTGCCTTTTGCATCCTTTTACTCTCCAGACCAAGTTGTCCAGCATAACTGCTTTCTATCGTCCTTAGCTAAATTGTACTGCTTGTTTGTCTTTTGGATTTTCTCAGCTCCTCCAGTTGCACACGGTGGTTTGCTAAGGCTTGGTTGGGAGGGGAGAGCTCTCTCCATGGGGAATATGCATTCTTCCTTCGAAGGTGTTCTTGGTTTGGGATTTAGGGTTGGTTTGTTTGTTTTTCCATATTCTGTGTTCTTGAGTTGTGGTAGTGGCCGCGCTAACAGCTGTCAACCCCCTCAACAGAGAGGCAGAGAGAACAACCAGAAAACAAACAACACACGGAACAAAATTCAAAATGTGTTCAGAGAAACATGCTACTTCAAAGGCAAGCGGAGAGGTCCCTCTGGAGCTCATTACTGTAGTCAGTGGAGGGGAGGGGTAAAGGAGAGCACGGAGTGGGAAACTGTGTATCCTTTTCCAGCAGCTACAATGAACATTGCAGACCCTGGTCTCCTCTCCATCTTAGCACCTCAGTCTACTCAGAGATGGGCTGGGCAGATGTACTGGGGAAAGATGCCCACTGTCAGACACAGCTCCATGAATCCTCCTCCATGTAACATATGCTTCACATAGACAACCTTCATTGTGTAGTAGCTGTTGCCAGTGCTGTGTGAGCACACTGGAAGCCTCACCATCAGCAGGTGAGACCAGTATCTGTGGCTTGTTTGCTTCTCCTGGGACTGTCAACCTGGGAGGCGAGTGAAATCTGACTATGGTTGTAGATGGTGTGTCCTTTGGGCATTTGGGAATTGGTTTATATGAGACCTGTCAAATTAATTTCAGATGGACTACTATCCTGGGATCATAGCCATTCTGTGAATTCCTTTAGCTAGTGAACTCGAATGTTCCCCTGCAAATACGGAGTTTATTCTGAAATTATCTGCATTTTTTTTAACACTCTGCTGGCTCCTGTTTTGTAACTCTTGTCACTTCAGTCTGTTCAGCTAGTCTGTCTTTCATGACAGCTCAAAAGAAAAGCAAGAGTAAGGCAAGCAGGTAATGGATCATCTCACAAAAATTGGCCCCGATTCTTCATTTCTTACTGAAGTAGGCTCCTTACAGCACATGGAGGTAATTTCACCCATATAGTGAGGGCTGAAGGAGCTGGGGCTGTTTAGTTTGAGGAAGAGGAGGCTGAGGGGAGACCTCATCACTCTCTACAACTACTTGAAAGGACACTGTAGAGAGGTTGGTGCTGGTCTCTTCTCACAGGTAATTAGTGACAGAACGAGAGGGAATGGCTTCAAGCTCCAACAGGGTAGGTTTAGATTGAACATTAGGAAAGAATTTTTCACTGAAAGAGTGGTCGGGCATTGGAACAGGCTGCCCAGGGAGGTGGTGGAGTCACCATCCCTGGCTGTGTTTAAGGGCCATTTAGATGCAGTGCTAAGGGACATGGTGTAGGGGAGGACTTTGTAGAGTAGGGTAGATGGTTGGACTCGATGATCCCAAGGGTCTCTTCCAACCTCAATGATTCTATGATTCTATTCTATGATTCTATGACTATATGCTGGAGGAATATGCATTTTATAGCATATATGAAGGAGGGAAGACTTGCAGAAAGATATATTGTGCATGGATTGTGTGCCAGCACTGCAGCATGTTCCCTTCCTTCTTTGCTGGTTGCCTAGTATGCCGTACAGAGATGTCTGTGAGTAGAATGATGAAATACTATTCTAGGATGCCATGGAGAGGCAGAGGAGTGGTGGCATTGGACACAATAATTTTTTACTGGGGTAGTGTTAATGGAGAGCATCCGAGAACTGTGTGAGCTGGTAAGACCTGTGGTAGGGAAGGGAGTGTTTGTAGCACTCAGCACAGATTGCGTGGTGCTGGGAAAGCAAGGGGATGATAGCAGAGAAAGGCTATGTGATCTTGCACGCCTTGTGCGGAGTGGTGAGGTGGTGATAACCAGCCTGGTACATTCAAGCCTGTCCTCAGAGCTAACGGGGAGATCGCCTGTGTGATAATGCACATAGATGCTGAGTGTGAGAAGTCAGCATGCTGGATGCCACACGCAGCAGATAATGGGATGCAGTGTATTGGTGGAGAGAGAATACAACAGAGCCAGCCCACGTTTCAAGGCTTCTAAATGCATTCCCTTGACTTTGATCATTTGCCGCTCATTCTCCCCATACGCAGGCAAGACCCACTGATCTGGGAAACTGTTGCAGCTGTTGCTGTAAGCCTCCAGAAGGATCTAAAAAGCTAATTGCAACAGCCAAACCAGCTGTTAGAATAAGGACTACATTCTCAGTCCTCAGATCCCGGCATGTCCCTGTGGGATGGAGTTTCTTCTTCAGCTCTAGGAGGCTGAGGGGAAGCAGCTGGGTTCTTTGCTGAACCTGCATTAACTAGGCCGGGAGAGACTTTTCTGCCAATCATGAGACTAAAAACTAAACATCTGCTGTCATTTCAGGCCAGAGTATGGAAGCTCTTCCAGATGACAGGGATGCTGTGTTCACTCAATGCACAGTGCAGTTTGTCTTTCTGTTTCTTTTAACCATTTCCTTTCTTGATGCAGTAGAGAGCCACCAGACCAAACACCTGTGGGTTGTGCTGTAGCTATTAACTTTGCCAGGAAAATGGCATTTCAGCTCCCACCTTTCCTTTCCCTAAAATCCAGTAAGGAATTTCTGCCTGGTGTATCCCGGCCTTGCTGTAGCAAGACCAGAGAAGAGCACGTGTGATGCATGTGTCCGGAGCCTGAGCAGGACAGTGGGCACAAATAGAAAGCCCTTACAGGGTGATAGCAGTAACGGTGGGGAGTCTGCTACTTACAGTTGCCTTTAACTACTAGCTTCTGTATTTTTATTTAGTTCTTCCCAGGTGTGATAACCTGGAAGTAATTTCCCCCATTTCACCTGTTACAGAGGAGTGTTTTTTGTAACAGAGCAGGCCAAGAGTGGCGAGCTAAGGATAATGAAAGACAGTAACTTGTATTATCACCCTGTTGTGTGGGCACCTCTGACAACCAGACAATCGCGTGCAATCACTAGATACTAGATGCGGTAGCACACCTGGCTCTGCAACACAGTTAATAAACTCACTTGGACTCATATAGTTCTTTATGGAGGCACTGGAGTGTGTCAGCTCTGCAGTCCCTAGGATGATCCACTTACTCAAATTATCCATTTTTTCCTTGTCCTGTAGGGCATCCCTGTTATCTTCCCTCCCTATTATCCAAGATAATAGAGAGCTGACTTGCAATAATGCAGTCACAATGGCTCCATAGTGTCTGAATGATTCCCATGTGATTGACATTGTGTGTCTGTCTGAAGCTTCCTGAAGAGCAATTCTCCGTCAACACTTCTTTCATCAGGAGGCATTAGGCAGAACAGGATCCTACAGTGCAAGTCTATTAAAGCCCAAGAAGAAATCTGTTTCGCTATGCCAAACAGAAGATGGGAATTATATAAATGGATAAGATACTAGTTGGAGGATCAATTCTGTGTCTATGTGACTTACTATAGCTGTGCATTAAGGTCATGTGGGACCTGGGGGTCTCAGTTTCAAGCAGCCAGCTTTCTTCAGCTATCTGGGCCTGTAAAAAAGTACAAATAAGCAACAGAGGCATTAAAAGCATCTCAAGTGTTTTCATGCCTTGAAGTGTTTTCATGCCATACCACTAGGTAAAGCAGACTCCTCTACTGGAAATGACAAAGGGGTTTAATCCCAAACAATCTTGACTCCAGTGTGGTAGTTCTTTTCAACATTCGGAGATTCTGACCCTATCAAACAAATAATTTAAGAAGATTTAGCCTATTGATGCTTTTCTTAGTCAAGATAGTCCTCCTCATTGTATTTCTAGCTCAACAAGCATTTCTGGAGTCTGGGAAGAAGAACACGTTGCTCTCTTTGTTTTGCTAACTCAGTGAAGATGGGCATTAATCCCACTGAAAATCTATTTTATCGTCAGAGTCAAGGTTTGTGAGGTTCATCACTAGTGACCAAAGCTCACTGAGGTTCATCTCAGCAGCATGATACACACTGCCTTTGTACTGCTGGTGGACTGATGTGGGAATGAGAGCAGGCCCTATGTTCTTCTCCACACCTTGTTCAAAAACAAAATCTGAGTTCTGTGAGTAGGTTCAGTGGGCAACAGGTTGAGCCCAAAGCCCTCTGTGATTTGCAGAGCCTAAGGACCTTCAGTCCAGCTTTTTGCTTTGCCTTGGCACCCAGAGAATCACAACCATCATCTCCGCTGACTACCACTGGAGGCGGAGATTCTCAGTGAAGCTGAAAATGCAGTGAAAGGCTCAGGCCCTCATCTGGCATAAATCAGAATACTGTTGACACAGGTTCACTGACTTATACTGGCAGACCTGGTGCTATAAAATTTATTACAAAATTGGTACGCTTCTTATTCCGCAAACGTTTTGTCACTAGATTTTGTTTTCCAAGTAATACTTCCCTCGCTTCTCAGGCCATTGGCTGTTTCGAGGCCTTTGAGCTTTGATTGGTTTTTTTGCTTTCTCAGAGCCTTTTGCAACTCCTTCCCTTTGTGCTGTGGCACTTGCTGCCTAAGTAGCGTGCCATGATCTCTGCGGTATAAGTGGATGGTAGAAACTTTAAAAAAAAACAGAAAGTGAGTTATGCACTTTCCAGAACTAATCTTCAGACACTTGATCTGTGCTAAAATGCATGAGGCTTTGGGGATTTGTGAACATTTTCATGAATAATAAGAACTTCACAAATAACAGAAGAGTGAACTTACTGATCTTATTCCCAAATCTTTTATATGTATAAGAGATATGATTGGCTCTAGTTTTCAGAAGGAGTTTGGTGGCAGGTCACTTTTTCTGATCGACAAAGAATAGGGCATGTGGGAAAGGAAAATGAACCACATCATTTGCAGGGCTCCTACATCCATGAGTGTTCTTTGACTTTTATAGATTTTCAGTATATTAGCATAACTACATTATCCAAGATTTCTTGCAGTTGTTTTCCCTTCCAAAGTTGATGTGACTGAGAGGGAATGCGAATGCAACAGCTTAAAAAGAAGAAGGGAGGAAATTATCATATTTAATACTGTTTATACAGAAACTGGCATACTTTATGGAGCATCATCTGATTAACTCATTTCCAGCCCTGCGGCGTGTGTGTGCGTGTATGATGGCAGGGAGGAGAAATGAGAGCTAGGCCATGTTTTTTCCTGGCATGAGGAACTGTTGCTGTAACACTTGTGTGGCTGGCAGCATGAGACATAATATTACCTAGAAGAAAACCTTTAAGTGTTGGACTAATTTCCCACCATCTGCATTCTGTCTGTACTGGAAATCTAGCTCTAGAGAGAAAGACTGGGGAACAGATCTGATATCTGACAATTAGGTTTGGAGAAATGGAAAATATTTCCAGGGACTCCTTCTAGTCAGCTGTTTGGTGGCTGCAAGAGCTTAGTCAGCTGAGGAGCCAGCTTTGAAAAAGGCTCTTTGGCTTAAATGGCCTGAAAAGATTGGAAGAGAGGAACAGTGCCTTATCGCAGAGGTGCTGCCAGTTGCAATTACTGACGGGTTGTTGGGTGCTGGCAGCTGAGAGAGAAATGCCAAGCCCTAAGAAAGCACGCAAGGAAATTGAGCTAGAAGTTATGTCTGAATGGGGTTTACTCAAAAGGAGTAGTGTTGGGTAGGGATGAAATCTCACCGTCAACCAGCTCTAGATAGAGGGAGAGGAAATAGTGAATGGTAGCAGATCAAAACAGAAAGCACTGGAAGGAAGAGGGAGCAGCAGAAGGAAGAGGTGAATGTCAGGCACCTGTCATTTCTTCTTTGCCTGCTGCCTGCATCACCAGTGAACCATGGAGAGCAAAACCCTCAGGGGAGAAGATAAGTCACTGAATATTCAGTGTAACCACCTTGTGCAGAGGCCAGAAAGGATGACTGTGTTTAGGCTGCCACCCTTGCAGCCAAAGCACAAAGGGTCATTCCCAACCTCCAGAGTAACAGGGAGATAGGGGGCTGAGTGAAGGTGGTATAGCTGCTGGTGGGAGCTCGCTCTCTTCTAACGTGCTTATGTTTGTGTGTTATTTTCTTCTCTTCTAGGTAAGTGCATAAAGTGCTTCTGAATGGTTCTAAGGCGCTCTGGCGGGTGCTGTACTGGGATCTGTCTGGCTTCTCCAAAGAGGAGGAAAACACAGCACTCCGAAATGGTAACTTCATAACCTGTGAAGCAGATGTGCTGGTGATTACTAAGGAGTCCCCCTGTACTTCCATCTCTGAATGTGTTATTTGCATTTAGCAGTAACCCACAGCCAGAGAAAAATACACCCACTGTCTGCCTGAGCCTGGGGCTACCATCCCCAGTCTCAGGTGACAACAGTCCCCTTGATGCCATCGTGCTGCTTGCATACCGTGTCCTGCAATCTATTGTCTACCACCTCTTGCTCCTGTTATTTCATTTTTCTGTGGCTGTCCCCAGGCAGTTGGTAGATAGCTTCTAGAAGAACAGCTTAAATATCAGCCCAAAAGTATTGTGACCTTTCGTGCTCTTTTTGGCTTCAGACTTTCTTGGATATTTGGACACTGCAGAAATCCATACAGTCACATCTCATAGCTCACCACATCAAGTGCAGAGAGCTCCCTGGACGAGGTTTTCTAAATTCCTCTTCCTCTGGCTGACTTCTGATTCACCCAGTGGGGGATTGTTTTGAGAACATAGTGACAACCAAGCAAAAGAAAATTCAGAATGACACTCGGGGCAAAGCTCTTTGGCAGTGAGATGAATTGAGCTTCTCAAGGGAAGTGCTGGGAACGTTGTTGTTTGAGATGTTTAAAACTCTCTAGGTCAGAAATTGCAGGGAACAATCCTGTGCTGGTAAATGGACATACCGGTGGAGATGATGGGTCTTTCTTCTCTCTGACAGCTTTTATTTATTATTATTATTTATTGTTTTATTAGCTTCAGATCGTTGACTACACCCCTAGTTCAGCTTTGCTGTATATACTATACAGTTCATAATAAGCGTGGTACTAAATGATATGCTTTTGTGCTGATGTGGTGCTTGTTTGTTTCCCAGTGGAGCAAAGTGATATAAGCACATACATTAAATATATTTATGACAAATTTCTCATCTATTACTTTTATTTAGAGTGGTTTTGAAGTAGAGCATATTCTGCTGGAAAACAAACATCTTTCTAAAGGCAGACGGCAAATCCAAAGGTATATTTGCATCTTTACTCCTTTTTTTTTTTTTTTTTTTTTTTACAAAGGCAGAAAAAAAAAAAAAAAGAAAAAAAAGAATTATTCTCTCTTTTTTCCATCCTCTCTGGGTCCTTTTATGAACCTCACAGAAACGCCCCGGCCTCATGTCGCACCGCTCTTTTTTTTTTTTTTTTTTTTTTACAAAGGCAGCTGCAAGGGAGAAAAAGAGTTCACCACTTCTCTTTTGTATTATATAGTCAACATGATAGATCCTGGCTCATCTCTGCTTGCTGGAGGAGATCTCAATCCCTCTCTTTTTTAAGAACTAGAGCAGAGACAAAGAGACAACACAGTAAGCTAAAAACACAGGCCATGTCCATTCTTCATTGTCCTCAGTTGGAAAGATCCCCTGAGCTGGGAGACACTTTGGATCTACTTGGCCAAAGGTTCAATGCCTTATGGTCAAGGAAGCAATTCAGTGTTAAGCACATGGCTATCATTAAGCTTGTAGGGTTAATGATAGCCATAATTTATAAGCACCCCCTCTAATAAAGAGAGAGGAGGGAAGATGAGCATGTTCAGAGAGCAGAGAAGGTCCTGTTGGAAGGGAAAGGGAGCTACCATTTGATTTCTGTACCCTAGAAATATACATACCTGTACATGTCACCTAAGAGCTACAGGCCTGTGGCAAACGCCAAGCCCTCTCTGTTGGGTCTGACTGAGGGTGGAGTTAATTTTCCCCATAGCATCCCTCATAGTGCTGTGCTTTTTATTGGTATCTAAAAGGGTGTTTTGGCTACCGCTAAGCAATTCTTGCACAGCACCAAGGCTGTTTCTCCAATATTTTTCCTGCTCGCTGGTAGGCTGGGGGTGGGTAAGATCTGGGGAGGGGATGGAGCCAGGAAAGCTGACTCAAACTGACCAAAGGGATATTCCATACCATATGATGTCTGCCCAGCAATAAAAGCTAAGAGAAAGGAGGAGGAAGGGGGGGCACTCATTATCTATGATGTTTGTCTTCTGGAGCAACTGCCATGTGAAGCCTTGCTTCCCAGGAAGTGGCTGGACAATGCTTGCTGATGGGAAGTAAGGAATAAAATCTTTTGGTTTCCTTTGTTTCCATCCACAGCCTTTGCTTTTGCTTTATTAAACTGCCTTCACCTTGACCCACAAGGGGTTTTTTCATCTTATTTTCTCCCCCCACTTTCTGCTGAGGAGTGACAGAGCGGCTTGGTGGGCACCTGGTGTCTACCCAAGGTCAACTCAACGCAGGTCAGCCTCATACGTGTTCTAGGGCAGCATGGCTCTGAAGTGCTTCATGAGAGGAAAATGATCCTTGCATTAGATATTAATGTCAAATAATGTAAGAGATTCTCTCTTGAGATTGAGTGTTTCCCTTCTTGGCAACCATGCTGCTTCTTGTTGTGACTAACTTCAGGGAATATTCCTGCCTCTGTCTTTTAAATTTGACTGGTTTCCATCATTTCTCTAGGATCATTAGGTTTTTGTAGTTGTCCTAGCCTCACAGATAGGCTTCAGTGGGACTTAGCTCAGGTTTCAGCTGGATTTATCTGGCTTAGTCAGAAAAAATGCAGCTACGGTGTCCTGCACTTGGACCATGTCTATCAACACACTTTGAAACTGAAATTCATAGGGAAGAAATGCATTTTCGGTGCATTATTTTCCTTCCTATAGAGATAGATTACCCTTATTATATGTAACCCTATTAGATATATTCTCTTATGCTCATCCTTCATCTGTTTTTAAATTACATTAACCATAGTTTAGAAAAAAAGATTGCCAAAAAGTTCTAGCTACTGAGACATTGTTAGAGTACCTTGAGCACCTTTTCATGGGTGTTCAGTTATTTTTTATTTTTATCATTTTCAGTCAGACCATTTCCAGTTCTGTTGTGGTCTTTCTGAATTGGATCTAGGGTTTGCTTTGCTGTTTCTGAACTCAGTTCCCCAAAGAGTCTAATTATCAGGTTTTGGGGGAATCCTAGGGCCTGCAGAAAGCCCTTTATCCTGATCTGTAACCTGTAGGAAGATGGTTGGCATAATAGTTTGTATCCATACTCAGTATAGTCAGCTGGCATTATCTCTGATAGTGACCTTTTATAGTGAACTGAGCTGACATACGGTGTTCATATATCCTGTTTCCTGTGTTGCTTTGGTTTTTTTTCCCTTTCACATTCTGCACTGTACCATCCCAGATTGCATATCCTCTGGGCTCTCCAGTCTGTTGCTGAGGCTATAGAGGAGACCTGCCAGATTCTCCCAAATGCACTGAAACCAACATCATTAGGTAGCCTAGTGAATGGGGATTCTTACATCTAATGATGCCGTACACTGCGAGCAAAGCAAACAGGAGGCAGGGCTGGGAAAAAGCAGTAGTGTGGGCAGATTTTAATTGCCATGCTGAGCTGAGGTCAGATAAGAAAGTCATGAAATGGCTTGGAAAAATGTGAACATTTATATACCATAGTAAGAACCTAAGGCTGCTGCCATGTTTGAAAATGCTTCCAAATTTGGTTACAAAAAGAATGAGATGCAGGCTATTGAGCCTCCCCCGTTCTTTCCCTTGCTTCTCATATTCTGCACCAATTAATTTACTTTTTTTCCTCCTTCTCTGGCTTTCTTCTTTGCTTTCACATTCAGTTCTTTCTCCAATCTTCTGCCTCGAATGCTAAGTGATTCCTCTATGTCCTGCATGCTTCTTCTGTGTGTTTGTGATTTTTCTTAATTTATAATAAAGCTGGTGCCTGATTGTCTTTGAAAGTGGATTCTAGCTGGGTTATTTATCAGCTATGTAGATTGCATTTTCTTAATCTAGTTAGCTATTTGGTATATAAAGACATATTGCATGCAGTCAGTGGATAATGCAGTTATAAACTATACTGCATAGAATTTCCATTTCTTGTCTGCTGTTCTGGGAACTGATGTGAAAAATTTCATCCTGATCCAGTGGCTTTTGCTGTTGCTGTTTTCTCTCGAGGGTGCCAGGCCCTCTTCTCCCCATGTTGCTTTCTGGTTCCTAGTGCTCTTCTCCACAGATCAGTGTAGTTGAATCTATGGCTGTGTGGATTTGATCGCATGGGTCCTCATCAGGTCACTAAGCTGAGTGTAATGTTCCTGAGAATGAAGGACTGCTTGCCTTGGCAGGTAGTGTCCAAACACTCGTGACTGAGTGCAGTATCCTCTCTGGTTTAGCCCAAATTCTGGCAGCAGGGTGCACTTTTAACACCTCTGAACTGAATTTCATTTGGCAGTTGCAGTCAAACTGGATCCTTAATATTTGCAAATTGTCACGTGAACCTGATAGTGATTTTGCTTAGGGTTTAATACACTAACTCATTAAGCTCCCACATCATACGGAGAGCTCAGGAGGAAAAGAGAAAATGTTTTTGGGCTTCTTGCTACGTAGCAGTCAGTTTTGTCCAGTGCTGTCAACATTACCAATATAGTGGGCTCAACGTGGGTCAAAAGGAATCTAGACTGTGGCACAGCATCAGGACTTTTACAGGCCCCTAGAGATGGAGATGTTTTGAAACACTGGCAAGTCTCATCTGACAATGACATGCTGTCTTTTAAGTGCCTGTCTGCCGCGGCCTGTCAGCTGGTGGAACAAATCCAGTCAGCAGCTCTCTTTTGGTGCTGTCCTTTCATCTGGTGATAGAACAACCGTTGAAGTCTCCAAATGCCTGCCATGGTGCTGTGCAAGTAAAGGCGAAAAGGGACAAGAGGACCTTGGATAAAAGTATGCCAAATTGAGGAGGGGAGGATCGTTCATGTCTCCTGGGCATGGCTCCAGGTGAACACGCGTAGGTGGAGCTGAATGTAAATGTGTCTGTGCAGGCAGAGCAATGATCTGGATCTGAGGTGATATGGAGGAGGTATGTTAACAGTAGTTAAACACAGGGCATTTATTCGCCAGGAGTTGACTTTGATCTTGGAACAGGACTTCTGTGTGAAATGAGTTCTGCTAGGACTTGGTCTGTTTCCAGTTGAGTGACTCTTGCATGCAAAGATGAATGAGACTGGGATTCCAGTCTCATTTGGGTGGGTGCATTCCAGTCTGCAGGTTGGGTGGGTGTCATGGTTTGGGCTTGGCTGGCCAGTAAAACATACAACAGATGCTCTTTTTTACCACTCTCCCCTTCAGATAAGGGAGAGCATCACGCTTCAGAGAAGCAGAGAGAAAATTAGATTTAGGCATTGAAAAAAACTAATGAGATATTAGTAATAAAACAATAAAAAGAAAAGATAATAATATTAATAAGAAAATAATGAAATATATACAAAATCATATTGAGCTCCCCAGATGACAGTCACATCACTGGCAGGCTCCAGGAACGTCCTAGGCTGGACTCAGTGACAGATGGGAATTGGATTCTGAATCTGGATTTAGGAACGCACAGATCAGGATCAAAGGCAGGTGAGCAGAGTCCTCCTCGGCCATTGGCCATTGAAGAAAGAGACTGACCACTTTGATCCCTCAGCTTTTATACTGAGCATGATGCAGATGGGATGGAACACCCTGTAGGTCAGTTTTTTCGTGTCGCCCGTCCTGTCCACTCTTCCCCATAGGTGTGACCCCTTTACACTTTTCCACTTCCAACACTGCAGCTTTACAAAGTTAGTTGACCTTGGTTGTTACAGCAGTAAGTACAAGCAGGAGCCTCTCTGCATAGCATTTCTTGGTATTAGCTATAAACATCAGGCCTTATTTTCTAGAAGTGGACACGGTCTGAAAAATATGCCCTTAATTTCAAGAGTGAGTTAGTTAGAAGAGGCTTAGCCGAAAAATAAAATTACTTAAATCAAAATTGATTCTGTTTTAACTCAAACCAGGACAGTGGATGTCAGCCTGGGTCCTCTCTTTAGGATGGATTTTCCTGGGAGTCAGGTTGTGCCAGGCAGCAAGACTGAAATAGTGTAAAGAGTTTTGGAACAAACCTAGAACCTGAGCATATGCATAACTTACTGTATGGGGACATTGTCTGCTTCTTTAGGTCAGTTTTTTCATGTCGCCCGTCCTGTCCACTCTTCCCCATAGGTGTGACCCCTTTACACTTTTCCACTTCCAACGCTGCAGCTTTACAAAGTTAGTTGACCTTGGTTGTTACAGCAGTAAGTACAAGCAGGAGCCTCTCTGCATAGCATTTCTTGGTATTAGCTATAAACATCAGGCCTTATTTTCTAGAAGTGGACACGGTCTGAAAAATATGCCCTTAATTTCAAGAGTGAGTTAGTTAGAAGAGGCTTAGCCGAAAAATAAAATTACTTAAATCAAAATTGATTCTGTTTTAACTCAAACCAGGACAGTGGATGTCAGCCTGGGTCCTCTCTTTAGGATGGATTTTCCTGGGAGTCAGGTTGTGCCAGGCAGCAAGACTGAAATAGTGTAAAGAGTTTTGGAACAAACCTAGAACCTGAGCATATGCATAACTTACTGTATGGGGACATTGTCTGCTTCTTTGACTTGCAAGCTGAAGTTTCGCTCAGGAATTTCTATTTTGTAGTCTTTTCAGTAGTTGCCAGTGAGAGGACAAGGGGCAATGGGCACAAGTTGGAACATAAAGGGTTCCACTTGAATATGAGGAAGAAGTTTTTCACGGTGAGGGTGACGGAGCCCTGGAACAGGCTGCCCAGGGAGGTTGTGGAGTCCCCTTCTCTGGAGATTTCAAGACCCGCCTGGATGCAGCCCTGAGTAACATGCTCTGACAAGCTCTGGGTGGTCCTGCTTTAGCAGGGGAGTTGGACTAGATGATCTCTATGGTCCCTTCCAACTCTAAAAATTCAGTGAAATTCAGTGAAATTCAGTGAAATTCAGTGAAAAGAACCCTTCTACTTTAGGTATCTTGTGCCTCCTGGTGTATACAGAGCTTTCTGCTCACAGATACAATATATACCTCACTTAAGTGCTGAGAGGCTAACACAGACCTCTAAGACTATTTCTGGGAAACCTGTGAAATTTTCCAGTATTCCTCTGACCTACATATAACAGCTGTAACATGTCATACAAACTGCATTTCCATGGATGACGTGTAGGCTGAACGGAATACTGCCTCTCCATTCATAAATTAATCCTCTCCCTTTCCCCACCACTTTCCTTGCCTGCCTGGCTCCCCTCGCTGATCACTTTCTCATTGCCTGCCCTTTGGACACTGCTGAACAGCGTAGCGCAGGATGACGGACCTGGCTGGCTGAGCCATGGCCATCCCAGCTTCTGTTTTACAGACGAAGCCAGGTCTGCTCCACAGCATCCTAGAAATGACGAGCTTTTCTTTTTTGAGAGAGGTCAGGCTGTGGGAAGTAGACGCTTTTCTCTGACCTGAGCCCCTGCAAATCTTTGTGCCCACCACAATACCACCAGCAAGAACTCACAGCAAGGTCATTCTTGCTTGCATTGTCCTCCAGGGAGATCCACATGCCGGCAGAGTTAATTACACTAACAGCCGCAGAAATTATATTGGCCCACCACTGGCCTAGTGAGATGAATATCTCCATTTCTTAGTCACAGGGGGACATTAATGGTATTTTTATTAACTGGTGACCTGTTGACTGCTATTAGAATATAGATTGTATGCATAAACCAGGTCAGGGTACTGAAGACATGATTATAGAGCAATTACTGTGTCAGCCAATGTGGCTTCTAATCAGAGCTGGCAAAGAGTCTTTGGAAGCCTGAAAACTGTTTTTGGAGTCCAACAACAAGAAACAGCTTTGGATCAAAGTCTGTATTGTGCCTTTACATCTTCCTGGAATTAAATGTCTGATTTTCTATGATTAAGATGGGCAGTCAAGGCCGAAAGAAGTCTTAAGAAGGACAGCTTTCAGTGGAACACAGCTGATTAGGGGAGTTCAAAGTTTGAAAACTTTTTTTTTCGTTTTCTTTTTTATTTATATGGTTTATGTTTATTTCATTGAGCTGGCTGAGGATGCTAATTCGGCTCTTACCCTTTAAAATGAACTGCAAGGTCATACGGCTGAGTGTCTGGGATGTCAGTAAAAGCGATTACACTAATACATGCATTTCATTTGATGAGGGCCATAGCTACAGAACCAGATTTAGAATTGCTCCACATTTTTCAGAACTATGAAAGGAAAAAAGGAATGATAAAACTGAGAGCTGGTGTGTTAGATATAGAACTAGGGGCTGGCTTTCTCTTAGGTGCAGCTGCTCATTTGGAGGTTGAATTGAATACCCCGATTTCCAAAGACTAGGTTTGTTCCACTAACATGACCACTGATCCCAGTGAACTGACTGGAAGAGACAGAGGAACCACTTCACATGGATGAGAGCTCAAGGCTCATGTGTGCCTCAACTGGTAGTTGTAACCATATTTGTATTCTCTTCGTTTATGGATGAGACAACAAATACTGTTGAGCTCACTGGTCCACCTGCCAAATACACTTGTATTTGATGTTTTTCTATGGTAGACATTGGCTTTACTGGAAGGTAGAATATGTTTATGGTTATCCAGTTCCCCCCCAAAAAGTCTTAAATCATCTGAGATCTGAACAACCAAATAATCTCATGGTAATCTGAGGCAGAAACTGGATTTGTAAATCTGGTTTATGAAAAGAACATAGTTGTTGAGATTCAGGAGGAAACAAAATGGTTATAGATTTCATTTGATGATTAATATATAATGCCTAGCTTAGAGGATAAACTCTCCCTTCCATTTTGGAACTGGAATTCAGCTTAAACTGGAAAATAATATTTGAATTATGAGTCTGTTGCTAGGCTTTCTGCATTGAGTTCAGTTGCATGCAGAAGCTTGAGGGAGGAGTCATGTTTGTATTTTTTCCATCAGATTTGGAATTATCTCTGCACTTGCCAGTGTTACCAATGTGGTTAGTAAGTCCTGAGTATTCTTAAAAATTCATCCATTGATCTTTTGAGATTTGTTCCTATTCTGTCTGGGTTTTAGCCTGTGAATGAAAAAAGGGGGGGGACAGAATTCTGAGGGGACAGAAGAGTGGGAAGAACAAGAGATTAATGTTTCCTGAGCCAAACTCCTTGTGAAGGGAAAAACATCGTTTCCCTGCCAATATGTAGTTCAATCCACCGTGCAGTGGTGGGAAGTCTTGTCATACTTCTTTTTTTTTTGGTCTTAAGGATTGCTTTCTGTGGTGTTTTCATGAGAGCGTTTACTTCTATTAAAAAAAAAAAAATGAAAAAAAGCATTTCTTATCACTATTTTTAGGAAGAAAAACTTGGTGATCCAAGACATGAAACATGAAGAATCAGAATGGCACTGAAAGACCCAGTACTTATTATTATTTCAGGAGTTATGATTCTTAAGCCAATTTGATGATTCTTTGGGGTTTGACTCGTTATCTTTGTATACTTAAAGATGCTACTAAGGCAAATTTTATTTTTTAAACACTTTTTCTCTGACTAACTTCCCATTCCAGCAGTCTGGCATCTATTTAATACTCTGTGTGTTAGAAATTCCCATTTCAGAGATGACTCTGTTTCCATCAAAGCTGCAGTCGTACTTCACAATTTCACTTATTAACAGCCTACTGAGATAATTGGGTCTGCCCAGCTCATTAAAAATAAAATATTGATGTTTTCTTAGGGTGGATGTAATTATCTTGCCCCCCCAGGGAACAGGCAGTATAAAGGAGGGAGGGTGTGGTCTAATACACATCCTGCTATGCACCTGCTTGCAGCTTTGCAGGGAAGGAAATTAGGGACTCATAGCGCAGTTACAGTAGGTGAAGCTGGGAATGCAGAAGAAAAGATTTCCTTTCAAGCCTGAAAAACACAAATTCATACTCCCCCCCACTACCCCCCCACCCCAGACTTGGGTTCAGCAGGAGAGTGACACAGTGCTTCTCTAGTCTATATTACTGCACTATAGTATACTCTCCATAGTATAGAGTTGCAAACATCTAATTCCAGTGAGGGATGTCTTCTCTGCCTTTGCATCATGAGGAGCGGTGATGGTACACATTCCTCATGACTGCCCTACTTGACATTACTCAAGCCAAAATTGCTGGATCCAGTTCTACAAGTTAAAAAAATACAGCTCCAGCTTGTCTTTTCTGAGACTTTTTGCAGAAATTTCTTTGGCGTCCTGTATTTCTCTCTGCAAGGCACTAAATGGGTCACTATCAAATCCAGCTGGTACAGGCCATCCAGGCTGTATGATTGGACAGCAGTGATGTTTAGCTACCACTGAGCCACTGGTGAACTAGGAGCACTGGGATACAGATTTTCTTGTCCTCCCATGCCCTGAGTTACCCAATTTGCCTTGTCCGACTGTAATTATGACATGTTTTAATGGTGCTGTACCGGCAGTGAATTTTAACTTCCCATTAGTAAAAATGGACATGGAGGGACGGAGTAAGTATCATGAAAAAAACAAATAACTTTTTTCTCCCCATTCTGTTGTTTTCCATGAGTGTAAGAAGACAGACACAAAAGAAAATGTAACTCTCAGAGAGCATTTAAGTGCTTTAGATGTTCCTGTCTCATTACCCTGTTTTAAGTACATAGGACCTCCGGTCTAGTTGAAAGTAAGTGTGATGAAGGCTGGTTTGATTGCTAGTGAGAATATTTCCCATAGCTCACATATTTGGCTAAAAAACCATAGCTGTGACAGTGCGTGTTGTCTAAAATTGACCTTTTCGGTAGTGTTGGCGTTTGTATGCATCATAACAACCATGCATGGGCCTCAGCCCAAACTTTTTCTATAATTCTGACTTTAAGTGTGGTTTTCTCATGAAAATTTCCCGTCCCATGTTGTTCTGTAGTGTATTCCAGCTGCATCTCTCCTGGTTGGAACTAGCTTGAGATACCTCACTGCTCCCATTGCATCTCGCTTGAGGGTTTTAGAGCTTGGCAACAAACTGCTGGGTGCTCTCACTGCTTGAAAGGCACCCTGCACTTCCTTAGAGCTAGGGCCTCTCTTTTAGTCTTTTACTACAGAGTTCTGTATTCCAGCTGCATCTCTCCTGGTTGGAACTAGCTTGAGATACCTCACTGCTCCCATTGCATCTCGCTTGAGGGTTTTAGAGCTTGGCAACAAACTGCTGGGTGCTCTCACTGCTTGAAAGGCACCCTGCACTTCCTTAGAGCTAGGGCCTCTCTTTTAGTCTTTTACTACAGCATCATTACAGTGGAGTGGTCTCTATTGAAGCACTGGTCACTAACTCTTTTGGGCAGGTACTGTGTTAAGTATAAGCAGGCGTGTAGTATTCTGACAGCATTGGTTTGTTCTGTTTTACAGTTGTTTGAGAGTGCAGACAGACATATAAGCCACTGAAGATGGACACCAATGTCTGCTTCCAGAAAAGCAGTAGTTACTTTAGAAGGAAAGAAAGTTTCTTTCTGAAAGCCCCCAGTCTGTATTTGAGCGTGAGGCAAATAAGCATTGCTGAGTGATTTTGGTTTTATGAAGTCTTGCTCCTCTGTGCCACCTCCTGTATGTACAGCAGCCCTGATCCAGAAGACTTTGGCACCAGTAAGTCCTGCAACATCCACTTCAGGATGATCTGAGAGGAAACAAACTCCTTGCAGTTTTCAAGCCTGAGGGCTGTGGTCTGGCTCTAGTGTCACGTCAGTTTGTTTCACTTCCAAGTTGAGCTATTACCAGCTTAAAAGCTGAAAAAATCCTGACATGCACTCTCTTCTCTGTTAGCAGCACTGCTAAGGGATTTTTCTGTTTCTGAGAAAGGCTCCTATTCTGGTGTGCCACAAATGATGTATATAGTTCTGCAGAATGGCTGGAGGCAGCAGTATAATTTCACAAGTTTGCTTCTGCAGTCAGCTCTGAAGTGCTTCGTATGGAGGTCAATGACAGAGGTATCTTGAGCAGGAATTAGGGAAAATACAGAAAAATCAGCTGGCCTTGTTCCACTTGTGTTTTAAGACCACGCTGTCTCTGACTTGGCTAAGTTGGGGCCCTCTTACTGTTAGCAGGACTTAAAAATCAACCATTTCCAACATGCCAGTGAAAAAACCTAGAAGATGGCCTTTAAACAGGCTGCTTCTTCCCAAGGCAGACAGTGAAATAAATGGTCGCGTTTCTCAAAAAGCTGGCCATGTTGTGGCTGTAACTGTCACAGTAGGAATTGCTGGGCCCTGAGCACTTTGGTATATCTGGCCTTTATTTGGATAATGGGAGCTGAGCAGTTTGGAAAAATCTGTCCCTAATTATTGGTGCAGAGCCCTTGAAAATCTGGCCCCGAGCTCTTCTCAAATAAAAATCTGGCCTCATGGGCATGACACTGTCAGAAGTGGTGCCTGGCATAAAGTGCTTCTTATCCTTTTCAGTGATTTCATCCTCCTGTGAAGTTTCTAATTTATTTTAATTGCTTTAAAACTTTTTAAATGAGGCTATTTAATGGCTAGGATTTTGACTTATGGATCGAAGCTTCAGTGCATTCCGCATTAAATGGCATGCATTTCGTTATGCCTAAATTCTATTGTTATGCCTGCCCTTTGTGCTGGCTTTTCATTTTCCAGTTTGGGGGTAGTTGCATTTCTAGGGCTCCCATCTGTCATAATTTAGTGTTTCTTCAGCACTTTTTCTCATCTTAGGAAGCCATTCAGCATGTCCAAATATTGCTTTATGCCTGCATGGACAATGCTCGCTGTCTTTGGAGGCGTCTATTCTGCTTCACAAAGGGAAACGTGGCGGTACATCTGAGTGCAGACTGAAGGCAAAGACATCTCTTTGAGCCACTGGGTTGTAAAGAGATGAACTCGCTGGCTGTCCTCTCTCAAAGCTTTTCAGGAGCCTGACTGTTCATGGGGGATTCTTTGCGTGGACCACAATTGAGCCTAGTTCTTCCTGCGATTGCTATTTTGCAGAGGGTAGCACTATGTAAAACTAGGCATGGAGTTTTGTCGCATTGAAATTCATGTCCCCGATACCCATTGGTTAGAGCTAAAAGGCTGAATTCACATCTTGTTAATTAAGTCCTCCTGGCCGTGCTTTCAAGTGGGTACCATTTTGTATGGCATTTTGCTTGGTCCTGTCTCCTGTCTGAAGTGATATTCTTCACTGCTCTTCCTCGCTAGTGAGCGAGCAGAAAGAAAGGTCCCTTTGAAACCACATCTTCCTGCAAGCGGGAAAGGGGAATGGGGTCAGAGAAAACCAAGAGGTAAATGTGTAATGCAGTGAGGTAGAACTAGGCCACAAGACCCATCCTACAACTTCAATCTTCAGGAAAATGGTCAGAGCTCTGTAATAAGTGAGGGAGTATGGGCTTCTACTTCTGTGTTTCAGTAAGAAGACAACACATCCAGTGACATGACACCTACACAAAGCCAAAGAGGGGAACATCTAGTGGCTAAGGTGAGGCCAATGCAGCCACAGAGTTTGTGCATCCCTGGGCAAATCTTGGAGTCTCTGTGCCTCAGTTCCCATTTGTACCACAGCAATCGTAATGCCTGTCTGTCTCATAGAGCCACTCTGAATAATTTTTCCAGTGTTCTTTTCACTCAGTTTCATAGAAGCCAACTCCTTGCGTTTGTAAAATCAACAGGGGAAATGTGGCTAGAAAGCAGCATTCAAGAGGACTGTCAACTTTGTGTAGAAGATAGTGTGATTAGCTTAATTTATTAGGGCAGTAGGGTTTCTTTAATGTAGATGAGAAGTATATAGAGATCTAAGCCCAGAATTGTTTTGCAGTTGCCACTTCTTGTTTACTGGCCCAGCCAAAGGAGATACCAGCATAGGTTTATGCTGCTGTAGAAACCAGTGCTGAGTTGCTTGCTCCTGGGGGGTCAAGTGCTAAGTTCTTCATTTCCAAAGAAACTGAAATTTCAACTCGAAATTTTTAGTGAGAAATTCTTCGGGTTATATTGGCTTCTTTTTCACCTTACTTTGATATTATTCTAAGCCAGAGCTGAAAGGTCTTTCTGGTATGTGTTTGGTTTTTAGGGAGGTATTTTTCCCATTTTGCACAACCATTGCACCAGAAGTGGCAGCAGAGAAGAGGCTCAGTAGGGACTGAGATAACAGGAATGCTTTGAAGCCAGGCAGAGGTGCACTGGGGACAGCTGAGGGTTGGAAGAAAAGCTTATGCCATTAAGTCAGGAGCACTGTGTTCTTTCTGGAAATATGGCTGGTAAGGAAGAGGTGCGATCTCTGCTATTTCTTACTCAGTATCTGCATCTACTCATTCGCATCTGTGCCAAATTTTAAATGCATTTAGCCCTGCTTCCTCTTTCCTTCAAAAAGCAAGAAACCATGAGTAGAATGTGATTTGGAGATGTTTCTCTGCCTGTATCCTGGAAGCTTTTCTGGGAAAACAAGGTCTCTGTGCTAAGTGCTAGGTGGAATTCAGACAGATGGGTTGTCAGCAGCCTAACAAATACATTCATCTCATTCTGATGCTTTCATTTATTTATTTATTTTAAAGGCGCCCCCTGTTCCCTTGGCCATTTAAAATACAAAACAATAATTAAGACTGTCTGAAGAAGCTCCAGACGGATTAGGGATGTCTCCCAAGAGGTCGGCTGACATTTCCACTCTCTGAAAGTCCCTGCTCAGCTGCCTCTTCAACCAGCAAACCTTGATTCCAGCGGCCATCTGATTAAACAACAAAGCATCACCAAGTACTAAAAGTCACTTCTCTTGGGCCAGATTGCACTGACAGCAAGGGCAGAAACAGAAAATGATGAAAGGGGAGGAAGTCTTTTGGTGCAAAACATGTCACTTGGTACTATATAGGGAGCTGGAAGATGAAATGTTTTCCTTTGTATGATCCTGGCTGGTCTGCTGCTTGCTGTGTCCTAATAGCCTGAATCCTGGCTGTAAGTAGACAGAAGTTTGATTTGTATCCTGTGCACCACTGTGTGTGTATGTGAGGTTGTGCAAATAAGGGCTGTTAGCTCCCTGATTAGACTCAGGTATCCAAACATTACTCCATGGGAAATGATGTTTTACAGAACTTCCTCTGCAAGACATTATCACACCTCCCTGCAGCATCCTCGCCCCCTCTGTATCTCTCTGGCAGCACCCCTTGATTGTGAGCTGCAGAGTGCTCTGGTGCTCTGCCTTGGCTTGCACAGGAGACCCAGCTGATGCTCATCAGCTGCAATTTCCAGACCCCTCTGCCCTCCCAACCCAGGGCTCCCCACATCAGGGTTTGCCCCAGCCCCTCGGGTCTTCCCTGTTGATCTCTCAGGCAGCAGGAGCCTTGGAAACAGGCACTGGTTTGCATGGGAGGGCAGTGCCACACTGACACAGGGATGCTGCTTTCAGGACTGGATTAACATCCCCCTCCAAATAATGGCTGAGGGGGGGGATTTGTGGGACAGGGTGCGGAAATACCCACTCAAGTTGGTGCTTGATGTATCTGCCCCTGTGACTCATAGACCTAGTAATGTTGCCAATTTTAGGGCTTTTTTCCAAGAGTGGTGTTATAGTTGGTATATTTCTTAAAGCCACAGCTCTTGGTGACATGCTATTACATGAAAATCCAACCTACTGTTATTTTCTCTTCAAAGGAAGTTTCTAGTCCTTCTGGGTGAAAAGGTGGACGGAGGAGATTTATATGAAAAGAAAGGGAGAAAGAGGAAAAGAAAAATTACAGTGTGGGTTTTTTTTTTAAAAGAAGTAATGTTTTTTTAGGCAAGCGTCCTGCATTTGGAGGAATATGTTATATTTTTTTTGAATATTTAAGGTCACCTTTATTGAAGTAGATTTGCTGCTTCCATCATACTCCACAATAGTAATTTATTCTGTGCTGGCCATATCCTGCAGCAACCACCATCAAAAACATGGACATTACTGTATTTAGTCCTTGCTGAGACTAGAGGACTCTGGCTCAGGTATTTGACTGGCCTGACTTTTAGTTTTCAAACACATACTCTTTTTCTGTGCGGGAGGCAATTCTCCAATCACACCCGAGTTCCGACCCTTTCCTGATGGGAGACAGTTACAGAATTCACTGAGGGGTCTTTAGTCAGCAGACTGGGCAAATAATAGTTGCTTTACTCCTTCTCTCTCCCATTTGCCTTTTAATTTTTGCATCTGAATTATGAAATGCCACCTCCACTAGCCACTGCCAGGAGCAAGGAGCATTAATATTGATGTTGGAAGGCCCTGCTGCACAGCAGCAGGGTGATTTAAGAGTGAGAACGATCAGGGATAGTATCAGAGTAAATAAATTCAGGGTCCAATTTATTTTTTTCTTTCATCTAGTTCTTTTTTTTTTTTTTTTCTTGCAAGGCAGAATTACTAAAATAAAATAATTTAACAGAAAAAAAAAAAAAAAAAAAGTGAATTGACAGGTTCTTGAAGCTGCTGACTCGATTAGTTTGTAACATTTCCTGCCTTACCGGCTTCTTTTTATCCTTCCTGCCACCTGTCAGGAGGAAGGCAGCGCAACAAAGCCCGGTGCCAATAGAGCTGTGCTGTCCGGGTGGCAGCAAGCCACAGCCTGGCTCTGTGGGGAGAGGAAAAGAGACTGGACGGCCAAGAGGTCTGGGAGAGGGGCTCGCAAGGCTGTGGTAAAGATGGGGGAAAATGCTGAAGCTGATCTATTGTGTTTCTTTCTCAGAACACTGAATAAGCAGGGCTGATCCTGGACTTTATTCTTTGGGTGGGAGCTTTCATGACTCCGGTTATTACCTCTTTCCGTAAATAAATCAGAGATGCAGCCTTCCAGTACCTGAAGGGAGCCTACAGGAAGGCTGGGGAGAGCCTGTTTAGAAAAGCCTGCAGTGACAGGACGAGGGGCAATGGCTTCAAGCTGGAGGGGAACAGATTTAGACTGGAGATTAGGAGAGGGTTCTTCACTGTGAGGGTGGTGGAGCACTGGAACAGGTTGCCCAGGGAGGTGGGTGAGGCCCCTTCCCTGGAGATATTCAAGGAGAGGCTCAACGAGGCCCTGGGCAACCTGGTCTAGTTGGGGGTGTCCCTGCTGACTGCGGGGAGGTGGGACTAGATGACCTTTGGAGGTCCCTTCTGGCCTGGGCAATCCTATGATTCTATGATTCTATGGTCTTTTAAGTTTCCAGCTGTGACTAAAGAGACGGTGACACTGTGCTTGTGCTTTGCCTGTGACGCTGAGCAAGGAACGTTGTGTGTCGTTCTCCTGCCTACACAGTCACCGTGATCTGCTCCCAAGTGTGCCCTGGGGACATGCACAAAGCTCAGGTGTGCCAGCCATGGGAAAGGGTGGGAAGGAGAAATTATGAGCAGCTGCCAAACTGGCACTGTCTTTTTGAGGATGGGTTGTAAAGCCCCAGAGAGTGTGGAGAGTAAGAAAGGGCTCCTTTCCAAGGTACATACCTTCCTCCAAGATGATGGAGGCAGCAGCAGCAGCACAGAGGGTCAGTGGAAGGGTCATCCCCTTTCCATGGCAAGCTTAAGAATGAACTGGTGGCAGGACCCTGTGGTCCTTACTTTTTGCAGCCAGGGCAGCATAATGAGACAGGTTTTTGTAGAGTTAGCAGCTTGTTTTGTTGCTGGTGACTGAAGCCAGCACTGGGATGCTTTGTTGCCCCACAAAGAAGTTCTGATGTAGTCAGGGATCAGCATCGTTACAGCTCAGGCTGATCTCAGTGCTTGTGCAATAAATACGGTGCAGGTAGGAGGGGCTGGTCTATTCTACACTGGATGCCAGCAGTGCACTTGCCTTTCACCTTTTCTTCCTTTAGAAACCAGACTGCACAACTGTGGTCTTTTTAAGACACACACCCACCCACCCCTCAGTTTTCCACAGGCTATCAAACAGCAATGACTTGACCAGGCCACTTGGGCAATGACTGCAAATGGGTTGGAAATGGCTATTTGTGGACGATGGAAATACATAAACTCTTTTCCGCAGGACTGTCCAGTTTGACATCAAGGCCGTTGCAGCTTTGGGGGGTCATTGCCTGTTTTGGTTTGGTTTTGGTTTTTTTTTTTTTAAGAAAGCTGTGCTTGCTTCACTTCTGCCTCTAGCCTGTTCCTTGCCTCTGAAGCTTCACGGCTTTTTGCCCTCCCCAGTCAGGGCATTTCTGTCTCAGATGTTGCTTTTGATGGGATTTTTTTTCCCTTACCCATCTTAGTTTCTTCTGACCCCAATTCTGTTTTTATAATGAGGCCATGCTAATTCGTGCTGAGAGCTTATGAGTTTTCTTTAAGCACAGGGAGAGGTCACTGAGAAATGGCTGGGGGTGTTTCTTTCTTCCCATGGCTGCTGCTCAGAAGGTCTGATCAATTTATTTCCCTATCACTATCAAACCCGTTTCCTGGCTAAATTAAGAGCGGTGCCTTGTGCAGGCGTTGTGTTAAGAGGGAGGGAGGGGACAAATAAATTGACAGAGGAGATGGGGGTAGGAAGACAGGGTAGGTGAGAAGATAGGGCTGGACCAGCAAAGGTCTGCCTACACAAACACCACCTGCTTTGTCATCGCGTGGCAGAGGCCAGTGATTTTGCACAGTGTAACTGGTAAGGGAAAAGCAAATTAAACAGTTATTAGACAGAGGCAATCAGTTGGTACCTTGCAGTGGGCTATAAGCAGATCTGTCAGTCGTCTTTATTAATTGAAGACATGCCTTAAGGGGAGCCCTTTTTAGGCGTGTTTACTTAGTTACATAGAAGGTCCTGTCCCTTAGCAAGAGCCTTATCATCGTTATTAGTGGTAATACAATAATAATAGTAATAATGCTGGCAAATATAACTTCTTCCTGAATGAATGCTCTTGGAGAATTTTTTTTTATTATTATTATGAAAAAATCACCCTCCTCATGCTGGGCTCCAATTACCATTTTTATGAGAACTACACGTTCTCCTGTTCATGCAAGTAGATTTGTTTATCAAGGGTTTCTCTTCCAGTGCTGCTGTTGTAGAGTTTCTCTCTTCATCCTTAGCAACAAGTGTTGGGGTGATAGGCTAAATGAAAGGCCTGAGTTACTGGGATGGGTGAAGAGGCAAATGGATCAGATTTCCTCGTCGGGAGAAAAGGCAGAAAGATCAGATTCCTGGTCCAGATGACTCAGTAAAGATCCAGTGGGGGCTGTGATGCTTCTTGCCATTTGAAACTGTAATGCAAACAGAGAAATAAGAGAATGAAGCAGTTAATCTCTGTATAATTAAGCATTTCTCCAGACCCAGCAACATCTCATCCTGATTTGGGGAGCAGTTTAGAAAATGAAAAATAAAATCTACTCTTTTAGCCACCTTCTAACATGAAATTTCTGTGCCTTGGCTCATCCAAGCAGAGCAGTTCAAACCAGAACAAAACCACAGCAACCTCTCTTCAGAGTGGGTAACCAGAATGATACCCTCTTTCAGGTGAGATCTCACCTGTCCCCAGTGCTTTTTATAATGACACCTCCATTTCCTTGTCAATACATATAGTCACCCCATGAGGCATTAGCACTCCTAAGTTTGTCTGCTGCTCTAGTCTTTCTGACTCCTGCACGTCACACTTCCATGAGAAACTTTGCTCTGGTGCCTGACCTTGCACTTTCTGCTTTTCTCATTTCTGTTTGTCCAGTCCTTGAGTCAGGCAGTTCTTTGTTTATACATCTCCATCTCCCTCTGCATTAATGGTGTTTTCCAACTGTGTGTCATCAGTTCACTTCAATAGCACACTCTTACTTTTATGCTAAGATCAATCTTGAAAATATTAAATAAAATTGGTCTCAGTCCTTGAGGAGGTCTATTAATAAATTTCCATTTCAGCCTGTCTAGTTGTCATCTCTTTCATCAATTCCTTATTTGCCTTAAAATTCTTTACTAATGTCGTCATCTACATCTTAACTAATAATCCCCTATAAAACACTGTATCGAATGTTTTACTTAAATGATGACAGATTAGTCTTTACTGCATTTCTTTTATTTAAAAAATCAGTTGTCATTAAAGGCAGTCAGTTTGTTTGGAGCTTTTGGAAAAGCCATACTGCATTTTATCCTATTTTCCACTTACCTTGATGTCTTTAATTACTTCTGCAAGTATTCCAAAGCATTGCATGTTTCCAGGATCATATAGCTAAATCTGTAGTTGCCCAGATCACTTCCTCTTTTTTTCTTACTTTTATGTTTTAAATCAGGTATTCTGCAGTCATATAATACCCTTCAATATTGATAGGTGTACTGAGATTCTTGCAGCTTATCCTGCAATATCCCTTCTCAGTTCTTTAAACATTCTGGGGTGAAAGTTCTCTTGTTCCGCCTCCTTGAGTGTGGTATAATCTCAGTGTTTGCTCCACTCCAGGAATTATCATTTCCATTTTCTTATTCCCATTAGGTACACTCCTTTTGTCCTACCCTCAATATCACCATTGCTGTTAAAAAATTAAGCCATCTCTTCATTTGCTTTTTGGCATGCACACAGATTATCTTCAGTCTGTACTGCATGCCCACTGCATAGCACTCCTCCTTATTTTTTCTTTCTTGTCCTTTTACTAATATGACCAAAGAGTCTTTTTACTACTTCTGTTAGTAAGTATCCTCTGCAAGGCCTGGCATGTCTTGACTTTTGACAAGTATCACATTATTTGTACACTTTTGGACCATGAAGAGGACACATTCCTCATTGCTCAGTTCTTTCTTCTGTTCCCTGGTAGTTTCTCCCATTGCACAAGCATCCTTTTTACATGGATTTTTTTTTTTTTTTTTTTTTTGCCCTTTCCTTTTTCTCAACCCAAACCTCCCCCCTTCCACTTCTTTTACCACCTCTCCAGCCTCCCCTCTACCCCCTTGTAACGTGGGGGAGAAATAAGCAAATCTACTACTTTCCTCTGGTATTTTTGTTATGAATCATGTTCATTACGGGACTGCTCATTGGAAAGCTTCAGGCTTTTCTTTTTTTTTTTTTTTTTTTTTTTTTTTGTCCCTTACTTGGGATATAAAAACTGCAAGAGAACTGTGTGCTATCATTTGAGGGTGTCATTTTGTGGTAAGAGAGGACATGCAAGATTATCACATTTTTAAAAAGTGCATTAAAAAAAAAAAACCAACCCAACTTTCCATCAACTCTTACTTTCCTCCAGCTCATCTGTTTTAAAAAGAGGCCATAAACTTTTGTATTTAAATAAGCAAGCTTAAACCATGGGTTCAAGTACAGCCACTGCATGTGAAACTTGGAGAAGCTTCCAGCAAAATTCCCGACTTTAAAGCTTTGATTTGTGTCTATTTTGAGCAAGCGTTTGTGGACTCAATAAGGTAGAAATAAATTTTGCCTCTGCTGCTCCAGTAGTTCCTGGGTGGAACTGTCTCATTGTGAAAATACTTCCCGAGACAGATTATAGTTATTGAGGTAGAGAAGGATCAGGAGACCTCGGGCTGCGAACGGGTGAGATCAATCCAGACTTTGGTAGTACTGGCACTGTGGTGTGCCTGCTCTCCTTCCATACCAAATGAGAGCAAGCAAGGTGCCTCCCAGATTACTGCTCAGCGAAGATTAGACAAGATGGAGTTTGCTTGGATCCGAGCTGATTTGTATTCATTGGAGTCCTTGCCGCCCACCTCAATTCCAGCAACCTAAAAAATAATGGTTACGTTAAAGCTTTCCAGCAAATGCCCACAACACAGATCATTATCGCCTGAGTGACAGGAGGGAAGGAGATGAGGGGGAGGAGAGGCAGGGGGGATCTGCACCCTCCTCTTCTGCTGCCTGGATTTGCATTTTACAACACTCCAATAGACAAGGAGGGGGGTATTTTTTTCCCTGATACAAACGCATGCATCTATCCTAACAGTGAGAGTAGGGCACATGTGGTTGCACACAAACGTTCAGGTGTCCACAAACAATGAATTTAATAGAAGAGCACACAGCTCCCACAGTACCTGCAGCCATTGCCTGCACAGTCAGTCATGCCTGTGGAAGCATTCATACAGACACCCTCAAGCGAGCAAAAAACCAAAAATCCCAAGAAGTATAACTGTATTTTCACACAGACTGTCTGTGAGCTACCCATTTAAAAAGCAAGGGAATACCTCAAGAATGGAACTGATTTATCAGCAATACAAGCTGTGTATTGGGGAGCTGACCCTTGCACCTCTTCTGGCTCAAGTAGTCTTTTTTTCTGCAGTTCTTCATAGTTTACTATTTTGCTCTTCCATAACCCTTGTACTCTAGTAACTGTAGGCTGTGGATTACTTGAGGGTACAGAGTTAGCTAGAGAGCTGTGCCTTTTAAATCAGTGTGGGTTATCTGAATTTTAAGCTATAGTGTGAAAAAACACGTGCACAGTTATGCGCAGAGCAGTTTGAACCCACCTGGGAACACCAGTTTCTTCTGTCCTTCCTGGAGCTCAAAGCCATCTGCTACACTAAGATCAGTGGTAACTATTCTTCTCTTTTTTTCTTTAGGTAATGAATGATTAGTGCAGGGTGTTGGTGATAAAAAGCTGTATTGTGAAGCTTGTGTACCAAATGGGTCAAGTACATGGTGTGGCTGTGTTACCTATGCGTAGGTATCTAGTACTGGTCTACACTCTCAGTGGTACCTGAGATATTGATTGAAGGCCACCACACACAACGTAAAGCCTTGTGCTCTTCAGCACATCCAAGCAAGATACCCTACGGTCCCGAGGATGCCATCAGCTATGTGTTTAGGAAACTGAATCACAGCCTATTTGATTCACAGGAAGGTAGTGTAGCAGTTTAGTATTGGATCTCAACAAAACCTGAGTACTCAGCAATGAAAAATGCTTTATAGGGTTAATAGCCAATATCTATGCTTGAACAGAGACAGACCTATAACTGCAATAAAAGCCACCCAAACAGACAGGACTCAAGGGCTAATTATCTAAATGCATTTTCTCTTTCTCTTTTGTTTTCATTCTCTACGCTTTCTAACAGCAGAGAGAAAAACTGCACATAGAGCTATTATTTTGACCAGGTTTTGTATCTTCCTGATTTGAGCATGTCAGGGCTTTATAGCAATGCTATTTCATCGTCTCCGGCTTCAGTGCCAGTTTATTTGCTTTGCCACCCATTTTGAGGGGTTTTATTCTTGACCTCAGAGGCACTAGGTGTGTGGTTGTAGGGAACTGTAACAGGGAAATTTTTCAGATGCCCCTTGGTGTAGCAGTGACAAGTCCACCACTACTTGATTTTAGCATGTTTTGAGGAGGTTTGCGGAAGTTTATGTGCATACGCCTGAAATTGTTTGGGTGTCTTTTGGTAGTTTTGGGAATGAGAAGTCAAGGATTAGATGCACAGCACAGGCTGCTTGGCACCACTCGTCTCACTTTGGGGCTGCACTGGCTGACACCAGCTTCCTTTGCTTTTGCATGGCACCAGCCCAGGACTTTCTGAATGGGAAGAATAGGCTATAGGTGTAGCCACCCCACCCCACCAAACATGGGAACCACTGCATAGCATCTCTGACAAAGTCTTCCTTCTTGAAGAAAAAAGGTTACGTTGACCTACCCCACCCCACCAAACATGGGAACCACTGCATAGCATCTCTGACAAAGTCTTCCTTCTTGAAGAAAAAAGGTTACGTTCATGCACAACAAACCTGTAACGTCTGTTCCTGGGGCACCCTTCAAAAGGACTGGCATCCCTCCCACTATGTAATTTCTGACGCAGAAAGAAGTATAGCTCTGTGGAGTGTCATTTTTATGTAGCTTTTCCAAAGAGCTTCTACTGGAGCTCTTAAAGTGGTTGCTATCACCTCAGCCTACTGCCAGCAGGATGTGTATGATAGAGTGAACACGTGTTCTTCCATTGCCTGTTTCTAAAGAGGTTTTGCATATACTATACCCCCAGTTGGGAAGCCATTGTTCTGCAGCTCTCTTTTTATTCCAGGAGACCTCTGATTCAACCTCAATATGATGGCTATTTCTTAGTAATTTTTAAAGAAAAATAGATTTATTCTGTCCTATAACTGAACTTAACATAATTTTATAGCCTGAGAAAGTGGAAAGCAGAAAAATTAAAAAATGAGCTTTCCAAGCTGAGATTCAGTGGATTTTCCATGTGAAAGGGAGGGAGGGAAGAAGGTGAGGACATACAATCATGACAAAAGAAAGTTGGGCTTCTTTTTAGCCGAAGAAGCTCTGGCAGTGATATTTAGTTAGCCATTCTTCTGCCTTCCCTCGTAATAGTGGCACCAAGGGAAGTGGGACTGGTCTACAAGTAGGTGGTATTAGTTCTGCTTGGCAAACTTCCATTTAGGCTAGGAAGAGGCTTGAGGGAATAGCAGGTTTTTCTTCAAAGAGGAGGATGTGTGCATATGTGTAGGTATATCTCAGGGGGAAAGTGGGCAAGGATCAGAGGAGGGAAGCCAGTGGCAGAGACAACATTTTCTGTAAGTGGAAGGTAAAAACTGCCTCTCCTTCTCTCAAGACATACTGTTCTTTTCAACATCAAGAATGTAATTTTCAATGAAAGATTATTAGAAGCATGAGAGAGCATGGGGAGCAGTACAGTCATGATGCTGATGTCAGCAGTGGGACTGCCACTGTTAATATGTTTGCCCTTGCTAAGGACCTGTTCAGGCATAGACGGAAATTTGAATCCCTGATTTCATTGCATTTCTTTACAGATGGTTCTTCCAGTTCCTGTTCTCTTACACATACATCTCTGATTCCAGCAGTGTCAGAGCCCCCTGTACTCTTGAATTTACTTATCCGTATGATGCCCCACAGTTAGACCAGAACAGTTATCCCAGTTTGTAATTAGGTCAGTCCAGTTAAGGAGTTAGAGACTAGTGGTTTGCCTGTGTCTGCATTAGGAATAATGCTGTAGATCTATAGAGTCAAAACATCAGGACTGAGGACCTGACTGTAAAATTTCAAGGGTGTTGCTTTCAACTAGATCTGGCTGTGAACTGAATATCCATTAGCAGGGGGAGTACCTATGATGTGCATCTTATTTTCAGCAGAAATAAATCCAGTCTGTGCACTTCTAGACAGCTCCACAGTCCAGACTCAGGGAGCGGGGATGACCTCACAATTCACTTCAATAGCACATTTACACTCTAAACTGCAACAGTAATGTGGACACACCAGAAACCATCTTACTACCCTTTGAGAACCCCTCCCTGCTTCAGAATAGAGGAGGTCTCCCATAGATCTGATGTCATATTTGCCAGCCTTGTGCAGATACCTCATATATGGTAGGGCAAATCAAATGACTTCTGTGTGGGTGACTGAACCAAGCCCAGAAAATCTCTAGCAAAGCAGCAGAACAGATCTCCTTCGTGTCCTGGGAGACGTTTCCCTTCAAAAAAAGTTTGGAGATTGCTGTTAGAGTTTAGACTTAGATGAGAGCTGGCTAATGGGAAGGGGAAATTCTTCAGCAGTATTGCCATTCCTGCCCATCAGGGTACTAGGTAAATAGCTTTCTTCTTGGCTTTAGGAATTCAAGTTTTCTAGTAATGGTGACAAGGTTTCTTGCTTTCTGGACAAATCACAGTACTTGAAAATAATGACCCCACTGGGTTTCAATCATCAGTTTAATGATCAGTTCTTGTTCTTGACTTGCCTGTTTGGAAATAAGCTTGATGTAGGCAATGTTACAAAACTCTACCTAAATTTGATCCATCTGCAGTGATCTAGATTGGAACCTCAAATCTAAATGCCTGTGAAATTTAGAATTTTTCTTTAGGGTTTGAATAAAGAACTGCCAGATTTTGGAAGCTTTTGTGCTCTCAGCTTTTGAGTATGAACCTAGGTCAGTGCATTGCTTCCATAAAGTATACACTGGGAGTTCTCCTGGGCTAGCATTGTGTCTTCTCATGCCTTGGAAGAGCCACTACCATAAAACGGTTGGTCACTGCAGAAAGTGGTGCTGAGATAGCCCAATAAACAGTGATTTATCTTTTTTTCCTGAGACAGTGATGCAGCATACCATGGGGTGGTGAAAGGAAGTCATAGTCTTGGTTAGTGAGACAGTTCTCTGTGGTATCACAAAGTAATGTGACATAAGATGGCATGCATTTCACATAGAAGTGAGATCTGGTCATGGATGGTGACTGCAAGAATTAGATGTTAGCATTGTTCCCACTTCATCACTGGGCTGCACCCCTCAGTATTGCTGAATTAAGTCTAGCTGACAGGGGCACCAGAGCCACACAATGATTTTGTTCTATCTCCTTTTATGACCAAAGCTAACAAAACTACAGAAGGACTCCAGCTTTTAGTTGTTCTTGGTGGCTTTCACTGGAGCTGTCCCATCAGGCTTAAATTAGAGGTGTTGTTTGGTAGTGCTTGAATGGCAGATAAGTGTACCAAAGAGTTGGAGTAAAACTCAGTTTAAAACATGAATAAATTGCAATCCTGTTCTTTTACACTGTATTTTCTACCACTCTAATTGCAAAACCCTGTAAAAAATTGTTTTACTGTGACTCAGGATAACTACTTTACAACTAAAAGCACTCGTTTTTAGCTTCGGTCTCCTTGCAAAAATCCACCTGAGACCATTATTCTCCTTGAACTCTTCTAAAAATTTCAAGTAGATACAGAAGTTGTCTGCACAATTTCCTGTGATAAGCTTATTCCATAAAGTGACTCTTGAAAAAACACAGATATTCCCCTCCAAAGATGGTTGCACTTTAGCAGCAGGTGTAAAAAAAGACCACTCTTCTACAGGGTATATGTAAATCTTCCAAATCCTTTGCGATAAAGTGCAATATAAATGTCTGATGATAATATGGTTTGGAAACATTGTCCTTGCTCTATACCTTGTAGTTGGTTGAATGATTTACTGACTAATTATCTGATAGGAGGCAGCAGTAACTTACCCCCAGACCATGTATTAGCAGTGTTGATAAAAAAAGCAGCTGTAACCAGGGTGCCTCACCATGATACGTAGAAGATGGGGCTCCTTTTGAAATAATAGTGTCTGCTAATTTAACCATATAGACAGCAAGGTTTATTTAAAAACTTTCTGTGTGCTCAATGTAGGAAAGTGTGGTGCCACTGCTGAACGGCGCAGCCACCTGGTGTCAAAAGATTTGGTAATGACTGAGGTTCTTAATGCTGCCTTCACCTTGGTTTTTACCAGGAAGATTTGCCTTCAGGAATCTCAGGCTTCTGAGAGCAGTGGGAAACAAAGACGTACCCCTGGTAGAGCAGGATCAGGTTATTTAAACAAACTAGATGTGAACAAGTTCATGTTACCTGACAGGATGCATCCATGAATGCTGAGGGAGCTGGCTGATGTCATTGTGAAGTCACTATAGATTACTCCTGTGTGACCTTGGCAACGGGGGGAAGTTCCTGAAGCCTGAAAGAGAGCGTCACATCTATCTTCAAGAAGGGCAAGAAGGAAGATCTAGGGAACTACAGGATGTCCAACCATACCTTAGTCCCTGGGAAGGTGAGGAGCAAACTTCTGTTCCTTGAAGGACAGGAAGGTGATTGGGTGTAGTCAGTGTGGATTTACAGTGCAATGGCTAGTTTGGTGAGTGAGTGTATATTGGAGATCTTGCCAGGGCATTTTGTTTGTTTTTACTTTAGAAAGCCTTTTGACACTGTCTCGCCTTTTGACAACCTGGCATAAGATCCTCATAGATGAACTGATGAAATATGGACTAGCTAAGTGGGCAGCCAAGTAGGTTGAAAACTGGCAACACTCTTCTCAGTGATAGCCAATGAAGGTACAAGAGGCAGTGGGCACAAATTGCAATAAAGGAAATTCCATTTCGATGTAAGAAAAAACCTTTTTGTACTGCAAGGTTGCTCAAACACTGGAACAGGTTGCCCAGAGAGTTATGGAGTCTTCATCCTTGGAGACATTAAGAATTGGAAATGGCCCTGAGCAACCTGTTTTGGTTAACCTTGGTCTGAGCAGTGGAGGTGGACTAGGTGAACTCCAGAAGTACTTTCCAATCTCAGTGATTGTACTGTGAATCTGGGTGCTTATTTTTGACGTGACAGTGTCTGTGTTAGGTTCAAAGTTCTAAAGAGAAAACAAAGGTAGAGCTGGTGGATGGACAGAGTCCTGTATGTAGAAGAAAACCTACTGAGCCCCTCACTTTTCTTTTAGAAGTTCTCTTGAACTAATTTAAAAGTGTCTGAATAGCAACTCTTGGCTGTTGGCTTTTTCCAAACTTCTTTGGCATGAAAGAACTGCCAGTCACAAAAACACCCTGCCTTCTGGTAAAGTTTCCTACTCTTCTTATAAGCATAGAATTTTTTTTAAAGTATCTCAGCTCCCACTTGAAAGGTAGAAAGGCAGAATTGTGTGTTCACAGAAAACAAAAGGAATATGCACAAGCAGCAAACTTTCCCCTTAAGTATTAGATGGATGAATATATATTAACCCATACGTGTGATGCAAAAGCAGTCCAGAGAAGGAATGCAGAAAGAACAATATTTGTACTTAATGCTGTCCAGGCTCTTCAGAAGCATTCCAGGGGTTCACTTACATGTTGAGATGATTCCCTTGATCTTAACTTGCTCTTCTGTGATTTGGAATGAAATCTGCCGACTCCGGCAACAATATAAGGGTGTACAGCAGAACCAGCACTGCTATGGCAAAAGATAAAAACTTAGGTGGAAGTAAGAGCATAGTTTGGCTGCATATTCCTTATCATGCAAACATTATGTGTTCAAAGAAAGAAAAAGGCTGCCTTGGTCAACTCTGAAGACAAGCTTTTGGCTTTGGCAGTCATGAGAAGAGTAAACATGTAGCAGTTTCCTCTATAAACAGAGCATGTTTGTTGTTATGCCACTTTTTGGCATTGTTCTAATCACGGCCCTTGAATGCCAAAAAGATACAGAGACTAGAGATTCTGATAGAAAACATTGATCTTTTGGTTGAGGTCAACAAATGGTGATGAGCAAGTAAGGGAGAAGAATGGCAAAGTGTAAGCTCAGTTCACATTTTTTTCCAAGACCGTCCACTTGAAGAAGCCAGAGAAAATGTCCTTGTTCTATTAGTTCATTGTAAAGATCTCCCCTCTGCAATTGAGACATTTAGCCTCTTGGGAAAGACAGCTAAACAGAAATCCATTTACCTTTCACATGTTTTTCATAATTTCCCCTGCTACTTTGGTTAATTAATTATCACCGCTATTTGTGTTTAAACAAGGGGTCTGTCTCCCTCCCTCCTCCCAAGCCCATCTGCTCCTCCATGACCTTGCTTGTGAAGTCATCACTGTGCTGACTTTGTGAAAGCACAAACACTTCCATGGCAACAGACAGCTGTGTCACAAAGACAGGGCTGTGACCTCACGGCAGGAAGGACTGGGCTAGTGGTGGGGGAGAGATTTTCTCCCACAAACACAGAAGCTTTTGATGATAACAGAGAGGAAGGCAAGGCGTTACATCCACAACAAATGATCTTGCTGTTTGACTGCTTCTGCTTTAGAAGTTGTCCATCGCTTTAACTTCTCCTCTTCAAAGACCCTTTTTTAACTTGCATGTTTTTCATGCAATGGGAATGGTTTCTCTCTCAGATCTCAGCTCAGAAGACATCTCCAGGAAGAAGCAGGGGATGGATTTAATCACAGAGGACATGGGCCTGAGCTTCTACACAGCCTGGGAGGTTTCTAAATCTAGATTTTTATTTGTTCAGTTCGGTGAAACAAACCTACATTTTGAGAGGCAGTCTGATTTGTATTCTGATTACACATGGTTTTCTATTTTAGTCTACCCCCACCCAAACTGTCTGTCTTCTGAATGAAATCAGGTGCTCCTGTATAGAGCAATCTAGCAATGAAAGCTCTCCTGTATAAACATTTGCATTACTGGATGGGAAGTGGAAATCGGGTTTCATGATCACAAAGCATTTTTAATGTAGATGCAGCAAGACACATCAAAGCTAAATAACATACAAGTGGTACTCCACGAGCCGGCTGCAGAAACTGCCTCTATATGTATTGATTGTGAGGCTACAGAAAACGTCTCGTGATCAGTCTGTTGCTATCTTCTTCCTTGCCTGATTGCTTGGTTGTTCCATGAAATGCCACAATCTTCAAATCCACACACCTCCTTCATTAGCTAAAAGTAGCCGGTGTTTCAATATCATTCATTGCTGCTTATTGCCTGAGAACAATTTATAGCGCAGTGTGCTACTGTGATAGGCTAATCGGGTGAAAACAACTTTCCCTTTTGGATCTATTCCATGATTAAATCACTGTTGTTCAGAGCATTTCTGATGGGGCTCCACTGATGTGACCCATAACAAACCATTTACTTTTCTGGAGTCTATTTTCTTTCAGGAGACGTGGAGGATGATAGCATTTAACTAACACCTTACCTTGACTACACCTCCCTTAGCCTTAGGTAGGTAGTGCTCAGCAGTCCCAGGTTGCAAATGACAATACTGGATCACAGTGAGTGGAAGTGATTTCTTCAGGTTCTCATAGAATCATAGAATCATAGAATCATTGAGGTTGGAAGAGACCCTTGGGATCATCGAGTCCAACCATCTACCCTACTCTACAAAGTCCTCCCCTACACCATGTCCCTTAGCACTGCATCTAAACGGCCCTTAAACACAGCCAGGGATGGTGACTCCACCACCTCCCTGGGCAGCCTATTCCAATGCCCGACCACTCTTTCAGTGAAAAATTCCTTCCTAATGTTCATATCTGTTGCCAAACTAGAAAAACTTAATTTCCAGAGCTGCACATTTGTTACCCAACTGTGAAACCACCACCTATCTTTTCTGATGGGTCTTTTCTTTTTTCTTTTTTTTTTTTTTTTTGTGTGGGGGGTGGTGAGGGTAGAGGAAGAGGGGGTATGAGAAAAGATGACTGAAGCGACAGGCTTCAGTTTACATTAGGATCTGTTTACAATGCTTCAGGGAATTTAGGAGACCTACTACAAATTTTTAAGATTTGCCTAGTCAATAGTTGGAAGCTGAATCTAAATCAAGCCCTTTGTGTCCCATTGAATGGCTCTCACCAAAGTATCATTTTATTTCATGTCTGATTTGTCCTTACCATCCCATCTCCAGCTGCTGCAGCTGTTTACTTTGCATCCCATCTGATTCCCTCCTTAGGTCTTCTCATCTGGCTCGCTACTTATGTCCTGCTTGATTTTCCTGAGAGTATCAACCATTTCCCATCATTTGCAAGTGTCCTGATCTCTGTGACATCTCATCTTTGCACAGACCTTCCTTTCCATGTTCTCTTTACTTGCTTGGGTGTTTGGACCCATAAATGTGCATATCACACCAGCTCCACTAACCTGGATCTACTGTAGTGTCCCCTCAGACATTGATGCAGACTTTTCTGGTTTGCACTAGCCATATATTTGGTTTTCATAGAATCATAGAATCATAGAATGGTTTGGGTTGGAAGGGACCTCAAAGATCATCGAGTTCCAACCCCCCTGCCATGGGCAGGGACACCTCCCACTAGAGCAGGTTGCTCAAGGCCACATCCAGCCTGGCCTTGAACACTTCCAGGGATGGGGCATCCACAACTTCCCTGGGCAACCTGTTCCAGTGTCTCACCACCCTCATAGTAAAAAATTTCTTCCTGAGATCTAATCTGAATCTTTTTTCTTCCAATTTAAAACCGTTTCCCCTTGTCCTATCATTACCCTTCCTGGCAAAGAGTTCCCCCCAGCTCTTCTATAGGCTCCCTTCAGATATTGAAAGGCCACTATAAGGTCTCCCCGGAGCCTCCTCTTCTCCAGGCTGAACAATCCCAGCTCCCTCAGCCTGTCTTCATAGAAGAGGTGCTCCATCCCTCTGATCATCTTCGTGGCCCTCTGCTGCACCTGTTCCAGCTGGTCCATGTCCTTTCTGTGTTGCATTTTGTTCCTGAAAAAGTATTTTTCTTGGAGTCCTGCACCCTACATAGTATGGAATGATTATTGCTGACAAATCTGGAGATCCAGAGCCTCTGATCACTGTAACAAAATAACTGGTAGAAACAGGAAAGAAACTGGGTGTTCTGTTTTGCCATGCAGCCTGCCTGTTCCTTTGCTCTGGTGTAATATCCACTAGAGGACCATGGGGAAAGCTTGTTTTGGGGCAGCAGTAATGTTATATTTAAGTATGCTTTAAAAAAAAAAAAGAAAAAGGGCAAGAAGTTTCTTTAGTTTGGCATGTTCTATCAGAGGCAAGATAATAGAATTTCTAAACCCATTGATTTTATGGCATTAAGAATCTGCTTGATAAGTCAGTCTCTGTACACTTGTGATCACTATCTCCAGCTGTATAAGCAGTACCGTCCCCATTTCATTTTCAATAAGAAATTGAGGGAGACTTAGCTTTGCTGGAAAATATGGGGAAAATAAGTAGCACACAATCTCTGTGCTGTTGGGGTACAGCATAGCTATTTATTATTAAATACTGTAGCGGTCAGAGAGAAACAAAGTTGGAAGAAGTGTGAGCAAAGAATTCTTAACGTGAGTCCCAGGCCCCCCCAGTACCCCCACTATTTGTGGGGTGCTCAGAGGTACTCCAGCACCAGCCTTTCCAATGGGCAGCCTCAGAGGGAATGGAGAGGGGAATTTTGCATAGGAGATGCTTACTGCTACTCCAAAACGTGTGTGACCAACCCAGGAGCAGCCACTGTCAGCAAGAGGTGTTGCAGGGAAAGAGGCAGGAATTGGGGTGATGGGGAGATCCCACTTCCTTGCAGTCCTGTGGATGTGAAGCACCTACAATATAGAAACACTTCTTAGTTGCAGCAGAAAAAAAGGACTGTACCCCCCTTCTGGGGTGTCTGAAAAAGAAGGAAAAGAAATAAGGGAAGGGGGAGTCACAAGGAGACCCGTGGTGTTGCCAGGTACCTTGGCCGGATAGATGCGCAACATCCCTTTCCAAATGCTGCCTCCCTCCATGGGGCTGTCCAAGTCTGTTTTCTACTTGGCTGGTTGTGCTATTGAGTCCCGTTTGGAAGGATTCACATGTGACCTAAGACTGTCCTCTAAACGTCTGAATCTGTCCTCTACAACATAAATAATGCAAAAAACAAACATGCCAAACAGTAACCTTCACTTGTCTCCCTGACACTGCTGGAGGGATGGAGGGAGGAAGGGAGGGAGGAAAGGAAGGAGCAAGTGAATGAGCAAACTGCGTGCCAGGCAGGCAGGAGACGGGCAAGGAGAGGCAAGGTACAGCAGCAGGAACCATGAGAGCATTTAGATCTGCTCTCCACACAGCTCTGCTGCTTTAGACTAGGACAACTGTCTGCTGGGGCACTGTCCCTTACAGACAAGGCCAGGGAAGCATCCAGCCCCAGCCTGGAGCAGAGCAGCCCTGCTCCCTGGCCAGGGCATACAGGAGGCTTCAGCAGTCTGTTGGCCATTTCTGCTCAGCGTGGGCCACAGCTGGAGTTGGGTGAAGGCACCAGTACTGTGAAAGGTAACATCTTTGTTGTGCTGCTCCACTGTCCTGGTAGTCTCAAGCAAATCAGTTAAAACTGCACATTGCATGTTCTCTTCCCTGTGCCCTCCCCCAGCTCCCCCCTCCCCATCCTCCCCCAAGTCTCCAAAGTGGAGAAGAGGATTCCTTTTTCCTTTTGAATGTACTTGTGATGCAAGTATTCATTAATTGCGGATACAGTCGTACGCGGTGTGCGTGCTAAAGTACTGTCAGCTTTGTGTGGAAGACAAATGGACGCAGACTTAAATAGCTGAGATTTTTATCTTTCTCCTCCCAGAAAATATGCAGCAAGTTGTCCCCATCTAGGGACTTGGCAAGGGAAAAGAGATATTTCTCTATTTCGCTTTTCTCTCTCTGAGCTGCCGTAAGGTTGGGGACTGGCCTGCATATTTCTTCCAAAGAGAAGGGCTTCCCCGTTCCAACAGTGGAATGTTTCTGTCAGATTACAAATTGTGAGACTTTCTTCATAGAGATGTGGAAGAACAGCAGAGACTTTTTTTTTCTTCTTTTTCTGTTGAAACTTCATTGCAAAAGATTCTAGGACAGAGAGTTAAAAAGACAGGTTGTGGACACGGAGAAAGTATTTTTCCTGTGTGTTCCTCTAAAATACTCTGCGGTGGGAACCAGGATGGGTAGACCTCTGAGGATCTCACACAGGCAAGTGCAGTGGCCAGCAAGTGCTATGGTGACTGTGAAAGTACTGGGCACCCAGGGAAGGCACGTGTCTAGGAGATCATGGAGTGGTTGGCGCAAGCTTGCCTTTCAAATAAGGAGAGTGTAGTGATTCATTCCCAGAGCCAAGCTGGCATGGTCCTGAATCTGATGGAGGTATATAGGACATGTGGGATGGTATCTTGCTGCAAAGGAGCCACCTGGACAGATGGTAAAGGCCAGGCCCCATCTCAGCTTCTGATCAGGGTCCAAGAGACAGGCAGATAACTCTCTCCAAACCCACTGTGAGGCAGGAGAGAGAGAGAGAGGACGGTGCACAGGGAAATAAGGAGAAAGACTTCAGCCTGAGAATCTTGGCATCCAGGTGCCTTTGGAAGGGGGCTGTCCTGCTCTCAGTGGATTTCAAGCTGAAGGAAATCCAAGTTTCTGAGCCGATCAGGTGTCCCAGCTTATGCATATGGCCAGAAACCTTTTGTTTTGAAGAGTGCGGAAGACAAAGCTTCAGGACGGAAGAGGGTGAGACTGTTGGCGTGCAGGAACGCTGGGTAACGTGCTACCTCGGAAGTGGGCTGGGTAAGCTACTGCAGGCTGGTTCCCTAGGTACTGCTGCCCCTCTTCTGCCGAGCTGTGTTCGCACAGAGCTCGTTCCAAGCCGTCATCTTTGCACTCAGAACCTGCCTCCCCATCTGCTCACCTGCCGTCCATCACTGCCTACGCTCTGGGATTAATGCTCCCACTCCTGCACGCCAGCAGTCTGGCTCCCTCCAGCTCATGTAGCTTGCTTTCACGAGGATCGGATCAACAATCCTGTCCTGCTTTTCAGCACGTGCCAACTCAATCTGTCACATTTGCACACTCTTGCACACACACGCACACACTCAGCTAAATACCTTTTGCTGGTTGCATTGCTCCCGGCACTGAGAGAGATGTTTGCTTCAGCAATGTGATTATCCCATGTGTAAAAAATTTTCATTTTTCTTCTTTGGTCAGAGGAAGGCAGTTCTGTGCAGAGCTTGCAAAAATTTGTTTGCACCTTTATTAATAGTGAGCAGAGTTTTGTCTCTGGTGTGTGACAGAGAAGGCTAAGCCATTATTTTAAAGTTTTATTTAAAAAGCAACAACAGGCACAAAAAACTCACAAAAGAATGTCTGCATTTTACCTACATAGATCATCATCATCTCCTAGCTATATGCAGAATAGCTCCTTTTCCCCTCAGCCCTGTGCCCTGATGGGACTCAATTCCTAAAGAAATAGGATTTATGATTCACACAGGTTTTTAATATGCCATCAGAACGCTGCTGTGTCTGAAAAGCTATGCTACTTATTTTGGATCCCAGCAGACCTTCTCACCAATATTGACTTGCAGATGAAAGCTACCATGTGCCTTTAAAATAAAGAAAGATGCTGAGCCTTGTCAGTGCACAGTTGCAGGGCACAGGCATCCAGCTCTAGCACAGAAATGGTGGTGGCAGGGGATTTACAAAAACCTTTTACTCTGGCAGAGCATCCTCAGGGCTCCAGTCCTTCCTGAAATGGAGAGGAGCCATTTGTGTGTAGAGCTGTGAGCCTGTTGGAAGGGCGGTGTCAGGTGTGAGTTTATGGTCAGCCCTGCCAGCTTGCCTTGCTCTGAACCTGTCCAGGTACAAATGAGGAAATGAAGGTTGTCACTTTGATGACAGTTTTCTGTTGCGTGGGACCTGCTTCCTGAGCCTTGTCCCTGTGCATCCTGACAGCTGTGGTTCTCCACATGGCTCAGGCTGTGCTTACAGCACGTGTGGCATGAGCCTGTGTTTCTGGTGTTGCAGCTAGGCAGTGTTCCTGGTGTGCCAGGCTTTTGCTGAGCACACTGTGCTGGAGTGCTGGAGTAAATAGCATTGATGCAAATTTTGCGAAGGGCTCAAACCCCTGACTAAATGATCATGGATTTGCTGTTGACTGTAGTTTTTTCACTCTCCTTGTGTACACTCTGAGCAAGTGCTAGAGATGTGCTGTGTCAGATGGATCTAAGTCTGATTTTTGGCATTTGCAATGTTTTAATAATACTCCTTTTCTGCCTTTTAAACAAAACACAACCTAATCGCCCTCTCTGACTTTACTGTGAATTCAAGATGGATCTTTCTGATTAACTGATTTCAGAGTCCAGGGTGGGTTAAAAGCAGGCAAGATAATTATGGTGGAAGAATATTTGAACTGAGAAATAGTAAAGAAAGAAAGGAGTCCGTGTCCATGTAGGATACACACATGGCTGTGAGAGGACGCAAGTGCCTACTGTTCTCTCTGACTCTATGTGTGTCATCTGCTTGGGCTAATGAGTTTCTGTAGCTTAAGAAGTAGCCCAGGGCTACCTCTGTGTGTTTTCTTGCCCTTGGGGTAATGACTTGATCCACAGTGGTAGTTAAATTGGGCTTTAGTCCCTTGTGGTTGCTAGGAGAGTTACACAACTTCAGCCTGATGGTGAAGCACAGTCAACTGATTATCTGTGTCAAAGCTATTTATTCTAGTATTTTATCTAGTTCTTTTCCTGTTCCCATTGTTGCTGCAAAGTGAAAGATGAGTTTTTCAAGCTGACCACAGACAGTTGCTCCAGGACCTTTCTAACAAAGAGTGTAGGCAGGAGGAGCTTTAAGGGAACGCTGATAGCATCGCTTCTCCCAGGGGTTTGGCTGCTGGGGCTCAGAGCCAGCTTTGAGACTGTGCAGGTGAGGGTGACCCCCTTCCTTTGGTGGTCTTGGATGGAGTGTCCCAGGCAGCACTGGCAGAGGCTTCTGCAGGACCGGTCTCCCTTCTTGTGGGAGCTGCTTTTAAACTGAACCTCTGCAATTCAAGCCCTGCCTGAGCTAAGTCACACTGAGAGTGCTAGTCTCCAGTTCAGCCACAGCCATGCCTGGCCATGCACACTGTAAATCCGGACCCCCAGCCTGCAGCTGATGGACCAGCCTGGCCTCAGTCCATCTCAAATCCTTTTCCAGGGCCCTGTCCAGCCACCCCTGGGCTGCCCCTGCCCCTGGGTACTCTCACCAGCACAGATCCTGACAACCACTTCTTTCTTCCTTCCTGTTGCCCGAATGCAGAGCTATCATGGCCTAAGATGCATATTGAAGCTGGAAGAGAATTAATAAAAAAAAATACATTTCTTTACATACGTGATGGGCAGTATGCTGAGGCAAACTCACAGCCCTGATCTCCAAATGTACCTGTCTTGCTGGGTGCAGGACTGTGTGAGAGAGGTGTTGAGATAGTTCAGCTGATTTGTCTCACAAACGAGAGCCAGGCTGATCATAACCAGTCTCTGTCACTTGCTAAGGGACACGTAAGGTAAGGCACAATAGACTACTGTTATGACAGACGATTGATACCCAACTGGATAAAATCATTAGGAGCACAGGCCACCTGACTAAAGTCCTGTGAAGTAAATAATGTTGTCGCATGGATGTCATTTAATAATGAGCTGATCATAAACACAAGGTATCCCTTACGGGAAATGCAAATGTTTGAGTGCTCATCTTTCTCCCTAGTCAGGGTAAGTAAGTCAGCCTAAAGAAATTTGTCTTTAAATTATGAGTATTGAGGAAGACAGACTCTTAAAAACGTGAAAGCATTTTACTTGCTTCAGATCCAGTTTCTAAATCTCTAAGCCTCTTCAGGGCCTCATGGAAGCTGTGACACAGCACCTACCACATGCTTATTCTCTCTTACGGGCTCTGCACCCCACTGGACTACCTCTGCCGTGGTGCATTAGACCCTTAAGTCTGAGTTACCACAGAGAGCAGTTTTATTCCTTCAAAGCAAAGAAAAATGTTTCAGTCAACCTTAGTGATGATTATGCAGCCAAGCACAAGGAATATAAACAAAACAAAACATATTTTCACTATGCATAGCTTTTCATTCTAGATTAAAGCAAACAACCAGAAAGAATATTGGTCTCCCATGAGAGAGCAATGTATTGGTGAATCCTCTGTAAGAAGATGCAGCAACTTTGAGAATAAAATGGCCGTTGGGGAGAATTTTTGAAACGGATTTAAAGGGGAAATATGCAGAAAGCAAAGAAGCAAGAATTTCATGCTGCTTCCACCATAATAATAATAATGCTTTGCCCAGTGCATATGCTTTACTGCTCACTGTAGCCAAGAGCAAAATTCCCTGCCCACCAAACAAAATCAGCAAAAGGCAGGACTGGCTTTGCAGGCAGGAAAACTTCACGGGTGCATCCATCAAATCCTGCAATGGGACCAGTGAAGCACACAGGCTGCAAGGCATCAGTAATGAGAACTGGAGAATAGAAAACCCTCAGCAGTATGGGCTCAATAATTAATCAAAGCTGAAAATCTTTCTAACGAAGGCAGCAGCCCCAGCAAAACAGAGAGAGTGTTTAAGGAGTGAGGGGTCTGAACAAGAAAGGAGGAGATCTCAAAATAAAAAGTTATCAAGGGATGAGGAGAGAATGGCCACAATATTTCTCCTCCTGAGGTTCTTAGGAATGCACTGAAGCCAAGATGGCAATAGATAGGAATGACACTAATCTTTTTGCTTTTTCTGTGATCTGATCCGTGTAAGTGTCTCTACCACTGGCTAGCTACTATTATAAGAGAGAGATCATTCTACAGAAGAAAAGCTTCTGCTCTGGGAGCCTGCATCCTGGAGATGCCTCTAGTTTTCAGGGTGACACCATAAATGCATTTCTCAAAGTCCCTGTTCTAATGTATAAAGCTGGCTGGCACAATTCCCAGATGAGTCTCAAGGCTTACTTAATTATGAATCAAAGCCTTAATGTAATACCTTGTGCTTCTACCCCTTTCAAACTGAGGACCTCAGGTTGCTTCTTGCACCAAAGGGACGAAGTGATTCATATATAGTTGGTTGTGAATGGCAGATGCACTGCAGCAGTAGCAGATGTGAAATAAGAGCCTTGTGATCCTGGCTCCCATGCACACTGTGAGCCACAGGGTTTCCAAGGCCTTGGAAAAGCAAGTTTTTAGTCACAGCAGGGTTTTGACTAAGCACTTGAAACTTTTCTGCCCTGAAGCTTGATGGCTTTTTTTTAGTCTAAAGATGGCTTCTATGAAGAAACAAATAAGTCCAGTGGGTGTGTTGACAAGAATACTTTTCCTGTGACGATGAGAAATATTTGTCTGGATGCCTGGATTCCCTGTTCTGTGTGATTCATGGTTTTGTCACAGGCCCATCACGAGGACTGCGGTTCACCTATCTAGTACTGAGCCCCCACAGCTGAAGAAGCGCCTGTTGGATGAGAACTTGGCAGCAAACCTGCTCAGGAAAACAGCTATCAAGGGACACATTACTATTATCTGCCACTCTCTTCTCCAGCTGTCCCTTGAACACATGGCCAATTCAAAGGCTTTGGGGTTCAAAATCCTGAGAGAACTACTAACTTCTGTGTGAGACTGTACTGCTTCTGTGTGTAGGTGCATCATACAGTTGATCAGGTAGAGTGACACAGAAGACACAGAGGTCCCAGTGACTGCAGTTCTTTGGTAGATGAAGAAAAGGTTTCTGAATCCTTGCCCCGCCAAAGGTGGCACCTGCATCTTTGTGTGACCTCCCCACAGTGGGACCTTTGCTCTTACTCTTATGCCTCTCACCTGAACAATACACTCCTTTTCCTCCCTCCCCCGTGTAAGAAGAGAAAATCGTTGTTGTTGTTTACGCTTATGGGAAGCATGCAAATAAAAATGGGGATAGGGCCAAATTAGAACTGATAGATAAAATGGATTAGGCAGATAGATGGAAACCAAATTAGCTGTGAAGCCAGTGTCAAATAGAATAGAAAATCATTTCCACCCAATAGCCAGCTGAAAGATTTAGCAAGACAAGAAGGAAATAATCAAGATTGCCTAATTGCCAAGTAACCTCTCAGTCTTTCTTTTACTCCCTTTCTTCCCTGATACAATCTGTCTCAGATTTCTCTATTAAAATGGAGGAAAACATCTTTTGATCTTGTCTGCAATGTAGGCTGCAAGACAGGCTCAAAGAAACTCCCTGTGAAAGAAAGGTCCTCTGTGTAAAGTTATCTCTAATATGCCATACAGCTGCCTCACGAGATTTTTGGCCAAAGGAAATAGAAGACAACATGCTAGCAAATACTCTGTATGCTCTTCCCTTCTAGCTTGTCTATGTTATCTATCATGTCCCATACAAATTTTGAAATGTGGTCAATGAAGAGCCAAGTAAATAGCAGGGATATAGGGGATGCATTTTCTCTCCATGAACTACAGCTCGTCCCTTCATAGGAGCAGAAGGGGAGAGCTTTGAGAAGCTGAAGAGCAGCTTTGTAATTAGTGAGAGCTCCTGGACGCACTGAGAAATAGTCTTCAACAGCAGTGTTCTTGCAGAAACCAAAATTTATTACAGGAATTGAAGTGATGGAAAACTTTTCTTACAAGCCTGGCAAAATGGGTCTAACTTGTGTTTCCTCTCCATTATTTCTAAATGACTCAAAGATATGTAAAGACTGTAAGCTGTTGGTAGAAGAAGGAGGTAAAGAGCTACATGTGTCAGGAGACTGATAATAGCCTGCCTAGATTTTCCTGCAGGTGACTTGTTCAAACCTGGAGTGGGAAAAAACAGTCAGAAGTGACTCTAAGTGAGCTTACTTTTCCTCTCAGAGTGTATTGACAGTTACTGACAAAGTCCCTCAGACGCAGGGAAACATTTTCCATGATGTAAGCATGAATCTCTTCCGTCCTGTGAGGCGGGCTGACAATGCTGGGCCGCTTGTTGCTCTGTGGCGTTTTGAAGAGCGTAACCAGAAGAAGCCAATCTTGATTGCCACGTGCTGAGGAGAACTGTGCATGGTGGGTAGCAGCTCCATCTGGGCAGGTTTGCTGCAATTTCCAACTGTGATGGGGTGACCGACTGCCTGCTTTTCCTAGAGGAGCTGAATTTGGCCAGTGGCTCTCGGGTGGAGGAGGGGTGAGTTTGGAGCTCTTGCTAGGATTTTGTGTAAACACTGAATGTTACTTTTGACTGACTGACTGTGCTTCTTGTGAACATAGGAAAGAGGGAAAATGTTATTTAGACTGGTTGTTTCCTTTAAAATACCGTTAGACTGGGATCTATGATATTTTCATTTCTTCTCCTAGATTAAAAGGCATAGAAGACTCTCTTGAGAATATCTTGGTTGCATTCGGGGCTGAGATTAACTTTTGCTTTTAAGTCTTCCTTCATTATTGAAAACCAAAGAATTTCCTGAGTTGACAAAAGGTATGAAGTTACTAAATGAGGCAAGTCTAAAGTTAAAATGGAGATCTCTGTGGTTCAGACCTGAGTGCCTCTGAAAGGCAAGGAGGTAGAGAAAAAGTACTTGACCTTTTCAGCAAGGTTGAAGCAAAGATTCTGCTATAGAAGCTTTCTGGACAGCCCTGCTTTCAGTCCTGTCAAAACTGAGTCTTCTGCCACGTAAGGCAGAGTGGTATCTAAGCTTGTGTTTTGCTGTGATGGCTGAGTTGACTGGGTCTTAGAAGCCTTAGCCTCATTTATATACCAGTTTATAGAACTGTGAGAATGTCTCAATTCTATCAAAATCTATAAACCAGTTTGCGCCCCACGGCCATTACATCAAACAAAACTAAATGACAACTTAATAATTTCAGTGTTGTCCATTGTACTCGTGCTGATAGTGATGCAGTGCAGGGGGTAGAAGGCGATGACGTTTTGCTGATGGAGGGAACACTGGACTCTTGACTTGGGCTTCTTGAAGTGCTGCCCCTCAGCACTTGACATGCTGTATGAGCAGTCTCCCAATTAGCAGTGTCCCTAATCAGATTTGGCAGTGATTTCCTGTCCCCACAATTGTATCACAATGCCAAATGTGCAGGGGCTGGTGGCATCAGAGTATCTGCAATGCCAGGTTTTGGTGTGCTGCACCACTGGGGCTGCATCCCAGCCCCCTAGACCAGGAGCAGGAAGGTGAGATAGCTGGAAGCTGACCATGCTCCACTTGCCCCATTGGCCTTCAGGACAGGTTCAGGAGAGAGAAGAGCTGCTATTCATAGGGCATCCATGTTTCCTGAGAGTAGACTAGGTGAGGGAGGGTGCAGTAGACCATAAAGACAGTCTGTGAACTGGTGCTATCTTTCTGACAGGAGCCAGAAAGGCCTATTCTTAAAATAAGTGCCTGCGCTGAGAACCTGGTTTAATTTTTGCCCCTCAGGGAGGTTGCTTTGAAGAAAAGTGCTTTTGCAGCAGAGATGCAAGCAAATCCTTTCCCTTCAGTGTCATTTCCTACTTGTTGAGAAAGGGAGAGCAGTTCTGGGGAAAGGAACATTGAAATTGTCTTCTAAATCACTTTGTTATGGATCTCTTTGGTATTATGTGAAAACCTGGTGTAAATACACCATTAAGAGCAGACCTGGTTGCAAACAGGCCACACATAGCCAATGTATTCAGATCAAATGGGTACAGTGAAAGCTTTAAATAAGTAGCAGATAAAGGGGGAAAAAGCCTATTAAATAAATAAGCACACGCACAAAGACACGTACAAAGCAAGCAAGAGAAAAATCTTATGTGACCCTCATGGGAAATAATAACATTACTGTAGGAAACTAGGCAAAGCAATGGAGCTAATAAATGAGAAATATCTAGTATATCAATTCTATACCCCGGCAGTGAATTGTGCTGTTTTATACTGCAACTAAGGCTCTGGATTTTATTTATTTATTAACATAAAGAATAAAAATAAATATTGAAGATTCAGGAGGGAGGTGTGAACTGAATTCGTAGCTCTAAAGCTATACTAACAGAAATGCAAGGAGAATGGCAAGTGCTAGGGGTGACTAAGAGGATCAGGTCTGTGGAAGACTTTTCCACTTCATGCTTTCTGCCACGCAGCATGACAGTAACATGAGAAAACCTGCCTGGTTTTCCAAGGGTGTAGGTCTGAGTGATGTAGCACCAAGGGCTAGAAGTCGAGCAGCTTCAAGGGCACCTTTGGAGGTCAGAATAACTTGCTTGTATGAGCTTTTCTGCTGAAACCCCATTTACTGCTGATATGTTGTTTTAACTTGGTCAGGAAACAGTTATAAGTGGCAATATAATGCATCTGGTATCTGATAAGGATGCAGAATGAATGCAGTTTGCACAACACGGAGTCAAGGGAGGCAGCTAAAAAAGTATTAGGAGGGTAAAAAATGAAGTAGGGGAATGCTTTTTTTTGAACCTTACAGCCTCCTTAAGTTTTGTTTAGTTCTTGGTTTTCCTGCTAGAGAGCTCATGTCACCCACTGTTTGTGCACATAAAAAACTCGAGTATATAAATTACATCCACCTAAATGATCACTGAAGGAAATGGCAGCATTGGCCCATCTTTAGTATTTTACAGCTTAGCTAAGATGAAATCCCCAAATTAAGAATGAATATTTAGTTTTAACTCTCCTTTCCCATACACATGCATTATAATAAAGTCCTTAAAGACAATGTAATAATATATCAATTCTCAAATAACACAACATAAGACATTCGTATTTTTCTATGAGCTTTGACAAATGCGTAGGATCTTGCAGCTGTTCAGTATTCTGGTTATTTCAGACAAACAGAGCTTAATGAAGGTTGCTTTTGAGAAAAGTATCTGAACAATGTATCATAGATGAAAAGATATTATAATGGCCATTATAGTCAAAAGCGTGTATGTGCTAATGCATATTGAGTTTTGTAGACAAATTGCAAAATGAGCTCGTTACAGACACAGGTAAAGTCTTGCTCCCATTGCTGTCCATATCACTCTTGGCCTTTGGTTTCAAAAAACACGTCCCTGTAACCTGGCATAGTTCTTCAAATATGTATTGCACTGGAATTTTGCTATCAGCATTTAATAGAATTAAATGCATTGGACTTGCCTAGTTTAGCATAGCCCTTCATGGCAGAAGGAGGCTGGAAAACTAACTGGGTGTAACTGGCCGCCTTCTAAGACTTGTGTTTCAGCTCTGTTTCTGATCTCTCTGGCACTCGTTCAGTCTCAAATTGCACGTATGAACCCCTTACGGCCAGAGCTGCTGATTTCACCACTGTTAAACCAGGTCTTGGTCTATAGTGTCCTTCATATTAGTAATTATTATTTGGAAAACCCAGGGAGTTTTAGGACTCCCTTCTGTTCATTGTTATGTCATAGCCTCTTCAAGCAAAAATGTGGTGCATTTATACAAGTGAACAAAATATTTTAAGAAAAAATAATATAATTTACAAGCTTTCTATATGTACATCTGTGTAATCTGAAATCACATGTCTTATAAAGGGGATTTTAAAAAGCTTGTTTTGGGGCAGATTCTGGAGTCTGATCCTTTTATCAAGAAAATTGTCTTCCTCTTTTCGGTGGACTGCATTTTGCTTTTGCTGTGATGGATCTTTCAGTGCTAAAGATTTTATTATTCTTAAAGAAATTCACAACGACTGGCATGAGTTGGGGTCAGCGGGGACCAAGCATAACGGTCCTTGCATAATCCTTTAGTATTTGAGGTTAAGTCACCTCATCTGCTCTATTACTTTTCCCTTCCTGGAAACAGCAGTCTTTGAGTTAAATCAACATACACATTCAGAAAATTGTCATAAAGATAATCAGTTTTTCATGCAATGTGCACAAATTATTTCAGGCTTCTTCAAATTTGTCATAGCCTTATTGGTTGCAATCCATAGCACACAAGGACCACATCTCTCTCTCCCTTATTCTAGCCCTGTCCCCTCCCCCCCGCAATGTCAAGAGGATCAGGGACAGGGGACAGAAGCAAGGACAAGTTTTGGATGAAATTTTATTGATTTGTTGAAAGTAGCAATAAGGGAAAGGTAAAAGATTTTGGAAACCTGTGAATGCAGATGAATTTGGGTAACATATATTGAGAACAGGGTCGAAAGCTACAATCCAGGAGACACAAAGAAACAGAATATTGCTAGCAGTTTAAAGAGAAATAGTTGATGGTGTTGTGCTTTGGTTTGGATGTATCACATGCATAGAGAAACTAACTGCAGTTTATTGATACAGTTTGATAACAGATTATGTGTAAGCCTCAAATTAGTTTCTGCTTCTGCACAGAAAGGTTGGCAAGATGTCACAAACCATGCACACTTAATGCAACTCTGCATCTGTTACTTTAGCAAATAGCTGGTGGAATTCTACAGTAATAAATTACTATTGTGAAATTCTACAGTAATAAATTACTATTCAGAACTGTTTATAATCTCTGGGGAAAAATAAGAAACCTAAATCTTTTGTTTAAAATATAATGCACAGTGCAAGCAAAATTATTACAATACATACCTCAAAGAGAAGGTAATTTACTGTTAAAATCTGACAATTATTACAGGCAAGCCTACAAGAGTAAGAAAATAAGCACAACTGTCAAACAAAAAAGAAAGCCATGGAAGGGGCAGCTTACACATCTGAAGTTTTAGGAAAAAAGGTCTGATAAATTTGAGAAATCATTCCTACTGGTTGTTTAAGGCAGTAATAAAAGGCATGCACAAGTAGAGAATTAAGGCAATATCACCCAGTTTTAAATAGCATTTCTTGGTATGTGGGTATGTGGGTATGACTATGCACATGTCCGTCTGATTTATGCATCTCCATCTCAGAACTTGGTACAGAGGCAGAGAGAAACTTTACGACCATGTTGCAGATGGGGTAAATAGAATTGCTTAAAATTACAAACTAGAACAGTGGCAGAGCCAAGAAGAGGAGCCAGATTTTCTCTTTCTTCTTTACTTTGAATCTTATGTCCAATTTAGTGAAGACTGTGGCTCTGAAGTTCTATTAAATTAGTTGTCTGTTCCCCCTCTCCCCTGACCTGTATAAACAGAATAGTCCAGACCCTCAGCTGCTAAAATCACTGCAGCTCCATCTGGCCCATTAATGTGTGTATACATGCCAGTGGACAAGATTGCAAGTTGTTACCTACTCCCTGCCTAACAAACCTGGCAAAAAAACAAGAGTAATAAACACATAAAACTGTCATTAAAAAAATTGCCAGTTTAGGTCTCAGAGGTTTCTCCCTCTGCACCACGATGGTGAAGATGATAGACAGCCAAAAATCCCCCATCTAATACTCTATCAATAAAGAACTATTCTTCTAGTGAGTGTTAAGTAGAATTCCGCAAGCCTAGTATAAATAGCCTACGTACATATAATAAGATTCTTCTCTCTTTTTGGGAGGAAGAGAGAGAGAAATCTGATGGGCTTTATGCAGGTAACAGGTTCCTAATCTCATGTCTCTATAACGTTAATAATGGAATTAATGACAGGATTAGCATAGCACATCAAGATGATCTCTCACGTGAAACCAACAGAATGTCATGGCAAAGGGCTGGTCAGCAGGGATGCTTGATGATAACTTTTTTTTTATTGGGTGTGGGAAAGCAGAGATGTACTTTTTCTAGCCTCAGTGCCTGGGATTTGGCAATATTCAGAAGTGTTTTGCCATGTGGGAAATTAAAATCTGCAAGTACAAAATTGCTTATTTAAAAACAAAGAACAGCAACAAAACCCATGCTAGTTCAATTAAAGGGTCAGTGCAGGGAAGCCAAAATAGATTTTTTATTTGCTAAGAAGCAAGGGACTGGAAAAAGATACATCTACGTAGCAGGTATTTCTAATTAACCAATGAGAGCAAAGGCACTTGTTCCACTTAATCACGAAGCAACAAAATGGAAAATAGCCCTTCTCATCTCAAGAATATGCTTTGGTAAATGCGCCAGGATAAAGAGAGAAGCTCGTGGCATTTCAAGAATATGTTCTCTGCTCCCTTTTTCCCCACCTCCCCTCCACCCTCTTTGTAATCAAGGTTGCCTCAGCCTATAAGCAGGTATTTATTTTTAGTTTTGTTTTAGGACTGGTTTAGCCGTTTGTGTTGAGCAGATGGGGATTTGATGTTACATTCTGTTTCAATTGTCTTTCGGTGAAATTAATTGCAATAATGATCCACTTTATTGATATAACTCCTGTTTCCAGAAGTGTCCTACTGTAAGAGCATTAGAATCTAAGGAATTTAGAGTCACGTATCTAAATACAGGATTAGTGCTAAAGATGGTCCTTGAGCAAAATCTTGGATTCAGGCAGCATGATACTTGAGAACTCAAGCAGAACTTCACATCTCGTTCTTAAGTCTTTAATTGCTACCAAACCAGCAGAGCTATCAGGTGTCTCTTTCGGGTTCAGGCCTCCTGCGTTGCCCCTAAAGGTTCTTGCATTTAGGGCTCTTTTCTACTGCTCCCCCATCTGATGTAGTCCCCATGCCCTCCTCCATGTTGCACATACCTCCTCATCTTCCTACACATCAAGAGAATGGAAATCTATTTCAGTTCCCGTTAGGCAGGTAATTAGTTTGATGGTGTATCAGAAAGGCGCTGAGACTAACGTGACTGCCTCCCAAGCAGCAAGAAGCTCCAGCAAGACCTGTGTTTTATATCCTGCCTCAAAACCAAACAAAGAGAACTGCTTTTTAATTCACCAGTTTTATCTCTCTGGGCTTAGTGAATTCTAGTGCTCATAAAAAGTGAGAGACAGCTACTGCAGGCTGAAGGCAAGCACAGTGCAAGCTTCATGCATACATACTGCTCTACTAAATACACCTTAGCGCTGACCCTGCGGCATGTCCTACTCTCATAATTCTTCCTTCCCCAGTCCCCTCTATTCCCCTCACCAGTTCTTCCTTGGCATTTTGTATTGTGACTTCAACTTTCCTTTTAATATTGCAGGCTTGGGTGCCACCCTGATTAGAGACTGAAACTTAGGCTGAGCTGCACAGCAGGTTTTGTGAAGGGTCTAGGGTGAAACCTTCGGAATTCATTGTCACTTTTGATAGAAACCAGACAGTGAACTTTAGTTTCCAGATGAGGTAATGATTTGCCAGCTGATCCCTATGGTCCTTTCTGATTTAGGATCTTCCTCAGGGGAGATGCTCGTACATTTAGGAATGAAGTCACTTTTACAGCACTCTGTCCTCAATTGGAAATCATAGGCATAGGCCTCTCTGTTTTCTTTACATTAAATAGGAGTGTGTTATCCAAATGAGAAAATTCTCTCTTCGGCAGATGTTTTTCTGTGCTTTGCTTTCCTTTTTAAAAACACAATGAAACTCTAAAGGCTGGAAAAGGTCAAATGTTTTACTGAGCTTTATTCAAGGAGGAGGAAGAGATCTATCATGAGAGAATGTACTGAGATCCCAGAAATGTCAAATAAGCAGATTATCTGGTTACGAGAATTGGGGCAGCTGGTCCCAGGTGAGAACAGACCCACAACTTCTTAGCACTGTTTCATTACGTAGCTTGAAGATTCCTTCAATTCTGTAAGTCAGACATTAAAAAACCCCAACAAACCGTGCTTTTTAATATCAAAGAGAATTTCAGGCAGAGAATGAAATCCTGGCCCTATTTACATCAGAAAGGCCTAGCCATTGATTTTAAAGGGGCCTGGATTTCACCTGAGAACCACGATTTGTCTGTCTCATTCCATAATGTAAAGTGGCACGTTCTGAAAGGCAAGTGAGAAAAGATCACTGCTCATTAAGGGGTGGGCATAGACTAACTAGGAGATCTGCATCATGTTTGTAGGATAGACATGGCAGCCATAGAGCCCCGAAGGCCAATCGCATCCTGGGCTGCATCAAAAGATGCGTTGCCAGCAGGTCCAGAGAGGTGATTCTGCCACTTTACTCTGCTTTGGTGAGACCTCACCTGGAGTATTGTGTGCAGGTCTGGAGCCCTCAATATAAGAAGGACATGGACCTGATGGAGAGGGTCCAGAGGAGGGCCACAAGGATGATCCGGGGGATGGAGCACCTCTGCTACGAGGACAGGCTGAGGGAGCTGGGGTTGTTCAGCCTGGAGAAGAGGAGGCTCCAGGGAGACCTAATAGCGGCCTTTCAGTACCTGAAGGGGGCCTACAGGAAGGCTGGGGAGAACCTGTTTAGAAAGTCTTGTAGTGACAGGACGAGAGGAAATGGCTTCAAGCTGGAGGGGAACAGATTTAGACTGGAGATGAGGAGAGGGTTCTTCACTGTGAGGGTGGTGGAGCACTGGAATAGGCTGCCCAGGGAGGTGGTTGAGGCCCCTTCCCTGGACATATTCAAGGAGAGGCTCGATGAGGCCCTGGGCAACCTGGTCTAGTTGGGGGTGTCCCTGCTGACTGCGGGGAGGTGGGACTAGATGACCCTTGGAGGTCCCTTCCGGCCTGGGCAATTCTATGATTCTATGATTCTATGATTCTATAAGCCATGTGGTATAGACTTGTTTTATACAGTCTGTAGATGTTAGCCTCTAATGGTGGTGGGAGTGATGTCCAAGTGTAGGGCTGTAGCGGATGCTCGGTACAAGAAACTAAAAGGATTTAAGAAAGATCTACCTCTAACAAAATTTTCCCTCCGTGAATCTCTAAGCACTTTGTGCAGGAGGTAAGCATCATTATCCCCATTAATGGGCTTTTCAGATTTTTCTTGCAGACATTTCTGGTTGGGTGAAGCCAGGTAGGCTGTGAGAGAAAGCGACGCTGTTAATGATTCTCTCACACTTGGTGGAGACCTAACTGACTGATGCTGTAGGCCAAGGTACGGCGTGGGCAGCTCTGGGGCTTGCCTTCTCTTGCTGTATGTGTAATGAAAACCAAGAAAGAACAAATCACTGGGGTATTTTCATGCAGTTCCAGTAGGTTTCTCCCAGGGATCAAGAGTTTTAATGTGCCCCTCCTTGTCTTTGAGTCTGTGATGACTTTCTAGGGTAATTGAAATATTAGGGGGGGGTTTGAATAGCTGTTTTGCTTAGAATAGTAGATTTCATCCTTGTATTCTGCCTTGGACCTGTCTTGTTACTTCACCAGTGCTGGGGTGCATTTATAAAACGCAGTGCAGAAGATCCCATTAGCTCAGTGCAGCAGCACTCTGGTGTGTCTGTATTGTACTGAGTTTCAGATCTGTGTGGTGTGGAGCCTGCTTTTGTACCTCTGGGTGGGTGCTTTGCTGCATGGTGGTGAGCATGCTTTGGATGCAGAGGAATTTTTGAGGTTTTTTGGGAGTGTTTCAGCTGAGTTAGCCCACAATATTCTTCCAATTTACTGCCTGGACAGCCACCTAAAAGAAAGTCTTTGCCGGCTCCTGGCAAAGTTTTCTTCATTCATTTTCCATGCTCAGTCTGTTGATATTTTATAAATAAGATTGGTTGGCTCTAAGTGCTTGGAATTTTATTTATTCCTCTGACTTCTCTAAAATTCACAAGGTGAATGTTTAAAACGAGCTTGCCTGTCTTGCTAAATGCAAAAGATGGATGATGCCATGTTTTCCTATATCGAGGCTCTCCTAGCCTGAGTTGACCATTCTTAAACATCTCCAAAGGCCACTGCTGGGTCAAAAAGTCCCTGTTAAATACAATTTGTCACTATCATCAACCCTCCATCTTTTCAACATTAGAGGAAGAAGGCACTGATAAGCTATAAAATCCCAGTAGCACTTGGACCTACGGAAATAGGTTTTTTTTGTCCCTTTGGTTGCTGGAAGTTTACTAGCAAAGGTCCAGAATGGCTGTTCAGTGATTTTTAGTTCAAAACTGGCTGTTCATCCTGTGCATTTTTACAGTGTAGTTGTTAAGGAATGTTAATAGGGTATATGGAAATTATTTCAAGATGGTTTATCTCCTCCTCTCAGGCCTTCTGTGGTACTGGACAACTCATTTCACTTTTGCACATCAGGTAACTATTTTGGAGATTTTCTTAGTGATATTGAAATGGATTATGCTCTTAAGCACCTAATATGTTGAAGTCCTGATGCCAGGGAGTCACCCAAATACATCTTGTTCTCTCAGACCCTCTCTTAGCACGTGAATCTGTTGCTCATGTTCCTTGGTTAGGATGGAAAGGAGCCCAGTTAGCACCTACAGTTAGCAAAAGGACAGGAGATGTGGGCAGGGGAGGCATATGTTTTGTACATGGTGGCACCAAATGGCACCCTACTGGGAAGAGTGCAGAGCCTGCCTGAGAGGGACCTCATAATCCTCGGGAGCCTGCTGTCTCATATGGCCTCAAGAAGTACAGTTAGCTGACAATATTTCGTTTGTTTTTTTAAGAAATGTCTTTGGAGTTCAGTGATTCAGTTTCTCATAGCTGAGAGCCATGAACACAGCAGAGAACTGTCATTACTCATTTCCTTCTAGCTCTTTGTAGGAGCTGGTATCCCTCAGGAGCCACCACTGGCCCTGGTGCCTCTCTTGTTTGCCATCATGTGAAAACAGCTCCCCTTCTGCCAGTCCTGACTTGCCTGTGGCATCACTGGAGAGCCACCTTGGTACCTCCCCAGTGCAACAAAACTCTTCATGGGACAATCTTGCTAGCTCCAGGCTCTAAGGTCTCTGCTCCCTGCAAGTCACCAACAGGGTTTTTTTTGCTTTACTGAACAGAAATGATAAAGGAAAAGAACAATAAAGGAACCCATAAGAGGAATAATAACAATGACAAAGCAGAGAAGAAATCCCAGCCAAAACCATCTTCCATTTAGTGAGGAGAAGAGGGGAAGCCTAAAGCTGCTGTACAAATACTGATTATTCCTGTCAAGGATTTGCTGCTGTTGCTAAGTTACTGGCCTCTTTGGAAAACCCTTGAAGTATGGGGTACATTAGGACCTCATTAGGGTCCTGGGGACTTGTGCTAAGTGTACAATATGTCTCCATGCTAAACACATTTCAGAAATAACAACAGAAACTTCCTGCCCGGACTTTGGATGTTTTTCTTTTTTATTTCTCTGGGCCCCCTTACTCCTGCATCGCTCCATTTGTTCTTTTATGACAGCAGAGCTGCTTGACAGGATAGGAGAGGTTACCTGGAATAGATGGAGACGAGCTCTACTTCACTTTGTAGAGTTTCTGGCTTTTCATGAAAGTTCCCCTGCAGGGGAACGCAGAGGAGGAGGAAGGACAAACAGAGATGCATCTCTAATCTGTTCAGAGTGTATGCTTATTCGCACTCCAGGGACTTTGTACCGAGTTTGTGGAGTGAAGAAGTCTGAAACTTGGAAATCCAGGGGTGCAAGCTCCTCTCCAGCATGTCAGGGAGGGCACTAAGGCCCATTTAACTTTGAGTGTCGGAGCCACAGAGCAGAATCCACAGCCGAGAGCTAGCTGCCTAGGTGTGACGGAGGAACCCCAGCACGCCAACAGCTGGTGGGAGGATGGATGAGTTGTCCTCAGGGGGGATCTAGGCAGCATGCCTGCATCCAGAGATATCACACATGATCTCTACAGGGACTTAGTAACGTGCTTGTGTTTAACAGAAAATATGTATCTCTGCTGTTTTACATAATATTTAATGAATGATATATTAGTAGCCCCAACAGGATTTTAGTTTTAGTTAATGTAATTTATAAATTAAACAGTCCAGACTGGGTGGAGAAAATTAACCAGCAGGCTCACTAGGAACAAACTGCAGGTCTTAGGAACAGACAGCAACTATATTTACATGGATCATGTGCTGTTTAGCTAACTAGGCAGGAATTAAGTGGAGGAATACTCTTTCACATTGCAGAGTTATCCGTTTCCATAACTCATCAGGCTGGTATCTACATTTGAATTAGGAGCAAATCTCAGACCCTTGGTTTTGGGAAGAAAAGAAAAAAGTGAAAGAGCTTTGTCTGCCCAGACGAGAACAGATGCACAGAGCATCACTCACCAATTTTCCAGACTGATTTTGAGGATTCAGGCATAAAGGTAGCAGTCAAAGAAATGGAAGAGTAGCTGTGATCTCAGCATCATCAAATCTGGTGGCAGAGATGTTGAAAATATTTCTGGTTGAAAATATTTCTGGTTGAGAAAGCGGTAACTAGCAAAGTAGCCGATGGGGAGGATGAGGCTGGACCTGTTCTGTGTCTGACATATGCAGGGCCATGGGTTGTTGCCAGGTTTGTGAGAAGAGAACTACAATGGAGGAAGCCACCACACTTGTATGAACCCTGGGTTGCTACTGTCATAGCTCAACCGTTTCAGAGGCAACCTAGGCAAGTCTCTACAGCTAGATGGGAACCATGCTCCCTAAGCTGTGTTTAATGTTTCTTTTACCTACAGGTTTGTTTTATTTTTTTTTTGGCTCTGACCTGTAACTTGAAAGCCTGACATATTAAGTGCTGCTAAGTGCACTTTTGCTTTGACCTGAATATTAAGTTTATCCTGTGCTGAAAGGACAGAAGAAGAGTGAGTGGGGTAAACCAGATGAAGGTAAAGTGAAAAGTGTCCTTGGAGGCAGTGAGTCAGAGTAAACCAATTACATGGAGCCAGTCCTCAAGGAATGGCACCTCACAATATGTTTAATGAGCATGGGGACAGGGAGTGGTTCCATCACCCTGTAAAGGAGCAGACTTGATGGCTTTTTGCAAGGGAATTCCCTCTGGCGAGCAGGAATTCGTGTCCCTCTGCAGAAGTCAAACAGTTGAGAATAAACACTCCCTTCTGCCCTGGGCCTGCATAAACCTGAAGCCCCATACAAGTTTTCCCATGTGGTGTGTGGGGAAGTTAAGGAGCTCAAAATGCCATTAATGCAAAGGAGTGCATGGAGGGATCTGCTGGGGTTAACTACAAGGATAAGAGGGTCTTAAAACTCACTCTTGTCCTCTCTAAGGGAGGCTGGTTGCAGAAGGTGCTCGCTGGAGCAGCGCAAAACTCAGTGAGAGAGAGGTAACTGTTAACTATTGTGGACAGGCAGGGCCCAGAGCTTGATTTCAGTTCTTGCTCTAGTTTTGTTTAGCAATATGAGGCATCGTTTTGGTCCAGTTTGCTCCCTGTGTCAGAGGGGTCAAGTGAACATCTCCTGTTTCTAAGCCAGAAAGGAAGGACAAAGAAAATTTTCCAAGCATGTACTAAGCCCAATGAACATAATATCTGCCTGAGTCAGTTTCGCTGAGGGAGAGTTGATATACCTCCAGTCATTTGTGTGTGATCTTAAGCCTGAAACCTAATGACTTGTTTTTAATGTCAATGTTCTTTACTGTTTCTGTGCTCTTTATTCCAGCAAAAAGCATGCAGGGTCCAGGTTTATCCATAACTGCTGGCTGCAGTGGCTGGCAGCAAGCAAATGGACGTTGTGGAGGCTTTCTGACATGGGAGAGTTTAAATCTCTGTCTTTCAGTTTTCAAGCTGGGTTTAACAGCACCTCATTGTTAAATAGGATCCAGAGACCAGAATATTTAACCATATTCTGCTGAAAACCTGCCTTTCCCATGGGTCCTCAGCGGTGCAGGCCCACAGTCTCCGTAAGAAAATCTATTGCATGTCAAAAAGACAAAAGCTGGAGAAAATAACTAGAATATAATGCTTATATAAATAACAGGAAAATCAGTAATAGTTACAGTATTAATTGTATGAATAATGAGGATATGGTATTCAACTGGCATCCTTAAAAGTGCCCCTAAATCTGCTGCAGTAGTTCCCACGTGCTGCACCTGGTGTTGCTGTGACTTGAGGCCCTTCACAGTTTCAGCCTCGTTTGCCACAGAGGACACAGGGCTCTGGCTCACCTGCTTTCTTAGTAGGTTTGAGGGGACTAATTAAACTGGTGTTTGAAAATCCCTTGGAAGATAAGTATTCGCCTTGATCAGTGATAAAGGGTCCTGAGATAGCTGTGGAGGAGGACACAGCCTCTTTGCCTACTGATAAGGCATGTTTTCATCGGCATCATCACAAGGTGTCTGTCCAGCTACATCCCCTTCAAAAGCTGCAACCCCAACCGTAGCGTGCCGTAAAAGCCAGGATGACTTTCTTTACACGTTTACGTATGCTCCCATCGTGGGCAGCCACAGCAACAGCCTTGAGCATTTTGACTGTCGTGGGGACTGTAACAGTCGCTCACTTTGATGAGCATCAAATTCCCGCAGAATTAAAACTAAGCAGACACCTCGGCGACCCCAGCTCGGCGCTTAGTGCGGGTGAGTGAATGGATAGTGCCACCTAGCAGCTGAGATGGGCTCCTGCTGGTCTCCAAGACAGCTTCTCGCCTTCTGTGCCAGGTCTCCTACCTTGAAGCAAGTTTGTTGACTATTAATTAGTTTCACAGGTGAAGGGCTTTTCTTTTTCCGTTTACATCATCATCACAGCGTGTTGGGCTAAACACTTGGAGTGGTCCTTGCTGAAAACAGCAGTGCGAAGCTCGGAAGCTGCGTGTGCATCTGTGAATCCTGGCATCTCTTGGTGTGTTTGTATGAACATGTGTTTGTGTGAGCGTTCGTGTGAGTTTATGTGCACCCGACCTTTCTAGGGATGAAAGAAACCTTTCAGGGGCTGGTCGCCATAAAGCAAGAGACAGCTGCCAAGTCTAATAAGCCAGAGTTCAAAAATGAGAGCTGACTTCTCGATTTGCAGAGGTAACACAAGATCACAGAAAATTCTGAGGGAAAATAGCTGTGTTACTAGTTTGACCTTTATAAGAGTAAATGCAGTCTCTGAAGATCAGGCTATCTGATGCAGAGTGGACACTTGACCTTCGAGCCAGGGGCTGAGAGATGTTGTTGGTGCAGGTGGAACACATTTAACTGTATTTTTCAGAAAACTGAATGATCTCTACAAGGGTCCAGTCCCTGTTGTACTAGTCATGTCCCAAAACTATGGTCTCTGCTGTAAAAGATTATGGCCAGTGTTGAAGGAGACAGGAGGTAAAGGGCTCTAAACTCTTCAGAAAAAAACCATTTGGAGTCACTGGGAGTAGAGTCAGAAAGTGAAATTTGGGAGTGCCCTGGAACAGGCTGCCCAGGGAGGTTGTGGAGTCCCCTTCTTTGGAGATTTTCAAGACCCGCCTGGATGCAGTCCTGAGTAACACGCTCTAACGTGCTCTAGGTAATCCTGCTTCAGCAGGGGAGTTGGACTAGATGATCTCTATGGTCCCTTCCAACTCTAAAAATTCAGTGAAATTCAGAGTTACCAGTTCATGTGAAAGGCAGACCCTATGCCATTAAAATGTGTGTGCATACTCATATATGTCAAGCATAGTATGAACAGTGCATTGCCCAAAGGTGTCTTTGTTCCTAGTCTGACAGTCTTATTTTCATTCTGAAATGCTTTGTCCTGGGGAAGGAATGGGGTACCAAGGAGATTCATGTCCTGTCACTTGCAGTCCTGCTAGAGGTGAAGCACTCACCCCATGCTGTCCCAAATCCAAGTGGTGTAACAGCAGTGCCCCCCACTTTTAAGCAGGTGCCTGTAGCAATGCACTTTCTCAGCATCACTGGCACACTGTCCCCACCTATGTATCATACATTTTGCTGTGCTTTTGGCTGTAGCTTTGTGTAGGAGATGGAATTAATAAGCACTGTTTTCCGTTCCTCCCACTGGACCTTCCCCTTCTGCCTGTGTTTGCCTGCCTGTCCATCCGCACCCCATGGATGTCAGCCTCTGCTGCTGTGCTGTGTGACCTTGTGGACGGTCATGCAGTCATCCACCTGCACTCTCTGTCTCTTTACCAACTCCTTCTGCTTCCTTCACTGCATATCCCCACCCCCAGCAGCCTCCCCCTATGCTTCTCACACTTGTGCCACATGTTTGTATCCTGCTCTTTTCCTTTCCCTCCTGACATCTACCCTACCGGCTCTCTGAACACCTTCTGCTCTTGCCTCACCACACCTTCCACCTCTCACCTTTTCCCCCCCAATTCTTGTTCCTACCTGATGCATGAGGATGGAGAGACACTCTTTGTCTAACCTGCTACGCAGCAGACAGCAAGGCAAAGAGTGTGGCTGCTACCCACAGTAAGACATGGAAAGAAAAAACCTCTGAAACATCAGAGAAAAGGGAGTGTTGGTCTGTCTTTTGCCTCATTTTGTTGCGGTCTGGTTCTTCCTTCTTCTGGATGGACAAAGCATGCAGCTGCAAGTGGTACGGGCTCCATCCTAGACTCAGGAGATTTTTCTACTGCTTCCACGCTGAGAGCCTGTGCAAGTGGGATTTTGGTTGCACTTCCACTGATGCTGACCAGCTGAATGACAACCATGAAGTTTGTAGGTGGTGATCACAAAGCTATAATAGAAAAATCTCGTACTCCACAAGGCACCTCTATTTGGGGTCTAACTGCTATTCTGTACCTCCATATGCCCACAAATTGCTCAAGCAATAACATGTTTACACTTGAATTTCAATTGCTTGGAGTGCGTATCTGTTTGGGGAGTGGAATTCTCCCAGGAAATGAGGGCAGAATAGTATAAGAAATTGCTCGTCTGTATCAAACTAATGGCCCATCCAGTCCAGTATTCTGGCCTAACCGTTGCCAGTGCTGGAAGCTTTAGATAGACTTGTAACAACCCCCTGGTGTGCCCAGTTTTACAATGCTACATAATAGGGAGACATTGCTTTCTGACCCCAACTTGCGATCATTTTATACCCTGAAGTGGGAAGACTAATAACCCATATGGTTTTTATTCCAGCAAGCCTAGCTGCAGATGCTATTCTTGTAAAGTCTAATCCTTTTCTGAATCTTGCTAATCTGTTTTCCTCTATAATATCCTCTGGCAACAAGTTTCACAGGTTAATTATACGTTGATTGCATAGTCTTTCCAATCATAGACACAGTTCTGTTGTACCTCATCTTATCCGTGTGTTTTTAAGTCTCTTTCAGCAACCAGAAGTGCCTGCAAATTTATTTCTGCAGGAAAATAATGAAAGAAACTGACTTTATACTGAATTCTGCATGCATAGGCCTTGAGTTACTGATATTATCTCAGTTTCCTTTGAATTCAGAGCATGCTTCTTTCCAAGTAATCTATCCGGTATTGCTATAAAGAACTTCTCCCTGGGGTTCTGCCCTACAGCTCATGCCTCTAAAATTCATTTTCCCCAGCTGTCTATAACATACCCCACTCCCACGTCAGTGGTATTTCATGTAGCCATAATATGACCAAATCATGCCTTTATGGGTTCATATTCCACACTTCCTTATTCCTGATCTTCAGAACTCACCTGGATGCTGCCTACTGGGACCTTTTGCGGCCCTGGAGGACAAACAGCTGCCCATGTTCCCTTGTAGTCCCACTGTGTTTCCAAGGAAAGCTGGTGAAAAAGTAACGTTGATAGCGCATTTCCCCAGGGGAACAGGAGGGATTCCTCTACTATGCGTATCTTCTCTGTGCCCAGGTATAATGCTTTTTTCTAGAAGCTCTTGATGTGCTGCCTGCACCCTGTCCTCAAAATTCTGTGACTCCCTGACTGATGTCTCACATTTGCTGAATGTGCTGCAGAACTGTGTATGTGTGTGAGTGATGTGCTGTTAGGATCTGTACCCTTCCTGTGTTCATGTTGCCCAGATGAATATACAGTGGAAGCTGAAAGCCACTGTAATCTCCCATATATGCCAACGGCATCCTGGCCTGTATCAGGAATAGCGTGGCCAGCAGGAGTAGGGAAGTCATCGTGCCTCTGTACTGGGCACTGATGAGGCCTCACCTCGAGTACTGTGTTCAGTTCTGGGCCCCTCACTACAGGAAGGACATTGAGCTGCTGGAGCGTGTCCAGAGGAGAGCCACCAAGCTGGTGAGGGGTCTGGAGAACAAGTCCTATGAGGAGAGGCTGAGGGAACTGGGCATGTTTAGTCTGGAGAAGAGGAGGCTGAGGGGAGACCTCATTGCCCTCTACAACTACCTGAAAGGAGGTTGTAGAGAGGTGGGTGTTGGCCTCTTCTCCCAAAGGAATAATGACAGGACCAGAGGTAATGGTATGAAGCTGCAGCAGGGGAGGTTTAGATTAGATATTAGGAAGAATTACTTTACTGAGAGAGTGGTCAGGCACTGGAACAGCCTGCCCAGGGAGGTGGTGGAGTCACCTTCCCTGGAAGTATTTAAGAAACGTGTAGACGTGGCTCTTCAGGGCATGCTCTAGTGCCTGAGATTATTGGTTTGTGGTGGGGTGTAGTGTGTGGGGTTGTGGGTGTGGGGTTTAGTTTGTGGGTGGGTTTTGGGTTTGTTGTTCTTGTGGTGGTTTTTTTGTTTGTTTGTGTTTTTTTGGTTTTTTGTTTTGTTTTGTTTTTTTGTGGTTGGACTCAATGATCTCGGAGGTCCCTTCCAACCACTAAGATTCTGTGATTCTGTGATTCGTATCAGCCAGTGCAGCATGGTTATCCAATATTGTGCACCCACCCCATCCAAACTGGCACTAGATTCTCAGTCTGTTTCTTTCCAGGCTGCATGCCTCTGAGCTGATTTTTTTCTTTCTAATTGAAATGGTGGTTCCCATGGTTCTCTGGTTCTGATGACTTGCGTTTGGCCTTGTGATCTCTCTCACTCCTACACCCATCTGCAGTTAGCTGTTCCGTGTCATCTTTTTAGTCCTGATCCAGTGGATCTTCCCTGAACATGAGAAGGCTGTAGATTTATCTAAGAACAGAGTCTTTAAGATTCCCCAAAATATATCCAGAGCCTGCAGTGGAAGACAGACTGCCACTGAACCTTGCTACCTACCTCTTGCCTGCTCCCAATGGTAGTTGTGTGAGGATCAGCTGAATGCGTGTCCACTTCAGAGCTCTTTACATACTGATTACACTTGTCAGGCCAGGTAATTGTTAAAAATCTCAGCTTAACAAAATGGGAAAGTGAGGCAGAGGGAGGTATAATGACTTGCCCGAGGTCATCTTGTTTCTCAGCCTAACATCCAGCTCTTCTCTTCTTGTCACTTATCTCAACTACAGGGCCAGTTTTCCTCCTGACATGCAATTGAAATGCTGCTGTGACTCCCACTCTTCTCTATTAAATGGCTGCTCTATAAATAAAGTTTCTATTGAAAGTGGCACATTAGAAAAATGCTGCTACATAATTTAATTTTTTTTTATTGTGAGGTTTTTAATTCATCACAGAGAAGCCCCCCTTAAAAGTCAGCTACCTTACCCATTCCTCTTCTCTCTCCGTGCTCTAGAAAGGAAGAGCACTCACACCTAACAAGAGCCAAATTAAACATACTGGTACAAACAAGAAAGTGCAGAGAGCAATCCCTGAGCTAATCCTCTTGGAGCCTCCTTCAATACAGGGTAGGAAGGTAATTTTTCCCTTACCTGGTGAAGATATCTCTCCTGTAGCATGTGGAGGCAGACACATGAGGAAGTGGTTATAACAAGAACAAGAAGCTAACATCTGTGTGTAAGCAGGAAAATGTAGGGCTGAGTGGGGGTAGGCTCACTCCTAAGTTGCATGTTGGAGTATGTGTTGAAGTCCTTCCCTTCAGATTTCTTTCCACTATTTCCTAAAATACCGATACCTTTTCTGCCAGAATTTTTCCTTTCTTTCTATCCTGTGTCCAAAAATCCAAACAGCTCGTAAAGAAAAATCAAACTATGGTTATAAAGTAGATTCGAAGTTTGAAAAGAAAGTAAGATGGTATTGTATTGAGAGTTACAGGGTGGGTTGGAAGAAAGAAGTGTAGCAGCAGTGGTGTTTGAACTGGTCCTTCCTGCTTCCATTTTTACTGTTCCTCTTTCGGGGTGAATGGACAGCAGCCTCATCTTACAGCACTGTCAGACTGTTCCATGATGCCTGCGAAGTACATGGGAGCGATGCATGTAAAGTGCTTTGTGATCCTGAGATAGGAGGGGCCAGGGAAGCACAAACTGCTTTTCTAGAAGCTTGTTGGCAGACACCAAGGGATTCACACTTCTCTTCTCCCTCTGGTAATGAACTCCCGCAGAGAATGTACCAAGTGTAATGCCTTTCTGCAATCCATCTGTATGGGGAGGGTTTTATGGAGCCCCCCCTGTGTCTGGGAAACAGGGAATTTAAAAGCTTTTTCCCAGCAAGTCTAACCCCTCGGAAATAAGACTGGCATCGCAAAAGAAGGTGGCCACCTGGTTCTCTGGTTGCCTGCTGTCAGGCAGCAAGGCCTAATGAACCTCTCAGGGGGAACATCCGCAGAGGGAGGATGATGAGTCTAATAGGCGCTTTGGTCCCTGGGGTTGGGAGGCATAAACAGCAGCAGGGATGGTGCTTGTGAGGGGGAGAGATGAAGGGCTGATGAGCGTTCTTGCCATCCTCCCTCTCAGCATTAAGCTTCCCACATATGGTGGCTGGTGGTGTGTGAAAGTGGGGACACAAAGTTGGCACAGTGGGATTTATCTGTGCGTTTCGGAACAGAGCTACTTTTCCTTTCCTGCCTGCCCTCACAGCCCAGGTACTGCCCGTGCTGTTGGCTCTGAGCAGCTGCTCAACAGGTGTGTCAGCAGCTTAAAAGATGCCTCTGCAGCTGAAAGCCTGAGAAAGGTGGGCTGGCTCTTAGGGGACAGCATACACTCTGTGGAGTTCGATGCAAAAGATACCACTTTCCCATTATTGTGGCCTTGTCCACAGTCACTTTTGTGCCTTATAAACCAGCAAAAGGGAAAAGAGACCCAGCATAGAAGCATCTACCTTTGTCACACCTCTAGGCATATTTTCACTGAATTTCGCTGAATTTTTAGAGTTGGAAGGGGCCATAGAGATCATCTAGTCCAACTCCCCTGCTGAAGCAGGATTGCCTAGAGCTAGAGCATGTTACTCAGGACTGCATCCAGGCAGGTCTTGAAAATCTCCAAGGAAGGGGACTCCACAACCTGTTCCAGGGCTCTGTCACCCTCACTGTGAAGAAGTTTTTTTTCTCATATTTGAGTGGAACCTCCTATGTTCCAACTTGTGCCCATTGCCCCTCGTCCTCTCACTGGGAACCACTGAAAAGAGTCTGGCTCCCTCCTCCTTCAGCCCACCCTTTAGATACTTATAAGCATTGATAAGGTCTCAGCCTTCTCTTCTCCAGACTAAAGAGTCCCAGCTGTAAGCCTTTCTCTTTTAACTCATTTACTTGTCGCTGGCCTGGCTGTGTCCAAAGCTCAATCTGCCAGCTGACCCTTGCAGAGGAAGTCTGAGGGCTGTAGGTAATGTAAAAAATAAGTGATGCTTTCTCCTTCTGTCATTATCTGCAAAAGATCTTTTAAAGAGTTGTACTTAATGGATGTACCTCACTCCACATTTACTAAAGCTCTGCCATTTTCTGTTAAGATTATTTACTATTTATATTCTAACCTGGCACTGCAAAACTACTGAATGTTGAGAGTTAGAGAAGGAACTATTGCTTTCTTTATTTTTTGTTACATTCTGCAAGAAGATGTGATAGTGGTTTATAATCTGTTATGAGTGTGATCAGTCCAGTAAAGCTATAATATCACCAATACAGTGATACCAAGACTGCTTGAATAACATGATGATGGGTATTGCACAGGAAACGGGAGAACAGGGTAAATACTATGATCCAGGTAAATATCCTGGCTTCAAAACATGGTCTTCTAATGTGCAACATCTGCCACTATCAGGCTGAAAATTGCCTCAAGGATTTTGGAAATTAGGTCATAACAGGGAAGAAATTTCCATTCCCTGGTAGAATTGTATTGCCATATGGAATTTGTGAGATACTTGTGGGAAGGATGGGTGGACAAGGTTTGCAATAGAGTTTCAGTCCCAAAAGCAACAGAAATGCTCGGAAAGCTGAACTGCGGCAGAAAGCCTTCAGGATCTTTTGAGCAGGCTTCCTCTGTCAAAAATATATTAGGTTTCCGTGCAGTTTCCCGTACAGAGGGGAAGAAGGAGTTCTAAATCTCTCTTTGAACAGTCAGTCTCCCTCTTGCCCTACAAGCACTTGCAGAAAAGTCCTAATATATGGGTGAATGGGAAATAGTGCTTTTTGCCGCTGACTTTCTGTCACCTTACTAAATCCCTTTGTACTTCCTTGTCCCATTTTCCCTCTTTGACTGAAAACTTATACTAGGGAATTTTGTGGGAGTTTATCTTTCTAAAAAAATGCTACATATTTTATAATGTAAAGTAAAAAACAATACTTGTGTAGAAACTTTAGTATTTTTAGTGGTCTTGCTGTTCACGTCTCCCACACTTGTGTAAGATGAAAAATAACCAACTTGGTGTAAAACTGAGATTTGTAGGCAGAATTTCTCCATTTACAAAGCTCCAAAACATATTGTTTGTTAAAAAGACTCCTTCATGCCTTCCATTAGTCCCAAGGTTGAAAAGAGCATGCTGCAAATGGCTTTCTCCCCACAGAACAATTAGGAAAGCAATGTGAAACACTTTTATCTTTAAGGAGCCAGATCTTCAGCTTCCATAACCCATTCCCAAGCTAGAGGTTCTTGAACATTTCAGCTGAATTTGAATTTGCTGCAGTCTCGGAAATCCTCATGAGAGTACCATACCATGACCTTAGGGGTTTGGTATGCTCTGAGTGAAGACATTATCAGTCCTGCAAACAGCTGATCCCTCCTCTGTTCCTTAACTCATTTTGTTTGGGAAGTGAACTGGCTGCTCATCAAGGAGATCATTGCAATGGTGCTTTCCAGGCATTTGTCTCCCATCCATGTCATAGATGGTGCTATAATTAGCAACATTGACAAGACAATTGAAGCTCTGGCTGTGAATACATAAGGCTTCCTGCATCTGAGTACAGCCGTTCTATCCAGTGGTCAGTAGATGCAGAGCTCAGTTGTTGCATCCAAACCTCCACGAACTTTTGGGAAGCTTAGATCTGTGTTTGATGCCTATCTCTAACAAATGTTTTCAAGATGATCAGGTCTCTCTTTGGCCACTGCTCAATATGTTCTTTACGCCAATTATTTGAAATTAATGGGACATACAGCTATTTTCACACTGTTGAGATCCTTACAGATGTGGAATCAGGCTCAATGATTTTTTCAAAAGAACCAACACAAAGATGCTTATAAGTGTCACTTGCCCATGTCTTCACTGTTCAAATATCCTTACAGTAGTGTTCTAGGGTTCCTTTCTTTAGCTAAATTCTCCCTTTAGCTCTCTTTAACTAAAGAGTTATGTGAAGCTTCGGTGCAAGGATGTAGCGTAAACTAGATAAGTCTTCATAACTGTTTGGCTCTGCTGAACAGAGCTCATTTTCCTAAAATTCAGCTTTGAGAGTGGGTAAATTACTGCAAAAGTAAATATGTAATTCTACAGCAGTGTGGATTGCATGTGTGGGCGTGTAATATCAAGGAAAGTTGCTTTTATAGCCCTTTTTTTTCCTCAGTTGTTCCTTTCATTCTTTAATTTGGTCCTTCCATCTAAATAGTCCCCTAATCTTGATTTCCTCACCTGTTTCTTTAGGAGTTTACGTGCCGGTTGCTGACATATTTGAAAAGGTAGTTCATGTGGCTGTAGTCACTAGGACCATGCAATCTTTCGCAGTCCTAAGGAAAGACTATTTGTTAACCGTTAAGGATTGTTAAGTATCCTAGATCACTTAAAGTGGGTTTAAGTTTATTTACCTGATAAAAGCTGAGCACGTGGGCTCAGAGACAAACAGAGGCTCTTTTGTAGAATAGAAAGATGCATTAAAGTAGGAGTCTAAGTGTCTATGTAGTGAAGATGGCCCTCACTGGCAAAACAGAATTGAATGAAATACTACCCATTGAGTCTAAACAAAAGCATTTGATCAGATTCTCAAAGCTCAAGAGAACTGAGATTTAGGATTCAAGGCTTACCTGGTTATAAAAATTAACTGAGAGGCAGGAGCCATCTTAAAAAATCTTTTGTCCCAAACTGTCCTCACCTTGCAGTAGTAATCATGCTGTGTTCATTTTTGCTGTCCTATAGTGGAGGGAGCTAAAGAGGGATAATGGCTGATTGGTTTTCTACTACCATGTAATTGCACTTTCTCCAGGCAAAAGAAGGCAGAGTCTTTTGCTGCTTGTCCTTTTAGGTCTTTATATTGTATGCATGTGGCATCACATTGGATGTATCTGGATGTATGTACAATCATGTGCTAGTGAAAAAGAGTGTGCGATGTTTCCATACTGATCGGTACTGAGGATCAGTTGGCAGGAGTCTCTGTTCAGAATTTAGGACAAAACACAGTTTTAAGGAACCTGTAAGAGCTTGAGTCAGTGTCTTGGGCTCAGGATATGCAATTTAAGCTTACAGGAACTGACCGTGCTTTTAGCTGTAGTATTGAGGAGGCATATCATGAGGAAACATAGAGTGTATTTACGTTGTGAAGACTAAGTGTGTGTTTCAGAGTACTTTCTAGATTTTCACAGCATTTGGAATCTGTGGGCTGAGTAGTTTGTGTACTACTGAGCAACATTTAGGAGCACAGACTCATACAAATTTAAGCCAACAAATGCTGGTCCAAGTAACTTATTTATCTGTCTTTACCACTTCTGCGCAGGTTCAAAAGCTTGTGCTGAACGAGAGAGTGCTGATACAGGAAATGTGGCTTGGTGGTCATGAGCCAGACCAGGACTAGGACAATCTGGGTTGTAGTCACAGCTCTGCCATGGCCTGTCTGGGTGACCTCTAGCAAGCATCTTAAGTTATGTCTGTACTAATAAATTAAATGTACCTTGCAGCATTTCCAGACAGTAACACCACCTGGTGTGGAATGGCCCAGGTCTGTGGTAGTCAACCACTATGATACCCAAAAGAGTGTAGCTTCATGCAAACCTTCCTACTTATAAATGGTCCCTGGATCTTCCATGTTTGGGATTCTTTGAAGTACATGCAAATTTTAACAGGCCAAATCCTTTGCCAGCAAACCTGCGTATAGTTTATTAACATTACTGCATCTAGGAACATTCCTGGGCACATTCGAATTTACTAGTACAGCACAGCCTTAGCTGCTGTAGTCATACCTCAACTGATGGACTGGGAGAACGCTGAAGGTCCTACTGGAGCAAGAAGTAGAACTCTACTAACTCCTCTCCCCTTTGTTTTGATGGGAAGGAGCTTTAGTTATACGACCTGAAGGGAGCTGTGGGCGCTCCAGCCAGGTCCCTCACTTAGACCAGGACAATCAAGGGACCGGGACACCTGCACAAATGACAGTGCACCACTCTTTCCTGTATCTAGAAAAAGAAGGTAACAGAATTTCCTGACTTAGAAAATATGATTTAAGGCAGCACACTAACTGTTGAGGTTAAAAAGAAGTATTAAATAATTGCTGTGTTGGCAAAGCCCTGTCATTTTTCTTTAAATTACTCCTGGGTTTGTGGAGGGCAGGTTATGCTAAACTGTCCATGGCATGCTTCTCTTACAGTCCGTTCTCCATTACACAAAGTAATAGGAGATGGGAGATCTGTGTCTTTGCTAATACCAGCTTGGATGGTGGCCAGATGAACCATACGCGGATCCCCTATGACAATTTCTATGCCTTGATCATTGGTAGGGATTGTAGGATGCTTCTGACAGCTGTAGAAAAGCAAGAAGTAGGTGTAAAACAAGGATCTAGGAGATTTTCAAGACCTAAAATATTTGGATCCTGCCTTACTGCTGACTAGGCCAAAAAAGTTTCTTCAGATTCTTCTTCGAACAGCTGTTCATACATTCACTGTGGGGCAGAAACCCCTAATGTGCCAGTTATTCTCATCTCCTACACAGTCCCTGTGGGAGCACAGTGTTCAGGGGTTTTAGCATTTATCTGGTGGTATTCACATTAGAATAGATAAATGAAACAAGCAGAGTTCCCAGCAAAAAGGGAATATTGTAATATGTCCATTCACTGACTTTGGCACAGCAGATTTTAGACCCACCAAAAGGGCCTGTTTATTTTATTTTTGTCTCATCAGCAGGTGGTTGGCTTTTTTTTGCAGTGATGCTCTTTGCTTTAGCAGTTTTTGAGAAACACCCTTTGCAGAGCTGAAGGAATGTTAATGTGCACTTCGTAATATGGAATTATAACTAGACATTTGCAAAGTCAGCTCCTCCTAAGATTCCCTTCTTTTGGATTATGTAGGACTGAGAGATGAGTGCAGCTTGCTAAATGGGAAATTGATGTAACCCTTCCCCAGCTCCTGCACTTTCTGGCTGTCACCTTCACCCCATTTCTACCACATAGGTCAAAATTATATATTACAGTATCTTTTAAAGGCTCTCTGGTATGGCCATGCAATGCAATTTTAAAATACAGTGCTGCTACCTGAGTTACAGAAGAGACTTCCATGACCTTCAGAATTTCTGTAAACCAGACTCTTACAAAGCGGCCAATTTCTGTGATGCTTGAAATCTTATAGATCTGAACTTCAGGTCTTATGAGGAGAGGCTGAAGGAGCTGGGGTTGTTCAGCCTAGAGCAAAGGAGGCTTATTGCTCTCTACAGCTACCTGAAAGGAGGGGGTAGAGAGGTGGGGGTTGGTCTCTTCTCCCAAGTCACAGGCAACAGGACGAGAGGAAATGGCCTCAAGTTGCACAAGAGGACGTTCAGGCTGGGCATTAGGAAAATTTTTTACACTGAAAGGGTTATTAAGCCTTGGAATGGGCTGCCCAGGGAAGTGGTTGAGGCACCATCCCTGGAGGTATTTAAAAGACGGGTCGACGTAGTGCTTAGAGACGTGGTTTAGTGATTGCTTTTATCGGCGTTAGGCTGATGGTTGGACTAGATGATCTGAAAGGTCCCTTCCAACCTAGACAATTCTATGATTCTATGAACATAAAAGGGAGCTGCAGTGCAATTCAGTTGTAAATATCCTTTTTCTCAAAGACACTGCCATAGTGTGCAGAAGAACATTCTGCTATGTCTTATTTAAAGGTAGAATTTTCACACAGTAACATACAGCTCTCTCCCCCGTCAGTTTTGGTGGCTGCTATACTTGTCTTTTCTGCTTCTTTACTGACTTCTGCCAAGGTCTTGACAAACACACTGGCATGATAAAGAGTCTTGTGCTCCCTGCCATTCATTGAGTACCCTGAATTGAACTCTTTGCTCATTTTTGCCTCCCACTAGAGCTCAGTCATCCTTTTTCCCCATCTGTAGGAATGGACCGCAATGAATTTCTCAGGACCTATACAGTATGAAGGAACCAAAGCTCCACTGAAATTAGGGTAGTAATCATGCCCAACGTTGATAGCAGAGCAAGTTGTATATTGTGTAATTTCAGCTAATGTCTTTTTCTCATGAGATGCAATCATGTGGTTACAGGTATAAACTCCTATCTGCTTGCACTTGAAGAGCTCAGGTTTTTGTACCATTTCCACAAAAAAGATCCTATCTCTTCCTCCTTCCAACCTTCAAGTCAGTAACATCCTCTTTCCACCCTGGTTTATACTCCTCTAAGTCATTAAATAAAGGTTTGCATTTCTTACATTAACATTCTGGCCCCGGAGCTCGCTCTTCTTTGTAATCATGTTGTCAGGGAGGTTTGCTGGAATGCCACACCATGTTCCAGCCCCAACTCGGTAATTGCGTTTCTTGGTTTTCTTATGTGTCAAGTAGAACTGTTTTCCTGGGTAAACAGACCATGTTCCCACTCCCATCTCTTTATCCATACATACCTTCTTTCATAAAACTTCTTTCAAATCTGCATAAATGCCACGTTTTCTGTAGAAAAACCTCGGTCAGAATAATGATCATTTGCATGTTAATAGCTTCATCTCCGTAGGTGGTTGTTAGTTGTTACTGGTCTTGCTTGTTACAATGAATGCAAATCCTTTTTTAGTCCTAATCTTAATTGCAAAATGATTGTATTTTTCCATAATTCCCTATATTTCAGTAATTTTAATCTATATCAAATATGATTTCTTGACATGCTATCATCTGCTTTGTCTATTATGCCTAGAGTCTGCACATGTTCCAATAGACTCGCTAATTATCAAAGCAGTTTGGTGTTTGAACTGAAAATGGGCCCTTAGCCAACTCTTTCCTGCCAAACTTTGGTAAAGAATGAAATGAGACTTGAACTTGTACTTTGTGTCTTGACTCCACTTCACTCTCTTTGCTTTTCATCCTTTCAGCTGTATCTGACAGCAAAGTGGCTGACCTGGCCAAGTGCTGCTGGGAGCATCATTTCCACTGGGAGAGAGTGAAGTTACTGAGGTGGAAGGTTCCCTCTCATCATCAGTTCAACATCCGTGGCCTTTGCAGCACCAAATACTTGGTGTCTAGTACACACAGCAGTGTAGATTCTGTATTTTAACAAGATGGTGCTAAAAAAACTGTTATGTTCCTGATGTTGTTGATGACCCACTGTGGATAAGAATTTCCTCTCTGGAGGTACAACTGGCAAACTGTGTAGGCCTTTCACAATTCACAGTACTGTAAAGGTTTGGTTAAGGAGGATGGCTTAGGCACTGAAAGGCTCCTAATGCTGTACTTGCCTATGTGATGGCTTCCATCTGGAGATACCACAGTCCTGAGTTAAATGCCCACATGCTTTTCCTCTGCTGTATAGGAAAAGTTAAATGTACAGAAATGTGACTCAGGAAAGTCAGAATGCAGAGGGGAAAGCCACCTGAAGTAGTTGCTAGGAAATGCTAAGTGAAGAATGGCCTTTACCCTAAACTTCTTAGAGATTTAGCGTTTCTGGCTCATCATTCCTGCTTTTGAACATGAACTGTTGCAGAATCATAGAAATGCTGTTTGGAGGGATCCTCTGGAGAATTCTGGCTCACTGTCCTTCTTGGTTGTTCCTTTTTTCAGGCTGGGAATGCCTGAGGATGCAAGGCAGTAATGTGCAGGGCAGTCTCTGAACTGGTCTATGTTATTTCCTAAGAATGGTCAACGCCATGGCCATCTTTTAGATTCACCACCACTGACTTTATACTGGATCTATGCAATTTCAGGGTTGACTCTTAACAGGCAGAATTACTCTTTAGTATCTACTCTATGTTTCTGTAGCACAAAATGACTGCCACAAGAGCATACTGTAGGTCAGGGGCCTGCTGCGACAGGATTTGTGCATACTGTCACAAGACTTAATTGAGAAAACAATTTCCTGAAAACAAATGAAGAGACACTGGTATGATCTTAGCCAAACCTTGTAAATCTGTGGCCCACTCATTTCGCATTGCAGAGAATCCCAGGCAACATATTCCTCCTCAAGGAGAAATGCCAAATTATGCAATATATTCAGATCCCATAAAAGAGTGTATTATTTAATCACTGCAAATTTAAAAGTTTGTAAGACTTCTTGAAATTGGCAGTACCAGACTTCCAAGATGATGCAAATCTGCTTTCTGACTTATCTTCCATCCGAAGCCATCAGGCTGTCTTTCTAGCTGCTGTTGAAGGCAATATTCTCCTGAGCTGAACAAAGCCAGGCATTGTAGAGCTGCACAAGTGAGGTGTGTGTTGGGGAGAGGTGTAATATGCTTTAAAATAATCTTTTTTTTTTGCATTACAGACCGCTAAATTCTTGTTGGATAATTGGGGCCAGTCTTTTCTGGGAGAGTAGGAGAGAGATTCTAAAGGGCTGTCCCTTGTCTGCAAAACAGGGCTCATCTCTCTAAGGCAGAGCTTTCCCAAACACAGTCTAGTTTCACAGTTCTTTCAGGGGAAGCCACCCCTCGTAAACAGACATGCTTGTGGAGATCAGCAGACTTTAATGTATGCAGTAGCATATGCATCTTGTACATTCATTCTGCTTTAATATCACTTCCCAGTGTGAATCTCAACACAGTCTGCATCTCCCATAGTTTCCTTTAGAGCAACAGAAGGAGAAAGGCTCTTATTTCATAGTGACTTAACCTGTGAGGTAGGGAGGTTATAAGAAAATGAACTTATCCAATATGCTTTCCTGCCCTTCGTCCTGCAAACCCATAATGTTGAATTAAATCTATGAAGCTGGTTTTTTTTCACCTGCAATAACATAGCGCTGGCCATCTTTTTTTCTGCCAGTGGGCTGGATACATATAGGGAAAAGTAGGTCTCCAAACTACTAGCAGCCAAAACTTGCACTTGCAACCCATATCCCCCCCACCCAGTAATAACTGTAAGGTTGTGGAGTCTCCTCTGCACAACCTCTCAGTGGAACAGCATGTGGACAACTACCTTTGGACTGCCAGCTCTAAGTTGTCTTCTCTTCCTTGCATTGTTTTATCCAACACCTATGTTCAAGTGCAGCTCTCTCAAGTCAGTAGGTAAGACAGCCCTCTCTCCTTTGGCTCAAAGGCATAACGGAGATAACATCTACCATGGACATGGGTAGCTTCAGGCCTTCCTCTGCTTTGCAGTGCTTGAACCCAGCCTACTCGTAAAGCTACACTGTCCTTTAGGCCCAGTGTTCTGCCTCTGGAGTTCCCAAAGTGAGCGAGTCATAATGGGAAACTCTCAGACAGGAGGAAAGGTTCCCTGCCAAGCATGAAATCTTATGGAGAAATGGATCACACTTGTGTTTGGTTTCACATAGTTGTTGGAAGTAAGAGCTTCCCTTGATCTGCCGGCCACACTCTTGCTATTGTAGCCCCGTATGCCAGTTTGATGTTTTCAAGATGAGAGTTGACTCACGCTGAACTTGTCATCTCCCTCAGCCCGATGACCTGGGACTCTGTGTCTACTTTTAGGGTCAACAATTCAAGAAGGATTTCAAGATACCAGGGAGGGTCTAGTGGAGACAACTACTAAGATGATTGGGGTCCATGGGACATGTCCTGTGAAAAAAGGTTGAAGGATCTAGCCTTGTGTAGTGTAGTGAAGGGGAGGTTAAAAGGTGAGCTAGAAGCCTACAGCTCTTGAAGTCCAATTACAGAGACGACAGAACCAAACTCTTCTAAATAGCAACAGACAGCAGAGTATTGGCAGCAGCCACGAGCTGTGGCTTGGGATGATCAGGCGGGATGTTAGACAAAGCTTTTCACAGGCAGGGTGCTGCAGCACTGGCAGAGGTATCCTGTGAGCTGTGGAGTGTTCTACCTGGGGGCTTTCAGGACCATCTTAGGTGAGCTAGCATGGGAACAGCAAAATAAACTTATTGGTCTCCATTGTAGTGAATAGGGGCTGAACCTAGTAGAAGGTGTAGCTTGAGACTTGTTCTAAAGGGATATGTAATGACAGGAAGTTTCTTGTAGGTCTTTGTGAGGTCATCTTTTCCTGCCTTGCCTATGCTTTTTTGGTGATCTTTCCTAGGGCTCCTCTGTCTTTATTGGATGGCTATGTCTTGAGAGCAGTATTGCTGTGAGCATTTGTGGGGGTGGAACTGCCGTTGCTGGTTTAGTGCTGTTGTTGGGAAAGATTAGAACAGATTGGTACTGTGTGAAGCTCATGTCACATGCTTTTATTGAATACTCTCATAGTGGGATCTAAAAGTTTTATCAGCATGAATTTGGGATGGTTGTTTCCCTTATGGCCAGGAAAGTAGAAAATGAACAGTGTTCATAAAAACTTCTTTTATTCCTTCCCTAAGTCTGTCTCCAAACCTCTGGATGCTCACTGAGCATTGTTTCTGCAATTACGGAGGTAGGCTGGAGTACATGTGATGGAAAAGGGGAATAGATCACTACTTCTTTGGAGGGTACTTATGAGAGGAATGATGAGGCAAGAATGGATAGGGAAAATAATCACAAAGAAATTATGTTGGGAAGAGATCAATAACCTGAAAATTACTCGTGTCACTCGACACCAGAACAGATCTCTCTAAAAACTTTCCCTCTATAGAGGAATAATTTTGAAATTGACCCTTTCCACCTAGTTTATTCTTTTCAAGTTAAAGCAACAGGAAATTATTGAAAAAGCTATGCTGGGTTTTTTTTGTTGTTTTTTTTTTTTTTTTTCCAGCCAAAAAGATCCAGCCAGCTCCTTTCCACCATGTATGCAGATTCCACCAACTAGAACAGGGTTTGGAAAGACCCACCAGTGATTTTTTTTTTAATAGTATAAACATTAAATACAGCTCACCCAGATGGGGAATGATCTAACAAAGGAACCCCCCAGAGAGCAATTGCAGGGAACACTTCCAGAGATTAAGGCAGACAAGCACATAAAAGTGATTATGTTCTCTTACCTTGTGAGGCTTGTGAATAACACTGGTGTACAGATAGATTGTGACAGGAAGAGACAAGCAGATTGGGAGAGGTGGAAATGGAGAACTACAAAAAAAAGTCATGTGGTGGGAAGCTGTGAATGGAGATGGTGGTATCCTTTCCACTGGAAGGTAAAGAGGGTTGTAAGAAAAGAAGGGGCATAAACTTATCAGCCTACTCAGTCTGGAGCCCACACAGCATTGGAGAAATGAACAAACAGAGAGACTCTTATTTTTTAATTTTGGAAGATTATGCTTTATAATGTACCTTACTCCTCTTCTGCCCTCAGTCTCACCAATTTGTTAATTCCACTAGACACATAGTCCAGCAGAGCTTGGAACAGCACAAAAGGATAAGAGAAGCCAAGGACACAAGCCAAGTGATGGCGAAGGATTGCCCTCAGTTTCCAAGCTCAGCTGATGAGATGCCAGGCAGTGTTATTTTAATTCCATAACAATGAATTAGTCCCTGTTCATAGTCCCTTCTATTCTTTCTCCAGCTCATTTCTTCATGGAAGGATAACTGAAGAGTTACACATCTAGATTTTCAGTTATCTGTAGTTCCACCTCTGTTAAGCTGTTTGATTTCGTTACACCTTTTGTTATAAATTTAAATTGGCATTTATTTTGCTTATTGTAAGACAGTAAGAGGTGAATTCTGTGCACTACTAAGTGTGTAATATTTGCAAATGCATAGATACTGTTTCTGTATGTGACACCGTTCAGTTAAGCTGGCTGGATCTTGCTAGAATGTCTTTCAGTCATGTTCTTATTCCATTCTTGGTTTTTATGTAGGTCAATATTTCAGTTGTAGTTTGGTTTAAATTCTGCCAGATTCACGTTGTTCTTGTTTAAACAAAGCCTGTAGTTTGCAATTTCAATTCAATTCTCATTAAGAAAATGCAAAGCTTTCAGCACTCGTTAAAGGCTAAACTAAACAATGCCAATAGTACCCAACTCATGAGTCTGTAGGGAATGAGAAGGATGAATTCACGACTGGGCTGGTGAGGTCAAGCAGATCAGTTAATAGCACAGGAATTTCCAGGTAAACTTCTTACAGTAGAATTTTCTAACGAGGAGTTTACAACTGTTTTGTTGAAATGGGATGGAGGCCAAGGGCCAGACTTTCAAAGGCATTCAGGCATTTCATGATGCAGGTAGATACATAGTGAAATGCAAAAAAAACCCCAACCCATTAGGTTGCTCACCTTTCAATTAAACCGATAAGGATTAGATATTCATGTGCCTTTGAGAACCCTGCTTTGTGATTACCTCCATCATTAGGCATCGTTTAAGTCTTTTCAGAAGCTTTGTCTGTGCTTCCATTTCCACTTTGTGCAATTCAGAGAATAGCTTTTCTTTCCCTTGATGCCCTATTCAGAATATCAGTATGTTATAAACAGGGTCCTATAAAGTCCCTTAAATGAAAGAGCAATAAAAGCTTCTCTGTAGCAGCAATGAGAATTGCCTACTGGCCTTAAGGGTATTGCAAAGAGGAAAAGGAAAGTCGTGGATAGTCCTGGATGGGGTGGCTGAAAAATTAGAAAGGACAAGCATATTCCAGGCCATCTGTTCCTTTGGAGAATGGAGCTTGTACAAGTTAACACCTGCTCTTGTCTACTCAACACGATGCTAAACACATCTTCCATGATTTTTGACCAAATGACATCCTGGGTTCTCTTTCTAGATATATTGAGACATTAAAATCAAGCAATCACTTAATGCGTTTTTCCCTCGCCTCAACTGCAAGTAAGGAGGAGGAACCATTGACCTCACACAGGCCACCTGAACGTGGTGGTGTTTGAGAGAACCTCCTCCTGATGGATACAGTGTTATCCAACCAGCTTTATCCACAACAGCCCTCTGCAGACAGTCCTGGCGATTAGTGCTGTCAACAGAGTTGCCCAAATGAGAGATTTTCATTGCACAAGGTTGCAAAAGGAGTGTGAGTTGATACATGAGCAGTGCTTTTAACTAGTAAACATTCTATAAATACCCATTATTTATATATAGATATATTAAAGATTTAATATTAGATATGTAAGTAAAACATGGAATTTTTAGCAGAGAGTGAGAGCAAATAAGGGAAGGCCAAAACCAGGTTCTAACTTTGCTGGAAGGGGTGATAAGAACAGGACAATTGACGCAGGGATATGTCATACTCAGAGCCACTATCTACATCTGGTTTCCAGGGCAACTTTTCAAAAACTGGAGTAGGTCTCGTTCATGTTTTAGGTCAGGAAGACCCTTTGCTCAAGCAGAACAAACTTAATAGCACCTCTGCTCTAGCTATTCTTACCTTACAGCCACCTTGTGAGACTCCATAAGAAATTATTCATCATGTTATGGTATCGCAGATCCCAACACACACTGCTGATAATGAAAATTAACTCAACAAGGTGCTCGTGCTGTGGAAATGAATGATCAGTGTTCGTTCCTGGACATTACTGCATGGTCCAAAGAACTGTTGTAAGAGATACAGTAAGAGTGATGAAATCCTCCCTCAACACAATTCCGGGAGAAACAGCTGTTATGAATATGAGGGCAGGACTGGAAAAGAGTTGGGAAACTTTTTTAAAAATCTGTGCCATCTGGTACGTTCCAGAGGCCAAAAATGCGCTCTTTGGATGCGTGTTTTTGAGTCAGGAATAAACCAGCCCTTCCAGGGGTTGTCTGTTGGTTTTCAGAAAGAGATTAATCTCACCATAAACAGAATTATTTTGCCCTCTGTGTGTCTTGCTTCCTTACTGTTATCAGGCATTAATGTTTGGGGGTCTTCTGAGGATTACTAAGGTTCTACCGTGTTAGAGAAGCGAAGGAGACAAAGTAAAATACATTGTAAACCACCCTCTCCCAATGAGTAGAGAGAGGGGAGGGGAAAAAAAAGCAGCATTAAATTTTCAAACAAGAGGGAACATGGGACTTGAGCTGTGTATATTAAACTTCAACACTGGTGATGCCTGGCTCAATAACCAACCCATGTGAAACTTTCTGGAGGGAGCTAAGATGTAAAATAATGTGGATTCTTAACACACACACACACACACACACACACACACAAAGAAAAAGACAAAACCCCCAAGCCTTATTGGTCCGTGGACGGTTGGACAAGATGATCTTTAAGGTCCCTTCCAACCTAGAAGATTCTGTGATTCTGTGATCTTGGCCATAATGAAGTATTTGATTAGATGAGCATGAACTAACCCTTAAATCTTAAAAGCTTTTATTTTTGGAAAGCTAGATCCACACCAGAACCAGCCTACTTTGCCATTTGGCATCCTTTTAAAGTGTGTGAGAAGAGTCACACCAGTAGAATTAAGCCTGAGATAGCAGTAAACTTGCCAAAAATCTAAGTGTGCCTTTTGAGATTTCTGATTTTTGAAGCTGCAATTTCAGGGACTGTTGTGGTGTCCTTGAATTTGAACTCTAACTCTGATTGAACATCAGACTCGTACACCTTCCCAATTCAAATGCTGTTTACTTGACCTCTCCCTACATTTGATCCAGGTTCCTGAGTTGTTCCTGCAGAATATAAATTCAGTTGAATTGCTGCAAATCACTTTGCCATGTGTTGGTTGGTTGTCCATCTGTACCACAGAAGATTGGGAATTATTAAAGGTTTAGAGTCAGGGTAGGCAGCGGTGCATGGAGTCCTATGTGTATGTGCTCTAGATCTGATACTGCTCGGTGTTTTCATTAACATTTTCACTGGAGACTGGAATGGAGAGTATGCTAATCAAATTCATATGCAACACAAAGCTGGAAGCAATCGCCAATGCATTGGAGAATAGGATTAGCCCAGAGTCCAACTATGATGAATTCAAGAAGTGAGCTGAAATCAATAAGCTGAGATTCAATAAGCACAAATGTAAAGTAGTTCACATAGGAAGGGATAATTAAATGCACAAATGGAAAATGGAGCTGTCTGTAGGCAGCTAATATGGAGGGAGAGACAAAGAGGTTTTGCTCCTTAAACCAAATCTAGGAAGACAAGGAATCATTTTTATTCCTGGTAGTGAACAGCCAATAGCTCCAAAAATTAGCTTTTAGCTCCACATGAGCTTGTCACTGACAATGCATAATTAAAGGTGAAAAAAAAAATCAAACCCAAAAGCACTAGCTCAGCCTTTTCTGTTCTACACAGTAGAAGAGGTTAGCTCGTAGGTAAAGGAATGCAAGATTTTGTTTTTCCTCTCTTCGGCTAAATCACTTCTCTAAATCTCCCTTCGTCTTTGCATCTTCCACACCCGATGTGGGCTGTCAGGTTTGCAAAACTGAACTGACATCTCTTTTACTGTGGACAATTCTGATGACAGGTGTCTTAACCTGTCATACCTGGCCCCTGTTAGCTATTTTATTGTTTTATGGCTAGAAGAACTCACATTCTGTTATAATTAGTGATTACTGCACCCAAGTTTCTATGCTGATGGGAGTGTTTAGTCAGAAGGAGAGGTGTATGTAGCCTTCAGTGAGTAAAGCTGGAATCTCAGTACCCTGAACTGAGATATAGTAGGACACCTGTGTACAGCCCTTGCAGATTGAAATAGAAAAGGCTTGCATGGGTCAGTACTCTCTGGAGAGAACATGGTAGTGAGGATGGGATTAAATGAATTCAGTTGCTTCTCTTCAGACAGGGTAGTGATGTAAAACACGATAATACTAGTCCATGGCTCCCCTGGTGAGGTTTGGGGTACATTGACAGATTGTCTGGTGATCATTTCCATGCCCTTGCACATGGGGTGCCTGTCTTGGGTCTGCTCTGTCATTATCTGTCAGACACATATCTTACCAGAAATTTTCTTTTCTTCCCAGGAAAAATATCTGCACTCTTGTTTGAAGGGAAGTTTGGGTTTCTTCAGCAGTCCAGAGAACTCCTTCCTCCATTATCCTGACTGGGCTGTCTGAGTCAAACCCAAAACTAGGGCTTATTCTCTGAAGGAGTCTTTTTCTCTTTCTGGGTTCTAATCGGGAGTAAGTGGAGTGCTGATTCATTGGGTGCTGCTGTCCATGAAAGGACTAACTAGAGAACACCAAGGGGTTGCTTACTGTATCGGTACCAAAGGTCAAAAGCTTCCTTCATTCAAACCAGAAACTGTGATCTTTTGAAAGCTGTTAATGCCCATGTTCCCCTATTAAATCCAGTCAGGTTCTTTCACTGAGTGTACTTTCCTCAGGCTAAGAGCTGATTTTATTTTCCAGTCTCCTGATCCTTCCCCTGGTGATCTTGGACTAGAGATTTCTTCTTTGAAAGTACACTTACTTCAAGGAATCACAGGCCTGAGCTCTTGAAAGGGCTTTTTGAGAGGCAAAAACAAAACTATGCTTTATTTGTGTGCTTGAGGCTGTGAAAGAAGAATATTTTTCTCTGTGAGGCCATGAGAACAGCTTTAAGTCAAGTGATAGTAAAGAGATGAGGTGGAGCTGTCAGTGTGCTCTGTGCGTTTAGTGATGGCAGGAGGAGGACAAATTGCCCTTTAGAGGTGTTAGATGCTGTGGGTTACCTTGACCTTAAATCGTGGGTTTGGAATTTGCCTCAACAGAAACCTCTCTGTGGCACAATTGCTCCTCCTGAGGGCTCTTACCACATCAAGGGAGGTTTTTGAATAGTCAAATTTGGCATCACCTGTGTGGACAAGATGACACCATGCTTTAATCATGTCTCACATCTCTGTGGTTTTTTTGTCTCTCTCCCCTCAACACACCCAGCTTTACCCCATCAGTAATCAAATTGAGAGATGTTAGCAAATTGCACTGGGATGCTGTGCTCCTCCTTCCCCTATAAAATCTCATCTGTGGTGTTTTTTAAGCCAAATTTTAGGAGTAGCTGGCCTGGGATGGTCTTTTACTAGTTTAGTACCAGCTTCATGCAGCTGGCAGTGTATTTTGGGCATAGGAAAAAAAACTCTAGAGTGCATTTATCTCCAGTCATATCCTTTCCATGTAATAGCCTTGAGAGTGCATTATTAAGTAGCAACATTCAGGGCAGTCCTGAGGTTGTACTCAGCTCTGGAGTACAGTGGAGCTGGCGTATAACCGCTTCCAAAGTCAGGAACAACAAACAATTGCTCTGGGCTTCTCTCTCTGCTCAACAGTTCCTGTGGGTGCTGGGGGATATTATCATACTGCTAAGGCAGCAGCCACAGTATGAGTTCAGGATGCATCAAACAAATTGAACCAATACAGCACATAATGTATAGAAAAGATGTTTGTTCGCTATGATGAGCACCACTCCCTCAGGACAGCAGGCAGCGAGGAGGAGGCACGAGACGCACTCATTGACGAGAATAATTTCAGCATAACTGACTTGATTAAAACCTGGTGGGATAAAGCACTTGATTATCATGTCTAAAATGTGGCTCTGGCCATTAAGGAACAAGAAAATGAATAACAGGGCTGAAATGGCCCTCTGCATAAAGCTGCTCTTAGCCTTTCACAGTTATTGATAAGTCAAAACTGCGGAGTCGTGTGGAAACAGCCAAGTGCTGAAACCTAGGAGGAGGGCAACCTGTGAGAATAGGTTTGTAGAAATAAATTTAAAATGTTCAGGAATATTCCTGTGTACTGAGGACAGCTGGCCCAGAATGGCCATTTCCACACAGGTAAATGCTTTTCCCATTTAAAGCAGGGTAGGAGGATGCAGGCTGTGGGTTGACTAGCCCAGGGAATGTTCTACTTCCCAAGCTGCGCCTGAGAGTTATTTGGGAGGGTGCTTACAGAGCTGGGGTGGGGCTGTGCTAACTGTTTAACAGTACAGCTGATTATTTTTCCTTTTCCAGGACGACCTCCGGGCACTGCTTAGCTTATGAATATACTTGCACCCTGACAGCCTACCCAGTTTTTCCATATCAGAAAAAAAATGTTACTCCCCAATATACTTATCTGAATGCATGTGAAGCAGTTGGGGTGTTAGGAAGGATATCAGCAGCTGAAGGCCTTACACAATCGTTATTAGCATTTCTAAAAAAAACCCCAGATTATATATTTTAACTAAATATAAGGCAAGAGACAAAGGCAGACACAGATGAAGAGATGAGTGGGTGAAAAGAAAGAGAGAGGCAGTATTATGGCCAGTATTACGAGAGACAGAAGTGCCTGAGCACCTGAAGCCTAGCATCACCATTATTCCTTTGTGACCATTGCAGTTTTAGTATAAAAGGAGTTTTAAGGAGGACAATGAAGCAGCTTTGCAAAAGTTTAGCAGAGAAAGCTCAAAGGTGCTGTTGAAAACATTTCAAATATGATGGTGTCTGGCAACATTGACCATCAGACATGGGAGCTAACCTTTCACTAGGGATTCAGAGGTGATGCTTGGAGGAGGCTAAGCTATAAAAGTCTTGACAGTGAAGACGAACAGCTTGTGTTTCATGAAGTAGAAGAGGGGAAGCCAAAAGAAACATATAGAGAAAGGTGATACATACTCCAAAAGACAGGAAGAGAATGTGACCTTTATCTTTCTGCACTGATTTGATCTGGGCAAGTTTGCAGTGTTAAGTCCAGGAAAAGGATGTTGTAGTAATGAAAGGGTAGGCTGATGTGAGCTGGGCAACCATTTCAGCTGCAGTGAAAATAGATCAGGAATTCATGCCTTAGAAATGTTTTCTAGCAGAAATCTTTGAGATTTATACAAAGCCCAGGTGTGAGAACCCAGAAAGAGGTCTCAATGGAAGATAATGCATGGGTTATAGGTCAGAAGGATGGATGGCCAGGCTGATGGTATAGTCTACAGTGATGGAAAAAGCATTTTGGTGTTTCGGAGGGAGGCTTTCTTTTTGCCCATGTTGAACCATTGCTACCAGTTTCAAGCTCAGCAGTGCATTCATTTGCATGTCTTTTGATAAAGTGCGAAAAAACTTGCATCATGTTCATGTAATGCCATCTTCTTCCTAGATGTTCCATATGGGGCATTTCTGTGGTGTGAAGGGAAGTTACTGGAGTGTTTCCAAGGTGGGAAGGGAAGCTGGTGGAGTGCACTTAAGTGCCAAATGTAGAAGAGTTTTTAGGAACTTGTTGCAGGTGGTTTAGACTAGAACGTGGTAATCGTTCCTCCACTATGAGAATGATGAGGTATTTCTCAGTTTGTTAATAAAACTATGATGGATATTAAGCAATGCTTACTAAGGATAGACATTGAAAATTTATAGGCCCTGGTGACTTTCTACAAATTGCTCACAAGAGTTGATTGAGATCACAGATCTTAACTTTCAATCTTTGTGGGAGAGTCACAGAAGTATTATAAGTATGTTAATGTTGTGCTGGATTCAAAACAAAAGAACCAGGATGACTTGAATGACAGTAGGGCAGTTATTTTGACATTGTTCCAGACTAAAAGGATAAAAATTATTATATAGAATCCAGCAGCTAAAGAACAAGACAGTAAGAATGTCATTAGAAGTAGTCAACACAGATTTAAGGAAAATAGGCTTTTTCAAACAAATCAGCTTTATTCTGTGGAATTACAAGTCTAGTTCATAAAGATGACTTCATATTTGGACTTTTATAACATGATATAATACCTCGTGGCATTCTGATAAAATGTTAACACTATGCAATACCAATAAAGCAGAGATTAAATGAGTTGAGAGAAAGCTAAATGATAGATCTCAAAAAGTGCTTGTCAATGGGGAATTATCATCAAATGGGAGCGTTCCAGGCTGGCTTCTGAGGAATCAGTACAAAGCCCCATTTTATTCAGCGTTTTCATCGATGATCTGGGAATAAGTATGCTGATAAAAAGGGTGGATGAAACAAAGATTAGTAGACAGATACCAAAAATAATGTCAGTAAAAATCTAATATATGGATTGCTCAAAGAGGCTACATCCCTTTAACAAAGGTATATAGCACACCCAAAATTAATGTGGCTATTTAGGGTGACAGAACAGCAGGTCATGCTTCCAGATGGCAGGACTATATCTGGAAGAAGAATAAGATGTACAAGTGGATCTCAGATTTCCAACAGTAGTAAAAAACAGTAGTAAAAAGGGGCCTCAAGACCATAGATTTATGAACACAGCAGCAATGAAATGTAATGTGAACTGGTTTTCTCTCTCATATGGCATTGTTGAGTCCAGTTTGGAAATATTGTGTCTTTTTCTGGTATTTGTAGTTTCAGACCATGTTGCAGAATTGGGTGCAGAAAAAGTCTTCAACCTGACTTCGGTGGTTGGAGAATGTGACTTGCAGTGAGACTTCAAGATCAGTCTAATTTATCTGAAAAGATTGAGGCGGGACTTGGTTACAGAGCATAAGTGTCTGTATTAAAAAAAAAAAAAAATATATATATGGGTGCTACACAATGCTTTAATTTAGTGGAGAAAGGCATAGTGAGGACCAAGACATGGAAATTGATGTCAGACAAATTCACTGTTGAAAGGTTGGGCCTAATTTGAAGGTGATCAAACACTGGAACAAACTCCCTTAGGACATGCTAACTCTTCATCACCTTCAAATCAAGACTGGATACCTTGCTAAAAAAAGGATGTGTTAGCCAAGGAAAAGTTGCTGAGCTGAGTACAAGGATAGCTGGGTGAAGATTAAAGCCCTGTGACATGTAGAAAGCCAGGAAGGATTGTTTAAACTTCTATTTTGACCTTAAAGCATATGAGTCTACCAAACTTGGTCTCTCTTGGAAATGCTTTGCCTATTTCTTGTGTTTCTTTTCTGCCATCATATTTCTATCATAGAACTGTGTTGTACAGACACTGTTATGTATGTCAAGCAAAGAGAGAGGTGAGAAACACAGTTAGATGGATCTGAAATTTCTTCATATCTGTCTTCCTCTCTCACTGCTGCCCTTCTCCTTAGTCATTCCTGTGAATGCTTATTGAGAAAAGCAAACAAACAAAAAAAACCAAACCAAAAAAGATGATGTTTCAACAACTGGGAATAAAACCATTTTGAGAAATAATTTGTTTACTCTGACGTATTAGTCACTACTACCAGAAAAGCGAGAGCGGGAAGCATTTTTGCCCTGGGTGATAATCTTTGCTACTGAGAAGACAGTCTCTAATCAAAGATGTAAAAGTAGATGGTGGATCGTGTGAGGTATATCAAGCTAGCACACATCTTCCAAACCTTCAGTCAAGGGATGGCAAGTTGTCTTGAGCTTCTGTCAAACTCAGCAAGTTTAAGCCTTGAGAGGAACTAGAAATGGGAAGCTAAATTCCACGCATCTTGTTATCACTCTACTTTCCGAGTCTGTGAGCTAGCATATGTTAATATTATGCTTAAAAAGCCTAAATGTCGTATGTTCTATGTAGGCTGAGTACCAAAGGGCACTTTTCTACACTCAAAAATGAAGCCAGCTGCAAAATAGCTGATACTTAGCCAAGTTTCGGGCGTTGGGGACAGGAAATCAGATCAGTGCATGTACCTTACCTCCTGGTATTGCTGTACTGCTTATCATTTCTAGAGGACTTGAGAGCCTCTCTCTCATGTGAACCCACTTAAAAATTCAAAGACCTAATTCTCATTCCTTATACCATTAAGACAGTGCTGTCAGTGAGAAGGCAGCCTATTTGGGCCACTGGAATCCATCAACTTAGCATAAGCCTCTGTGCAAACAGAAGGCTAGCGCTGTAGTTCAAAGATGATAGTCGAACAAGATTTGCAAGTCAGAGGCTTGAAATTCCACAAAGGGAAGATCAAACAGCCTCTTTCTTTTAACAAGCATTTCGTTTCTTTAGGGGACTGGACAGTTTTCATCCAGAAAATAAATGCAGAAATTTCATGCAGAAATTAAATGCCATCATTGATACATATAACGCAATGTTATCCCTGACACACACATTGTCAACTGCCAGCTCATCAGCATATCAGGGAATCCATAGAGATGGTCCCTAACTAGCTGGATTCAGAGCTGTTGTCAGCAGAGATCACACTTGCACCCTGTCTCTGAAGGAGACATCTTGATTTTTATGGATAATTTTAGAAGTGGCTCCAAGCCTATGTGTTATGTCTTTAACAACCCAGACTACAAACTTAGTCCCACACACCTCTGAACTCTGTCACATTTGAATTTTGAACCTCCTTTCTGTGATATCAGTCCATTTCCAATGCCAATTTTAAAAAGCAACAACAACCCTTCCCCCTCCCCCTTCTCCAGCCTTTTCAAGACTCAAGCAGGCTGGTGAATGATAATTCTGTATCATGACAACTTTCGAGTTTCTGAATTTTGTTTTTGATCCGTGTTGGATTACACCCAAAACTTTTCAAGCATTTTAATGAAGCACAATTGTGTTAAAATGTCTGCTCTGCTTTTCGAATGAAAATGTTAAGTATTTTGATTTGGATCTCCCTGTCACCCCTTGGAAGTGCTCATATAGTCTGCCCTAGACTTGAAGTGTTTTGGCTTACACTAAACATCACATTTTGACCAGAAAATATTTAGTTGAAAATGTTCCACCAACTGTACTTGAAATTCCTCTGCTATAGTAGCAGAGCTTGCAACAGATATTATTGTTAAATAAATTTATTGCAGCCTCCACATTACATCGAAGCAAGCAAGCAAATAGATGCTGAGCATGGCTTCTGCCACTGCTGCTCATCCCACAGTGGGTGACCACGGGGTCCTTTTGCTGTAGGTGTGATGACCAAAGTGATCCCTTGCTGAACCAAACTGGGCTTCCTTGGCTACATACACGTCTTGCTGGTTCGGTGTTGAAGCTTTTGTGTGCAGAAGCTTTGGCTACACACACCCTGAACATTTTGATAGCTGTTTATCCATTGGTCTCTCACACCGTGCCAGATACAACAGACAGCTTCTTCCAGATCATTTCAAAATGATGCTTGCTAAGTAATTAGCAGCTGCTATACTCAGAAAGCTGAGAGGAAATATTGGGTTCCTCTAAGATCCTAAAATTTCAGTGCTGATACCGCAGTGTTTGAGGTAGGGGAAGTGTGTAGGGTGGTAGAAAAATGGACAAAAGACAGACTTTCAAGAAAAAGACTTAACGTTGTAACCTAGCTTTCTCACAAGTAAGGTAAAAGTTCTGTCAGATGCCTGAGAAAATCTTAGATAAGATTTAAAATGCCCAATGTGTCTGTTTTGAAACCTCTGCAGGGTTTGCCTGTGGTATCGTACATTTTCTGTCATAATTGTATTCACCTTCAGCCTAAAACCAATTTTAGGGTTTTAGTCCATATTTCTCATTTTGGCAGCCTGTGTCCCAAAGGCCGAGGCATCCCAAAATGACACAATGTTTAATCAATCCCAAGCTGATTCATGATAATGCCCTTAATATAATTTTCGACCTTTCTTAAAGGCTTCCTGTGTTCGATCTGCCCTGGTGACCCCCAGTTGATGTCACTGCAGACTAGAAGATGGTTGGGGGAGTCAAACTCCCGTGCGCTGGGAATGACAGCAGAAAGATGTGATATATGTTGGATAAATGTGTCCCACATCCCTCTCTCCTGGCTGGTGTGCAGCTGTGATAAAAGCCTCCAGCTGCAGCCAGCGAGCAGATGTTTTAGTTCAGGTAGCCGAGTCCTGTGCGGTCGGCGGTGGAGGAGTGGGGCCCCAGCGCTCCTGGCAGCATGTACCAGAGCACGAGCCCGCTGGTGTCAAAGGACCTCCTGTGGTGCAGGAAAGCAGAGGGAATGTTTAAGTAGTCTTCATCCAAGCTGGATGAGTGCTGTCAAGTAGTTTTCTCAATTCTTTCACCAATTTGTCTTGATTGCATTGACACTCTCTTGGCATCCACATCCTGTGATTATTCCAGTGAGCACATTTATGATGAGGACGGTTTGTGGGAAGACTAGATTTCAGGTAAAGCTCACCGACAACAAATTTTGAATTCACAATTGGCAATATCTGCGCTCAAAATTAGCTTTGAGGAGTTAAAGATTCATTCAGGCAAGGGAGGGAACAAACAGACCAGGTGACTCAGGAGTCCCATCCAAACTGCTCAAGTTTTTTCAACATACATCTTGCCGGGAGGCTCTTGCATTTAAATAGCACACTCAAAACTACTGACAGAGATCATAGGCAAACAAGTTTCAATCTGGACTAATTTTAGCTGGCATAATCTGTTTCCAGTTTCTGAGCGGAAGTATTTGATGACATATATTTGTTTCTTTCATTTTGTGCCTTTAAAAAGGAATGGAAATGAGTTTTAAAAAAACCCTAAAGTATTGTGGAATTGTTTGCAGCTGTAAGTCCGTTCAGCTTCTCCCCTTTTTGCCCACATTGCTCATCTTAGGGCTAAGTCATTGTAATTCTTTTTTTCACTCTTTTTTTTTTTTTTTTTTTCCCGCCCCGGCCCCCCGGCTCATTGCACACAGAAACGGCAGCGATGGGAGAGCAAACCTCTCGGTCCGCGGCGCGCGGCAGCAATTAGGCATCCAAGTGCTCATTAGCTCGTGCCTCTGGGCACAGGCGCCCGCAGCCCAGGCTCTCTGCACCGCCTGCACCACCTGCACCTTCCAAGTGGTGCAGGCTTGAAAACGCACATAAAGTTACCGTTTTGCGCTAAAATAATAATAATAATAAGGAAAAAAAAAGCAGAAAACAATAAAATTAAAGAAGCCTGAAAACTCAAGCCTGGCTGAGCTCCAAAACCTCGCTCAGAGTCTGTAAATTATATCCCAGGCACTGGTGCGATTGCACCATCAGCAAAGTGGGTGTTTTTTTTTTTTTTTTTTTTCCCGAGCCATTGCAGTCTTCTCCTTCCTGCTTTCTTACAAATGTGGTTTAGGCGTGATCTGTGACTCTTCAAACACAGACAGGGGCATCATTCACAGAACCAGTTCTCTTCAGTAGAATCCACAAGAAATAATTTTCTGGCTGTCCCCTTTAGCCACGCAGACGCAGATACTTCCAGGCAAACCCCAACACCAGCTTCTTCACTGTTAAGCATCGCTTGTCCAGGGTGGATTTCAGTTTTCTGGCTGTTTTGTTCCCTTTTAAAGATATGCTTTATCCCAGTGAATATTTAATCCACTGTAAATTTTCTTAGTTTCAAGAGTGCTAAATGAGCTATTGGTTAAAAATGTATATGAGGATGAGATGCTTTTGCATGTTCTGTCCCAAACTGACTGGGGTTTCTTGTGTCTGTCTCCTCCGTAAAATGGAGCCAAAATGCCAAATATTGCCAGTGCCAAAACAGAAAGTTGTTAAATTTACTTATCACACAGGCTTAATAAATTACAATATGTGAAGCACTTCAAGGTCAGAGGGAAGAAAGGGTCCCCAAAACCTATAAAGGTGGAATTTTTTTTCATGCTAGCACTTTCCAGGTACAGTACCAGGAAGGAAGTGCACTCTTCATGTGGGGCGTGACTTGCTCTTACTTCCAATTTCATTATTGCTGATTCTGATTTAATTGGACTTCGTAGACTGGGTAAGATGGAGTTTAGTCAGGGCTAAACAGGTCCTTTCCAAGGAACCCCACACTGCCATAAGGAACTCCAAAAGAAACCCACACAGCAAACCCCTGCCCTGAGCAGCGCCGGAGTGAGCATTTGAGATGGGCTGGGTTGTAAGGGGAGGTCACGTCACTGACAGGGACCAGGCTGCAAATAATGATACTCTGCAGCCTTGGACAGCCTGGTAATAATTTATTGTGAATGAAACAATACAAATCCCTGTGTCCCTAACATATTTATGAGGAATTATGTTATTTTGCTTTCCCCCATTTAGTTGAGGGCTATATTCTTCACGCTCCTTCCTAAATTGCTGTGGAGTGTTAACACACTCTAATAAGTTATGGCCCACTTCCAGCCCAGAGGTAGCTGCAGTTCTGGGATGAGTGGAGTGAGACTTGGATGCTGTTGGACTTTTTAATGGAGTATTTTGGGATCTTTCTGGCTGCTAAGCGCTATATGAATGCTGTGCATCATTTTTGAGTAAATTGTGTCACCTTGTAAGTTAATTTCTAATCACACAATTACTTTATATGGCATTAATAAAAAGTAATGTGAGATTTTTCAGCAAACTCTAATTTTAAGTAAATAATTTTTTTTGAGACCAAGTGATTTATTAAATTAATTCTTTATTAAGCCTAATTTAGACTTCAAGCCATTTTTACTAGTGCTCCAGCATAAAATTATTACATAATTAGTAATACAGTTGTCGTACTTATAAGTAATGGTTTTACTTAGAACAAATTAAAAAGGATTAGATTTTTTTTAGAGGGTATCAGGTCTCAGGGGTAATAATAATAAAGAATAACTTACTTCATTACACCTTTCCTGTGTTTGATCATCCTTTGGAAGCGTGGCTTTATAGAGGGCACCTCACCTGCTATTCTTCCCGTACAGCAGCCATTTCTGAGGTGGAAAGCACCACATATTTTTTTTACATTTTCTCAGCAACTCATGAAGTTTGGGGGGTGTGGGTGGTTTCAACTTTAAGCTTCTGCCAGATGTTACCACCCGACAGCAGGGACAGCTGAATGGCTCATGAAGCAGCCCCTTCCCTAGCACGGTTTTACAGACAGCCTGGTAAAGTAAACCATCATCAATTTGATTCATGCTAATCAAGCGAGATGTAAAGCGCAGCAGCTGACCCGGGAGCTGTTTGGTTGTCCCTGATGTGGGAGCTGCAGTCTCTGGGAGAGAGGTTTGATGGAGAGCTGCAGGCCATGATGCCCTCAGCCATCCCAACTTCATTTGCTGACGCGAGTGCGGGAGCGCTGCCTTATAGAGCAGGCGTTTAGTGGGGGAAGAGAAGAGGAGCTCAGCCACTTAATCTGCCCAGGGAAAGGACAGAGGCAGAGCATACAGAGGCTTGGTGGAATTCCTTCAGGATGCTAATGCTAATGCCTCTACTTAAACAGATGGGAGGGACAAAGGAAGAGGTGAGGAACCACCTGAGAAGTCAAGGCCTCTGATTTTATCTTAGCCACAACGAGGTCTTTAGCAATGTAGACTAGAAGACATGTAGACTGTGAGGGTGGTGGAGCACTGGAACAGGTTGCCCAGGGAGGTGGTTGAGGCCCCTTCCCTGGAGATATTCAAGGAGAGGCTCGACGAGGCCCTGGGCAACCTGGTCTAGTTGGGGGTGTCCCTGCTGACTGCGGGGAGGTCGGACTAGATGACCTTTGGTGTTCCCTTCCGGCCTGGGAAATTCTATGATTCTATGATTTTGGCTCAGTGTTTTTTTGCATAGCAGCCCCCCAACGGTCTGTGTCGGTCTGCAATTAGATTTGATTGCTTCACATCCTGTAACGTGTGTGTAGTGCTCAGAGCTGTTGCCATTACGTATTGATACCGTTAGGCCAGGGAGGATTTATAGGAGAGCAATGGAGGTGTTCAAAAGACGGGTTGATGAAGTGCTGGGAGGTATGGTTTAGTGATGATGCTCCTTGTTTGTTGTGTGGGTGTCTATTTTTGTCAGTTAGGTTGATGGTTGGACAAGATGATCTTTAAGGTCCCTTCCAACCTAGAAGATTCTGTGATTCTGTGATTCTGAGTACTGTAACTGTGGCTGGTTTCTCCTCAAAGGGGCTGAAAATAATCACAGGTTCTTCCAGGTCTGAACCCTGAGTCGGTGTACGTAGCAAAGTTTGCCAAGGTCAGGTTCATTTACTGCTTTGGTTTTAGAAGTTAAAACTTCTTGCCTGTCAAAGTCACACACCTGAATATAAAGCGCAGGATCTGAGCAGGGAGAGAGAAACCTCTGAGCAGAATGATCCTTGGAAAACCTTCACCCCAGGAAACAGGCAAGCATCATGAGGGAAGGCTGACGTCTGTGATTGAGTGGGTAGGGAGACCAGGGGACATCACCTGTAGGAGCAGCCGCCTACACCTTCCCTTTTATGCCCATTGTAAATAAATTGCATTTATCATTACCTGCACCCTTTGTCTCCAGGCTTCTGAGGTGTTGAAAGCTCCAGTTAAATGGCTCACCCAAAGAAAACACTGTCACATTTGCATAATATTTTCATAGACACAGAGCTCAACTTGAGCCTGAAGGGAGACAGGGATGTTCCCTGCATATTTTATATTCCCATCCTCAATTCCCACCAAAGCTACCTCTAAATTGTGGCATGGATATGTGTATAATAAAGAGAGAGAGAGACGGCTGGGAGGTCTGAATTTGTCTGGGGTATTTCCAGACACTCTTAGTTTAAGAAGCTACTTACACCCCATGGAAAACTCTGAAATAGTGCTATTTAGAAACAAATCGGCTTCCATTTCACCTTTTTCTCAGTATTCCTCTTCCCTCATTCTTCATTACTAGGGACATCTGCATGAAAACAGAGTCTCTTTTTTTTATATCTTGGGAGTTCATCTGCCTCTGCTGATTATCCCCTCCCTCCCCTCTCCTTCTGAAGTCATTATCTTCTGATTGCATTACATTTGCAGCCATCCCACCGCGGGCTCTCTTCTCATCAAGATTCTCAAGCTAAGCAGGGGAAAGGATAGGTCAGCTTGCACAGAAGAAACCTCAAGGAAAGTCTGGCCCTGGCAGAAGGTGTGTTGGGGTCCAGTCCAGTGTCACTGCCTCTCTCAGCCACAGTCATGCTCAGCCACTGCTCTTTCTGTAAAGGTGCAATGAACCCCATCAAGTTTTTCCCACAGACAGTGTCAGAAAAAAAGTTGGAGGAAGTATTTTTGACAAGATGTGTATTTGCTGCAAAATGCAATGTCATTCATGTCGCCTACCCTGCAGATGTTTGCAAGATTGAATTGAATTAAGGAAACTTTCATTGCAGGAGTGTGGGGGGGAGTAACTGGAGATGCAAAATCCTGCTCATTTCCTTGAAACCAGAACTGGAAGCCCTAATTACAACAGAGTAATGCTCAGTCTTGCTCTGGGCAAGTAATATTTGTTTAACTGAAGTGGAACAGCTTCCTTAGGAGAGATTGAGGGAGATCCTTCTCTGAACAAATACTACCAAAGTTTGTATCCTTACTTTGAGTCAGAAAGTGGATTTTGTCATGGGTCTGCTGTGTCCTGTTACAGCAGTGGAGTTTTGCCAAACAGTCTTCCTGTGTGCTAGAAAAAGTACTTTTTATGTATTGAAACATCTTAACAGACTTAAAAAATGGTCGAACTGTCATGATGAGTATCAGTTAACAAGAAAGGGCACAAAATATTTGGCTTAGATAAGGTCACAAAATGAGTTGGATTCAACTCCCAGGCGTTCAGCCACAGAGGCCTGCTTTTTAGGATACTCCTGTAAGACAATATTATTCATAGTCATATTTCTCTGCCCTTACTTCCTTCAGGCAGAAAAGGAGGCTCCAAAATACGATGATAAAATTGTATCTTAAAGGAAGAACTTGAGAGTTCTTAATGGGGCTTTGTATAGTGGACTCGGGAAACAGCCCTCTTAACAAATCTTTTTCCACTTGACTCATCAGAACATCGTTGTTCCTCCTTACCTGCTCCTAACTATATGCAAGTGGTGTCGCAAAGACATTGTGTTTGTTTCCATTGTTCTGCCCCAGCTCCTTCTTTCAAAATATTAAAAGCAATAGAAATACGTCCATTTTATTTCTTGTGGTAAAACCCATACGTGTCCAAGACACCAAGAGGGCCATAATGATAATGAAAAGCAAGAGGCAGAGGAATTTGTAAACAATTTTGTACAGGGTGAGAATGACAACCCTTTCTTCCCAGACAGATGCCTAAGCTGTTCTGGTTTTCCTCAGGAGGCATTGCAAAGGTAATTCTAACTAACAGCTCCAATACAAGTGTACACTTTGTATCTCCGGATAGGGGATGCCAGCAAATATTGAATTTACTTCTAGAATTAAGTGACCATGCAACAGCACGTTATTGCATTTAACGCTACTTCTGTACTGCAAAGAGTATCAGTGATAGAAATCACTTTAAATGTAGGATGATCTGATTTCCCAGTATCCCATTACAGCTGGAAGCTGTGCAGTGTTATTGCAAAGGGCTTGGTGTCTCTCGGTTGATGGGTGCATCTGTCTTGGGATGTATTTGCAAAAGGATAGACAGCACGGTGGGTGGATAGATCCTTCAGACCGGGAGTTTGTTCCTTAAGGATATGTCAAGGACAAACTCATGATCTCTTTTCTATTTTAAATCATCTAGGTGAAATCATTTCAAGCAAGTTGTGGATTTGTTTTGAGTTTTATCCCCTATGGGGATTTTCTTGGGATGGGACTAGACAGGATGACTTCTGTATGCAAAAGAGACTGCTTAACTTGAAACTAAGTATTTATGCAGAATTAATATCCCCGTGGATACTTCCTAGGGTTGATCCATACTTAAAGATGATAAGGGAGTTGGTTAGGTTACTCCTGGTTGTGTATACTTTGGGGAGATGAGGCAGAAAATAAGTCTGAGGCCAGCAACAGCATAGCATCTGTTGATCCCAGCACGTATCCTGCTTTGTGTGCTATATACTACGTCTTTAAAAAAAAAAAAAGAGCAACAGAGGAATTCACATTGTTGAAGTTAATCGCTGGATTAAATTGCTATTTGCCAATTGCAATGTAATTTGTATTATAAATTACAGCGGCGTTAACGCTCAGACACATTTTATCAATGTGTTTCAAATTATTTAATAACAATATTTTTCAAAAAATAAGCAACGCCACTTGTTTTCACCCCACCCCTTTTAAAATCAGCCCATTCTGAGGGTATCCATCAGTGTAATCGCCAGCTCTGCAAAAATTCCTACTAAATAAATTATCACCAGGAGTCTCAAAATCCATTACCATAAACAAAGCCATTTTCCCCTCCCCAATTGATGGCCTGCTGTGTTGCTGCTAATGGGACTGTACACACGTGTTGCACAAAAAGGAATTCGTTTGCAGGTTTCCTCAGACTTTTTTGTTTGGTTTTCTTGGTGGAGAGGGGGCAGGGGAGGAGGAATATATTGGGAAAATTCAGAAACTGTTTCACTCGACGTTTATGGCAGAGAATGAATCCTTCAATCTGCAGAAAGGGACATATTCAACTTGCACGTTGGAAGACAATTTTCTGTACTAATTCATAGCAGAAATGGGAGAAGGGCAGAAAATTGGAAGGAAACACCAGTGAATGCAACTACTGCCTTTAATTGGGAAATCCTTTGTGGGCAGAAAAGCGTCTGCATATTCTGCTACTGGTTTATAAATGTACCCTAACTCTTTCCAGTCATATCCTTCCCTACTTCAGTCCTGCCTTCATCCTACAGTTCTGCCATTGTATGTTCAGGCTGAGTCCCTGCTTTTACAGTCCTGGGCATCCCACACCAAGTCTGCTGGTGCACCACAATTATTTTATTCATTCTTGTTTCATACAAATTGTAGTTTTCTTTTTTTTTTTTTAAAAAAAAAAAAAAGAATAATCATTGATATTTCTTTTTCTTTTCAGGTAAGTGGCTGTTCCTGGTTTTATAAGGCTGGCAAACAATCAGCAAGCCTCAGCTCTCAAAGGTACTCTTTGTGGTATGGTTTCTTTCTAAGCACCTTGAAGTATTTTCCTCATCCGAGTTTGTATAGCACCTCAGCAGGAGGTTTGAGATAGATGAACTGAGATTTAACCTTAACCAAACAATAATTTCTCTTCTTTGATTTCTATGGTTTAGTCTAGCCCTACTGAGGTACTGAGAAATAAGGAGCTAAAGGTACAGTGGCGAGAGAGATTGTTCATGGATCTTCAACTGCTAGGAAAAAAGCCATGAAAGGCTGTTAGCACAGTAGGAGGCAGGCTGTGCAAACCTCTTCCAAACACAGGGCCAGCTTCTACAGGTACACTGCCTCTTGCATATTCTGATTCCTTTCACATTATTCTCAATGGGTGACTGTTAGAGGAAAGCTATGGAGACATATGTATGCACTGGAGCTGAAAAAGTGTTCAAAATGGTTTGTACACATCTCTAAATCTGGCAGGGCTGATTGCTACCAGTGAACCTCTGACTATCTTCTGCTTCTCTTGGGGAGGAGGCAGAGCTTAATACTGCCAACTAGGACCATGGGGAAATAGTTGTTTAGGCCCCCAGAACCATACAATTGACTTTAATAGTAGTGAAAATTTTAATTCACATACTTTCACTCTTTTTTTTTCTTTTTTGTACTGGGAATCTAGAGCGTTCCCTCCTTTCCTTCCCTCCTTCCCTCCTTCCCTCCTTCCATCTTGATGACATAAGCAGTACCAGTCATTGGGGACAATATTGGCACACTGTGAGACTGACTTTACTTCAAATGCAGGGTTTTGAGGGCATTTCCATGGGAAGGAAAAAGCTAGCATTAAATTGCTCAAATGCAGAGAACCCCAATTCCCTGATATGTAAGACAATTTTCAAGGTCTCTGATTTGTTGCTTGATAGTCTTTGGTACTGAATGGGCAATTATTTTCTGGTGTGACTAAACTATTGTCTCAAATGAGGTAGTTGGACACAGCTCTGAGTATTACCAAGAAATGAAAGTCTGAAACACATTAAATATCAATATTAATTAATGAGTCTTGGACACATACAGGAAATTGCCTTAAACCTCCAACCTTCTGAAAATATCTTCAAGTGGGATTACTGACATAAAGGATTTGATCTAATTATCAGTGCTAATTTCCTTTATGATGGTGGCAGCAACGCTGTTGTTAAAAAGGCGCAGTCAAGATTAGTCACCTGCAGTATTAGTGTTAATCCCTTATCTGTATTACTAATATTTTAAAACTAAATCTTTTAGAAATTATCACCACTGGTCCTGCTTCACAGTTTATTCAGTGTGGGCAATTAGATGGCTCAATTTTCTCCTCCTGATGTGCTAGGTTTTGGGTTTTATTTCTTGAAGCTTTCTTCTCCTGAAATTGGCATTATTGGTTACACTTTCGCAGCCTTTGTGTGATTTGAAATGCTAGCTGTACACCATAAGAGTAGGAGGCAGGTAGATAGATTGAAATGATTTAGCAAGATTATGTGTTTTTCCCTCTGGCTTAGCCATTAGAGGTAAGCAAACTCTGTGAAATAAACAAAATCCAAGAAAATGGTGATGAGGGGGCAGGAAAGTAATGACAAAAAAAAAAAAGGCATCTGGAAGATACAGCACCTTCATCTCCCTGATGTGATTTTTTTTTTTTTTTTTTTGGTGTGCATAAAGTAAACAGAGTTGTGAGGAGGCCTGTGTCTCACAAGAAACTAAGCTCAAAGCCTGGCATTTTTTGCTGGGACAGAGCAGAGAGGTCTCATGGAGGCAATGGGAGGTGTGGGCACTCCCCTGGCACTACATGGTGATGAAAAGGAGATACTTGCTTCATTAGCTCCCTGGGGAGGAGGGACTCCTAGCCCGTCAGTCATCATGGCTTAACAGGCCACATTATCTCAGAAAAAAAAGCCCACAAGGGCTTGGATGCTCTGTGAGCCCCAGTATAGAATCACAGAATAGTTTGGGTTGGAAGGGACCTTGAAGATCATCTGTTTTTAACCCTCCCTGCCATGGGCAGGGACACCTTCCACTAGACCAGGTTACTCAAAGCCCCCCCCAGCCTGGTCTTGAACATTTCCAGGGATGGGGCATCCACAGCTTCCCTGAGCAACCTGTTCCAGTGTCTCACCACCCTCACAGTAAAGAATTTCTTCCTAATATCTAATCTAAATCTATGCTCTCTCAGTTTTAAACCATCCCCCTTGTCCTGTCGCTACACTCCCTGATAAAGAGTCCCTCCCTGTCTTTCCTGTAAGTCCCTTTTAGGTACTGGAAGGCCACTATGAGGTCTCCCTGCAGCCTTCTCTTCTCCAGGCTGAACAATCCCAACTCTCTCAGCCTGTCTTCATAGGGGAGGTGGTATCTGCCAAAAGAGTATGTAGTCTAGAGAAGGCTCCTGAAAGAGCCGACCAGCTCAGTTCCCTCCCAGCCTTCAGCCCTGGGAACAGAGGAAACTCAGCTGACAACCTGCTGCCTCCAACGCTGACTCAGAGAAATGCAACTATCTATGCAGTTCATTATCTGGTACTTGGTTCTCAGTGAATAAAGTTGCTGCTGAAGAAATCCCATAGCTCCAATGTCATATCAGACAGCACAACATGCTATCTGCTCTTAAATGTCCAACTCATCAACACAAATTGGTTCCTCTGAAGAGCAATCCCATGCAGAGATCAGTTTCCCCTTGACGCTCCTTTTTTTTTTCCTCCCTCCTGTTTTTCTTCCTTATGTACTTGAATGGTCAAGCGATCTCTTCTTACATAGATCTTGAAGTATTTTAATTGGCACACAGATCTCATCTGGATGTGAATGTCTTTTATTGGTGCTTTGATTTGTTTCTAATGCTGTTTTATTGACAACTGTGTCTGGGTAATGATCCAAACCTCTGCAGTGCTTTTATATAAACATGTGATGCTTTGATAGGGAATAAGAGGTTGGGAGAGGGCTTGTGTTGCTGGCAGGCTTTGATTCAGCAGTTGTGCCACCGGGTGGAGGACCTATCCCCTGCTTCTGAGCAGAAAGCAATTAAAAAAGTACCACTTCTTAGAGAGCTGCCTCACCACTGTGCATCAAAACATTTGAGCAATAAAGGGCAACGCGCAAGATAAATGTGAGAAAATCTGGCAAATTCTTGTATGACAGTGACGCCCGCTCACAGTTCTGCAAATTAGCAAATAGAGATAATAACGACAATGATAATAAAAAAGAGCAAAGATAGTGAATCACTATATGCACTTTGTTCACTTATTTTGAAAATTGCTAATTGTCTATACCCTTCTGAAGCTCTGCAGCAGGTTTCATAACAGTAATAAACCTTTGGAAATATGGCACCTCTCCCCTGTAAGCATCAATCTTTGCTGAGCTGCGCAGCAATATTATTGTAGGTAGGGCTCTTTATGTAGAATGTATTAATGAGTCTTTTACATGTAAAAACGAGGGGAGGGAGGAACACAGTTGCTATGTGCAGCAGAACGGGGCACTACATTTGGAAGGAAATGTGGGCTGTGGGAAATGATGGAGGATGTGCATGTAGGCAGTTATCCTCTGTGACTTAGAGAAAGAAAGACTAATGGAGCATAGTGGGAGCAACCAAAAATGTTCATGTCTGCATGCATATGCATACATATGCTTAATACTTGCAAGCTCATGCATGTGTACACAAGCACATATCTGTATGTGTGTCACTCTATGGCAAGAGACCTCAGAGGGATGAGGAAGGAGGTCTGCGTAGTTTACTCTCCCTGTTTGGTAGATTCGGGAAGCTGGGCATAACTATTTCTCAAGTCATTTGTCAAAGATCAGCTAAGCAGGTGAATAGGACTCTGGCCTTCTGAATTCTTCCCAACACAGTAACCACTGAGAAATACTGCCAGCTGATCTCGGATCTCTGCATGCCAACAGGGGAGAGAAGAGTACTCCTAGCTGGCACAAGGAATGTATGAAGGGTTTGTCTGGGATTCTCACACATACCTCTCTCCCACCACCCCACCCTCTCCTGCCCTCAAAGGCCCCAGAATGAAATACATCTCGTATCTTTCTCCAAAAAATTCACTATGTGTAAAAAACCTCTAGTGATCTACCTATGTTTTGAAAACTTCATAGGGAAAAAGGACTAGAGCGCTAGTACTTTTTTATTTATTTAGTGTTTTAAGTGAAAGCACAGCACTTCAGGAGATGTTTGGCACCTTCTTTAAAAATCTGACACCCTCTTCTGATGTTTCTAACTCATCATTGACTCACTTCTCAAGTTTGCTTTTCGCCTTTTCCAAATCAGTCCAGTACTGCTGGAACTCACCAGGTTCTTTCAAAGAAACTACATTTGAAGCTTCTAAGACAAGCTGCTCTTGTGGTAGGATGTTGCTAAGAATCACTGAAAGCATTTTCCAATTGTTTTACATCATCTATATTTTGCTGAGTCCCATGTTTCAAAAATGGCTTGTCTAAATCTCCCTGCAAAATGTTCTCCATGGGTCAGGCAAACAGTTCTTCCTAGCTGCAGGCAGTATACACTTCTGAACTGGAAACCACCTTGTTTGAGAAAAGGTATAAAGGAGCTACCAGACTTTCTTTTAGTACAAAACGTGGCTGAGACTACCATTTTTGGGGAAAGAATGATAGCTCCTACTCCTCACTATCTAAATAGTACCAGTCATAGTCTAGTTCTGGGAGGGGCTGTAAATATCATGGAAGGCTTTCCCAGAAGGGTTAGAGGTGCCATGACATTTATCTGAGAAGCAAATGGGGAGGGGGACACTGCACATGAGTTGTATCTGCAGCATCCTCAGAGCTAAGCAGCCAGACTGAAGCTCTGGCTCCCTGCAGAGATTTGTTTCAGATGCTGTACATTATCTGTGGGCTGAGGTGCAGTCAGAAGGCTTGGTTGGTTGTCTGTCTACCTGCCCAGGTGGTTGTCTCCCTCTGCTTGAAAACCTCCGGTTTCTGACCCTTTTGCCAATCCCTCAGCAAAGCTCTGGATGGCAGGTGTGTTGAGCTGAGCGACACGGGCAGCACGGGAGCCTGCCGCGGACGGTCTGTAAATCAGTTTGTGCTGTGCAGCAAGGCTCTAGCTTAATGATGAGTCAGAAGAAAAATGTTATTAATATTTAATGTGCAAGCTGAACGTCTGGCGTGCTGTTATTAGTTACACATCATAAGGGGTGCAGTATCGGCTACCAGTCAATGCAGGTCGCTTCCTCCAATGTTCTCATTCTGCAGACTTAATTCGTACTGTATTTTTCCATTCACTGAGACAAATATCTGCTCCATTTAAAGGAGCTTTGTCAAAATCTTCTAGCTAAATCTTTAAATTGGTGTGCCTAGCTTTCAAGACCCCTTTCTGTGAGACGCTTGATTACTTATGAGAGCAATTCTTCAAGTGGTAGGTAGGGCACTACCGTCTTTTAAAGGGGTTCTGCACTGCACCTCAGCCATGGGACTTCATGGGAGAAAGCACTTTGGGGGTTGAGCCACAGGGAGTAAGGAGAAGAGACCTGAGCTCTTTGCTTGCCTGAATCTGTTCTTCGTGAACAACCTACTGCTTGGCTGTGCTTCAAGTGCAACTTTCAGGTCAGGGCTGTATCACTTAACCAACAACAGAGTGCTGCTGGTGAAGACTGCTGGATAATCTAGATTCCCAGCTGCGAGAAGAAACAACTCAGCAGCAGATGCCATGTAATTGCTGGGTCATGCTGGAAACCAGCTGCATCCACAGCCCCATCTTGTGCTGTAGCTATGGAGACCCAGGGAAGACAAAGTTGTTTCCCATTTGTGACCTCCTCGTCAAGCCCTTTCATCCACCAGCTTCCCAAGATGCATGGTTGTGCTGCTGGGATTTCCAAATGCCACTCATTGGGTGAGGAGGAATAGCTGGTCCCAACTTAGACTCTTCTTGTCCTGTAGCAGCTCGTGATGCAGCTCTTCTCTTCAGTAGGATGAGGTTTTATCCATGAGTATAAGCAATGTCCTCAAGGGTGACGACAGTGGTCTAGGCCAGTATTTTGTCTGCAACCTGTGAAAAAGAAGGTACTTTTTCAGAAAAGCATCTGGCTGATTTCTGCAGTCTGTTCCTTTTGTATTCCCCCAGTCATTGGACTGGGACCATTAGGAGATGCATTCCTGCATATTTGCTTTCATATCTCTTTATGCCCTTGTTTTCCATGAATTTGTCCTATGGTTTAATCTGCTGATACAGTCTGTCCCTGCAGCCTCCTATGGCAGAAGATTCACTACTTATAGGAGCCCCTTCTGATTTCACACTGTTTTCATACAAGGGCCTGTCCTTTGCTTTCAGCAGCGTTACCCCTGATTCCCAGCCACACAACTTAGATTAGATTCAGAGCTCATGGGCTTCTGTGTCATTCATCCCTCTTGCACTAAATTGACCAACTCTTGAAGTCCTGCTTGCTTGGATCCAGCACCAATAAGAAGATGAAATGAAGCAAAACAATTGTATTTATAAAGAATGTCTCTTCTTATGGCATTTAGGGAGAAGCATGTACACTTCTCTTTTACTCTATTCTATTTACAAGATATACCCAGCTCCTGTTCATCTTGGAAAAAACGATGACAAGAAAAGCAACAAAGCCGTACACAGGTAATAACACTTTTGGAGTGGCTGCTGAAGAAAAATAATGTATGGCTCCCAGCAGAAACAGTTGCTTTTCAGTCTGAGTATTAACCCATTCCCTTCCAAACACCTCCATTTTATCATCCCTAGCTGTTCCCACTTTTATGGTAGAGTATGTCTTCAAAGCACTTCACTGGGCCAATCTCTTATTTATCAAATTGGGGTCAAACTTGCAGTAGAACTCCTCACTCAGCCAAGGTGCTCATCTGCACTTCACATGGAAAAAGAAAAGTTATCTTTGAAGTGAAGACTAGGAGAGTGAGTTATTTGACCTGAATAGTTTTATTTTAAGGCTATTCAGTCTCTGCTTAACCAGCCTATTCTGACCACATATAATATTATTAACAGATTAAAAGTTCAGCTCCACAGTGTTATGATTTTCTTATTTCTAAATTCTAGCAAGCATGCTGGAAATACATCAAAGATTATAAATGTGTATACATGGCCATTTTTCCCATAAAAAAATAAACAAAAGCAATTTTGGTGCAGTGGACCAAAACCAACCCAATAAAATCATTGTGTGAGGTAGCAGGGAGGGTACAGATAGGCACAGAATGTGTTTGGAATTAATTTATTAATGTTATCATTAATATTCTTACAATATTCACCTAGTTCTGTAAAGTTCCGGTGACATAATCCTTCAGACCGCAACCTAGTGCCCACTGGTTTCGGTGGTAACTGTCAGTAGATTAACTATTTTAAAAAGGTTCAAAAATGCAGTAACTCTTCTCTCAATTGAATAGAAGTGAAATATTCTTTTACATTGGAATTAAGGTCATGGTAGTTAAAGATCCTGGAGCATTTTTACTCACTTCAGAGCTTGTGTCCTGAGAGAGAGGCAAAATCCCACTGAGGAATAATTGCATTTATTCTTCCTATGTTCTTTTTTTTTTTCCTTTCTGTACCCCCTGTAAACCTCCGGTTTCTGACCCTTTTGCCAATCCCTCAGCAAAGCTCTGGATGGCAGGTGTGTTGAGCTGAGCGACACGGGCAGCACGGGAGCCTGCCGCGGACGGTCTGTAAATCAGTTTGTGCTGTGCAGCAAGGCTCTAGCTTAATGATGAGTCAGAAGAAAAATGTTATTAATATTTAATGTGCAAGCTGAACGTCTGGCGTGCTGTTATTAGTTACACATCATAAGGGGTGCAGTATCGGCTACCAGTCAATGCAGGTCGCTTCCTCCAATGTTCTCATTCTGCAGACTTAATTCGTACTGTATTTTTCCATTCACTGAGACAAATATCTGCTCCATTTAAAGGAGCTTTGTCAAAATCTTCTAGCTAAATCTTTAAATTGGTGTGCCTAGCTTTCAAGACCCCTTTCTGTGAGACGCTTGATTACTTATGAGAGCAATTCTTCAAGTGGTAGGTAGGGCACTACCGTCTTTTAAAGGGGTTCTGCACTGCACCTCAGCCATGGGACTTCATGGGAGAAAGCACTTTGGGGGTTGAGCCACAGGGAGTAAGGAGAAGAGACCTGAGCTCTTTGCTTGCCTGAATCTGTTCTTCGTGAACAACCTACTGCTTGGCTGTGCTTCAAGTGCAACTTTCAGGTCAGGGCTGTATCACTTAACCAACAACAGAGTGCTGCTGGTGAAGACTGCTGGATAATCTAGATTCCCAGCTGCGAGAAGAAACAACTCAGCAGCAGATGCCATGTAATTGCTGGGTCATGCTGGAAACCAGCTGCATCCACAGCCCCATCTTGTGCTGTAGCTATGGAGACCCAGGGAAGACAAAGTTGTTTCCCATTTGTGACCTCCTCGTCAAGCCCTTTCATCCACCAGCTTCCCAAGATGCATGGTTGTGCTGCTGGGATTTCCAAATGCCACTCATTGGGTGAGGAGGAATAGCTGGTCCCAACTTAGACTCTTCTTGTCCTGTAGCAGCTCGTGATGCAGCTCTTCTCTTCAGTAGGATGAGGTTTTATCCATGAGTATAAGCAATGTCCTCAAGGGTGACGACAGTGGTCTAGGCCAGTATTTTGTCTGCAACCTGTGAAAAAGAAGGTACTTTTTCAGAAAAGCATCTGGCTGATTTCTGCAGTCTGTTCCTTTTGTATTCCCCCAGTCATTGGACTGGGACCATTAGGAGATGCATTCCTGCATATTTGCTTTCATATCTCTTTATGCCCTTGTTTTCCATGAATTTGTCCTATGGTTTAATCTGCTGATACAGTCTGTCCCTGCAGCCTCCTATGGCAGAAGATTCACTACTTATAGGAGCCCCTTCTGATTTCACACTGTTTTCATACAAGGGCCTGTCCTTTGCTTTCAGCAGCGTTACCCCTGATTCCCAGCCACACAACTTAGATTAGATTCAGAGCTCATGGGCTTCTGTGTCATTCATCCCTCTTGCACTAAATTGACCAACTCTTGAAGTCCTGCTTGCTTGGATCCAGCACCAATAAGAAGATGAAATGAAGCAAAACAATTGTATTTATAAAGAATGTCTCTTCTTATGGCATTTAGGGAGAAGCATGTACACTTCTCTTTTACTCTATTCTATTTACAAGATATACCCAGCTCCTGTTCATCTTGGAAAAAACGATGACAAGAAAAGCAACAAAGCCGTACACAGGTAATAACACTTTTGGAGTGGCTGCTGAAGAAAAATAATGTATGGCTCCCAGCAGAAACAGTTGCTTTTCAGTCTGAGTATTAACCCATTCCCTTCCAAACACCTCCATTTTATCATCCCTAGCTGTTCCCACTTTTATGGTAGAGTATGTCTTCAAAGCACTTCACTGGGCCAATCTCTTATTTATCAAATTGGGGTCAAACTTGCAGTAGAACTCCTCACTCAGCCAAGGTGCTCATCTGCACTTCACATGGAAAAAGAAAAGTTATCTTTGAAGTGAAGACTAGGAGAGTGAGTTATTTGACCTGAATAGTTTTATTTTAAGGCTATTCAGTCTCTGCTTAACCAGCCTATTCTGACCACATATAATATTATTAACAGATTAAAAGTTCAGCTCCACAGTGTTATGATTTTCTTATTTCTAAATTCTAGCAAGCATGCTGGAAATACATCAAAGATTATAAATGTGTATACATGGCCATTTTTCCCATAAAAAAATAAACAAAAGCAATTTTGGTGCAGTGGACCAAAACCAACCCAATAAAATCATTGTGTGAGGTAGCAGGGAGGGTACAGATAGGCACAGAATGTGTTTGGAATTAATTTATTAATGTTATCATTAATATTCTTACAATATTCACCTAGTTCTGTAAAGTTCCGGTGACATAATCCTTCAGACCGCAACCTAGTGCCCACTGGTTTCGGTGGTAACTGTCAGTAGATTAACTATTTAAAAAAGGTTCAAAAATGCAGTAACTCTTCTCTCAATTGAATAGAAGTGAAATATTCTTTTACATTGGAATTAAGGTCATGGTAGTTAAAGATCCTGGAGCATTTTTACTCACTTCAGAGCTTGTGTCCTGAGAGAGAGGCAAAATCCCACTGAGGAATAATTGCATTTATTCTTCCTATGTTCTTTTTTTTTTTCCTTTCTGTACCCCCTGTAGAGGTCCCTGTCCTTCCTGCCCTCACAAAGGAGCTGCATTTCAGTAGATGAAGTGTGTAGAGTTTGCAAAACATTTAATGATTTCTTGGGAAGAAGTATAAATACTGGCTCTAATATTGGTGCTAATAAGTTGTGTTCATATATTTTTAAATCGCAATCAGAGTATAAAGATTTTGCTGTGAATTGCAAAATTAGCCAAAGCTGCCTGGCATGTCGCTGCTGCACTTTTTCTCTTCCACATGACATATTCTTAACTAAGTCAATCATTTACATGGGCTTTAAATTTAATTTAAATGTAATGAATTTAAATTGGGCTTTGCTCTATTTCAAGGTTGTTGGGTTACTTTTCTGTAAGTTAACATTCAGCACGAGAGAGATTCAACTTCTGGATTGTGGTTTCAGTTGCTCTCCCTCGCTTTCAAGCCTACAGGTTTTTATCCCCTCTTTACCACCTTTCCAAATCAAATCCAGCCGTGCTGCCTTTAACTGACTTGTGGCCCAGGGAGGGTGTGTGGGCATTAAAAAAGGGGGCAATACAGCAAGTTGCACGTGTTAGGATTGTGAGGATTACTGATTGGAGCCAGCAACAGAAAAGCATTACAAGAAAATCAAACAGATAGAGTTTCAGGAGGAACCGTGCGATTCTCCCTGCACATTAGCGCCTATCTCGGTAATCATTCTCTTCCTCGATCGGGAGCCCTCTTAATCCTCCACCCCATCGCCCTCCTCCATCAAATCTCCAATACTTCTGAAACAAATCAAATCAAGAATTAACCTTTCAACCGTGAAACATTCCTTTGCTATGGTACGTGTGTCCCCTGTTAATCACTCTGCTGCAAAAACATGCGTCAAAGAGTACACTCTTAGTGGCACTGGACTTCTACATTTTCTACATTTGCCCTTGCATGTCCGGTAAAGATCTCAAAGTCCATTTCAGCAGAAATCTTGTAGTGCCTTTTCCCAGACATAGGACTGGGGAGATACTGGTCTGATTGACCCAACCTGGAAGAGGTCCTGTAGAGCTCCGAGTTGTCTATCCACACGTGAGAGGCACCAGCAATCTATTGATAGGTAATTGTGCATCTTTGTGGATCATTGATGCAATTCTGCTGGTACATTTAGGGAAACTTTTCTTTATTGTATTTAATTAAAGGAAGCATAAGCAATGTTTTCTCAAAAGAGTCAGGATAAGCAATGTGGGGAGAGAAATTCTGGGCAAAATGAGAGCAAAGTTGGGGGACCTGAATTTGAAACAACTTGAGAGGTGAGAGAGATGGGGTTTTCATGCCCTAGGGACTCTGCCTCACAGAGCCTGAACCCAGACTGTTCTTGCAGAAGTGGAACATGCAAACAATATGCCTTGGGTATTCTGTTTGCATCTGTAAAATCTCGTCGTTTTCTTGGACATTTCTGCCGCATTCCATGTTCATCCCACACTCATTCTCACACCTCTCTATGTTCCTGAAGATGCCATTTAGCTTTATCGATACCTTGCAGGGATATAAATATCAGAGGATGTTCGCAGATTAGAGGAACTGATTGAACTGTGGCTGCTCTGAGTTGCACCTTAGTTCACTAATGTGATACTGAACCAGACAAAAGATCCATTGGATTCAGTAGCTTGAGTCCAGCAAGAGCTAAAATATTTTTCTAATGCCAAAGGAGGAAAAAGAAGCCCAGGGGGCAAGGTGTTTTCAAACCAGGGTCTACTACTCCCTGGCAATGTACGCTGGAAAGTACTCCATGCAACGATGAGGAAAGATGTCCCCATTGCACTTCATAGTGTCCCCTCTGTGGAATTGTTCCTCTCTGGTTCCTTTTCTCCCATATCAATTTCGTGTTCTGTTACATTTTGTTCCTCCTAATTGGAGCTGGCATTAATTGATACCATTCTGTTTTCTCTCATCTGAATGTCATTTTCACTCTGAAATAAGGTCAATGGACCTGTAAACATTGCAGTGTACTAAGTCTCCTTTCATCTTGAAGTAAGGACTGGGATGCTACTGCCATGAGAGTTAGGATTAGCTCTATTATGGTGGCTGCAGGCTCACTGGGGGTTAACAGAACGCTCATTGTGAAGCACAGAAAAAATATAGTGGTTCAATGAAGTAACAATGTACTAACATAGCAAAAAATGGAGTGAAAATTATAGCATCGCTGATTCATCACTGTGTTATTCTACTTAAACCTGTAGTGAATCAGAGCTAGCAACTTGGGAGAGGTTGATAGAGTCTTTATGAAGTTTAAAGCCATTTACCAGTCCTCAAATTCATTTTGTTTCATTATGCCCATGATAACCTTACATGTTTGGGGATAGCAACTGCTCTTTTGTTTTGGGTCTGTATATTTTTTTGCCTCTTGAAGGACAAATCCGTGGCTGAGGTTTCTATGTGCTCCTGCCATACAAAAACTTCTTTGGAGAAATATTAGTAATAAGAGCCTAACTGCAAACCTGTAGCAGGTTGCAGTGTCATGGGGTATGCACAGTAACGTTTTAAAGCAGTTTATCACTTCTATGCACTTGCAAATGCAGCAAGCTTTTCTACTCACTGTTATTCTTGCCATATAATTAGACATACTTAGAGTCTTCTTGATCTAATATTTCTGAGAGTTAGGTAAATAATTTATAGGGTACTCTTCACAAATAGATACAATGTGAATTCAGAGCTAATCTGCTCCTCTGGAGGTACATAAAATTATCAAGCTTATACAAGAGCAAGCTAATTAGGAAGCAATCATCATCAACAACAGCTGTTCTTGGCTCACTGAAGGGTGGAGGCTTCCCTTGCACCGTCCACTCATCCATTTCCTCTCCCCAGCTTTCTGTGAGACAAGCATCTCCAGAGCTACTCCTGTCCAACCTTTCCTGCCACTCACTCTTAGCTCACTGTTCCTTCTATCCAAACAGGGGCTTCCCTTCTGCAACAAGTTACTGCCATTTCACTAAGGATGGATAAATGTCTTGGGGGGGTGGTGAAAAGGGAAGGATGAGTGAAGTGTCCAAAGTGTGTGTCTTTCACCACTGCTCCAAAAATGATGAGTGCAGACTCGTGTCGACTACAGTGTTTTTTATTTATATCAACTGTAGTATTTCAGCTGGGGTGAAAACTAATGTGAATGCACACAGAAAAAATTCTACAGCAGCACTGTTAAAACAGTAATGGCCGGAAATGTTGCAGTCAGTCCCCTCACTGACCTTTGTTCCTTTTAACCCCATTATGAGCAGTGCTTGGCCCATTGGGTGAAAGACAGTGTCCATCAACTTGTGCCTCAAAAGTCAGTAGTAACTACAACATGAAGCATGCATGATGTAAGCAGATACCCTTTTTTTTCTGGTATTCCCATCACATCACATAATGGAAAGCCAAGCTAGATGATCTTTGTTAAAACCAGTAGTACCTTTTTATTCAGTGTTCCTGCCTCAGTGTCCATTGAAGTGCTTTCCACTGGCAAAGTCATTGCGTTGTGCAGATGAGGTGGAGAAGTAGGAATCAGCTGCAGAAAGTCTTTGAAGAGTAAGAGAGAGACAATGAAAGAATGGACAAAGGAGTTTTCAGGACCATTGAACTCCCAATTCCCTCATATTTCCCCAGTAAATGGAAGAGCCTTGCCAAAGAGCATTGAAACTCTATGGTGAGGAGATGACATTTTGGCAACCAGGTTGGAGGCACATGATACTGGAGACGGCTTTTATCCTCAGGAATGAATGATTGAAAGGTTTTCAGAAGGATGGGATATCTGCAATTGTTGCACTGCTTTTCCATTTGTTTTCTACTTTATTTGAAGTCTCATCAGAGCAGGCTTCAGCCACCAGAGCTCTGACTCCAGAGAAGGCCAGACTCTCCCGCAGAAAACTGAGAGCCACTCATGGCCACCTCCATTTCTTATTGCTCTCCTCTCACTGACATAAAACACAGGGAAGCTGAGAGGAAAGGAGAAGATGACTGTCAGTGGAAATGCTTTGAGTGATGTTGTGAAAGGTAGGCTTCTCCTTAGAAGATGGTGTTATGTCTGCCACATGTGGTTTTGATCTTTCCCAGCAATACAGGACTGCTGGTGGCAGTGAACAGAGATGTAGGTAGTCAGCTGCCTATGAAGGCAGTAGGCTTCAACATGGAGAAGGTCAATAAGCAGCGATGAAGGCAAAACACAGACTGGGGCTTTTAGCCTTCTCCTGCCTTCCACCTGCTCAGGAGGAGGTGGAAGCACCAGCACAATGGGTCAACCCCAGCTTCAGCTTTCCTCTGTAACACCTGGTGGAAGTCACATCTTTAGAGGAGACAGAGAGGCGTTATGCTGTATTCAGCCTGGTTTTCATACCTCACCCAGTGGCCTGCTGGTACAGAGCCAGCCACCACAGGACTGGGGAGAGGAGATTCAACTCTCCCACAGACCCACGAGATGCAAAAGAGGAGACTGGGTTTGGGGAGAGGAAATATAGGTGTCAGAAGAGGAATTCAGGGTTGGCAAAGCCTGTGACAGCTTTATAGATGAAACCGCTGCCAGATGTTAATTGTTTTCTGTGTAGTTTTCAATTGATCTGTAATTTGACTGTAGATTCCAGGCTTTTATAATAAATTGTGTACAAAGCTAGCCACTTAAGGAGATAATAAAGACTCAAAGGCAGAGAGAGCCATAAATTTGGACTTACCCAAGAGAAAGAGATGAGTTAGGGCCTCTCTGGCAGTGCTTTTTTTCTTCTCTTTCCTTCTTTTGTTCTATAGAGGAGCATGAAGGAACAGAGCTTCTGTGCTCTGCGGACAGAGGAGGGAAGTGGAAGGTCAAATCCCAACCATGCTGCAACAAATTCCTTTTGGTGGGTGATGCCTCAGCATCCATTGAACCTGGCAAATTAAAACTCCCATTTGCTCTGATGGTGCAGGAACCTTTTCACTGATCAGGCTTTCTCCTGTGTCTTTGTTCATTTATGTGCATCCACACTCACTTGTGTGTCTGTCCATCTACTTTTTTGGCTTCTCCCTGCAAGAGCTGTTGCCTTTACTTGCCATGGTAGAAGCCTGCTGGACAGTAATAACCTGCAGACTTTGGCTTCAGTGTGGTCTCTTGGAGTTTATTTCAGGGATTTTAAGACTGTCTGTGTACAAATACATCTGTCTTCTTCTGGGGCAACTCCTGGAAAATAAGTGTTGAGTACCCTGTGATAAAAATAAGGATGCTCCTTCGATCCCTCTTAATGGGGCACAGAGGTTTGGTCCCAAAGAATAATAATGACAGTGAGTGTGTGATCATGATCTATAGTATGCTGTGGTACTGCATGGTGTGCATAGCATATGTTGGCCTCAGCAGAATGAAGGCATTTTCCCCTTGAAAATAATCTATTTTCCTACCAAAATGTTGTGAGGCCATCAGTGATTCTTGCCCGAAAACTGCATGATGTGAGGTGCTGTGAGTAGTGTCAAGGGTGTGCGCAGAACCACATTTCCTAATAGGTTGTGTAAAACTTACCTAAGAGAAGATTGAGCACGAGTCACAATGGGGCCACTGGGAGCTCAGCTCCACTCCTGGACTCACCAGCGGCACGAGTGCCTGCGCATCAGGTAGTGGGAAACGCTCTCGTTCTGATGGCTTCAGCAAAGCTAAACTGATTTGCATCACCTGATTGCATGGCTCTTTCCCACCGGCTTTGTGAAGGCTGACGGTGCGATAATATAATTTGCAAAATGCTGAGAAAAGCCCCTGTGCTGTTGGACAGCTGAAAGGACTCCGCAGGGGACAGGAGCCCCTACCCTCCTGAAGTGGTGGAAAGAGCGAGCGCCTGCTTTTTCTCATCTTTTCCATACGGGGCCAACTCTGTGCAGGGAGCAGCTGAGAATGGCCGGATTCTGTCCATGTTGCCCTTGGAGGCTGTGAGTCTACCCTTCTCCCCAGTGCTGTACGTGCCTCTGTTGCTTCTTTCACTCCTAGACACTCCTAGGCCTCACCTCGAGTACTGTGTTCAGTTTTGGGCCCCTCACTACAGGAAAGACATTGAAGTGCTGGAGCGTGTCCAGAGGAGAGCCACCAAGCTGGTGAGGGGTCTGGAGAACAAGTCCTATGAGGAGAGGCTGAGGGAACTGGGCATGTTTAGTTTGGAGAAGAGGAGGCTGAGGGGAGACCTCATTGCCCTCTACAACTACCTGAAAGGAGGTTGTAGAGAGGCAGGTGTTGGCCTCTTCTCCCAAAGGACGAATGACAAGACCAGAGGAAATGGTCTGAAGTTGCGGCAGGGGAGATTTAGATTAGATATTAGAAAGAACTACTTTACTGAGAGAGTGGTCAGGCACTGGAACAGCCTGCCCAGGGAGGTGGTGGAGTCACCATCCCTGGAGGTATTTAAGAAACGTATAGACATGGCTCTTCAGGGCATGCTCTAGTGCCCAAGGTTATTGGTTTATGGCGAGGTGTTGAGTGTGGGGTTTAGTTGGTGGGTGTGGTGTTTTTGGTGGGCGTTTGGTGTGGTGTGTTTTTTGGGGGGGTTTTGGGGGGATTTTTGGGGGTTTGTTTTTGTTTTTGTTTTGTGGTTGGACTCGATGATCTCAGAGGTCCCTTCCAACCACTAAGATTCTGTGTGATTCTGTGATTCTGTGACATCTCTATGTGGTCCTTACAGCCGCTTCCAGGTTTGTCTGCTGCTGCAGTAGGCAGTGCGTTTCGGTTATACTGGTAGTTCCTGCTTCAAAGGAGTGTCCAGGCCAAGTGACCACCTTCAACAACTCTTTCTATATTTCTAGCTGGGGATTGCTTTTGTGTAACCCCCACGTTTCAAGTTTATGCTTCTACATGCAATGTGCATTTGTATGAGGCTCTGTGTTGGTGCACAAAAGTATTTGTCTGTGTCAGCCACTGAACATGTGCATTGCCCTTCATTCCTGCCTGACAAAGTCCATGGCTAAACTGGCACAGTTTTGGTAGTGTATGAAGGAATTTCTTTGAGTGTTTTTGTCATTTGCAGTTGTGTTAGGTGAGGTCGCTGGGTGTTTATCTGTCTGGCTACAGTCAGAGCTGTTTGGTTCTCTGTCTCTGAATGGGCCCAGACACGATGTTCCCTTGCGTTTGCCAAAGCATGTAAGAAGTGTATGTGTACGTTGCCTCAAATGTGTGCCCATGGGGCTTTTGCAATAGGCTCTGAGGATGTTACTGTCTTTCACACTCTGCCATCTCGGCGCTCTGTGTGTGTGTATGTGTGCATGGCTTTCCTGCCCTGTTATTGTAGCACCCTCTCAGAACAGGACACCAGCCAACTGCTGGCTCATAACGTGGTGTGGACTATCTGTCACATGGGATTAGCTTTTCTGATGTAGTTTACTATGACAGGCTTTCCTTTTGGGTGCACAGATACGAAGCTGAATGTATGCAAAGCAGCGTCGTGCAAGGTGACAAGTACTCTTTTTGGTGTGTACCTGGAGTCAAATCTGTTGCCCAGTGGTCTTGAGTATGAAATCCCGAGTGAGATCACCTAAAAAATGTATTGTGAGTCTCTCTTTAGTTGTGTAAAAAGTCGTGACGTTAGACTTCCTACAGCAGAGTCAGCTTCCCTGCTGAAAAGGTAACAGAAAAGTGAATAGCAAGCGTGGTACTTAATGCCTGGAGGCACTGGTTGAGTTTGGGTGTAGGGGAGCACCCAGGGCTGAGACCTGGGGGGCACTGACAGAGCTGGTGGGGCTGGGAGAGCTGAGGTGGGACGGGGGGAAGCACAGACAAAGCTGTTGTGGAAAAATGCCCTTTTAGTTAATTCTGGTCTTCCTTTTTGTGGAGCAGTAAATTCTCCTGTCCCATAGATAGAACATCCTGCTGACAGATGAAGCAGTGAGACTAGGCAAGCCCTGTGAGCACCAGTGTGTCTGGGGATAAACCCCCTCCTTTTCCCACTCTCCCTTCCTTTGCTGGCCTGACGCAAGTGACCTATCTGTGATCCAGGAAACGGGCCATTTTATGATCTAAGATAACCATTTCTGTAAAGGCTGAAAGACTCACAACCTGCTAGCATTTAGAGATCTATTGGCTTTTCCCCTTTTGAACCACAGCACTGATCTTCACCACTGGGCAATAATTCACTATATGTTTCTCCTCTCACTGTGTGATCCTCAGAAGCAGAAGGTGAGTGAGAAAGGATTGCTCAGTTTTTTCCTGTGGACACAGTGGAGGTAGACAGCAATTTGCAGTTAAGGAATCTGTCTTACCTCTGTTGTTTGGGTTTTTTCTCTCTCTGTTGTGCCCTCCTCTGGAGTGCTTTGAACTTGGTAACACTTGGCAACTCCATTTGGAGTCCTTTGTCTTCCAGTAGCCTCCACAGAGGGGGCAGCCCTCCCTGCCTGGGGAGTGATTGCACTGTAGAGAGTGGTGGGTTATTAACCAAAGTGACAAGAGGTGGTGTGATGGTGTGTTTTTACTTACTTCTGCCTCTAGTGGAATATGTGAGAAGGAAATCATATCTCAAGGACATCTCTCCTCCCACTTTGGAATCACTCAGCCAGCTGGAGAGGAGCTTGAAATATGTCCAGTTCAGCTGAGCCCTGTGATGGGACTTCTATTCCTGCTAATGAGACAGGTCACCGTGAAGTACCTGTTTGAGGAGTTCCAGAGATGAGTCCCCTTCCCTGCAGCAGAGATGCCTCTTACTGTCTAATCAGCTCCTCTCCCAGAGAAATTGCACAGTCCATGCTGTCATTGGGCAAGTTGCCCTTCCCCAGAATCTGCTCCACACCCTGTTTTAATTAAACAGCCTAATCTTTAAGTGACCCTATGCCGTGACGGCTTCTAGAGGACCTGCAGTGTCCGGACAAGCATAATTACTCACTTCAGAGACACTGTGCTCAGCCATCCAAATGAGGATGCCTTCAGCTCCCTTATTCACAGGTTCCAGTACCTTTTCTCCGGTGGTACCAAGTCCAGCCTCCTGCAGATGGGACTTGCCCCAGGCTCTCCTGGCTGGCCCTCATTTAAGCTGCCTTCTGCCTGCAGTCCTTTGTGCCACCACGCTCCTTCCCCTCCTGCCTGCAGCAGCACCACGTTCTCCAGTGCTGCACAGCTTGGGGCAGGGAGGGGGGCAGGTTTCAAGTGATTCCTCTAGTTCAGAGGGAGATTTTGAAGCCCTGGCTTTGGCCTGATGGTCCATCAGTGGAAGATTAGCAGCCCCACGTCTTGAGGTGCTGAGTCCTTCATGGGGCAGAAAGCAGAAGGAAGGGGCTGTGTCAGGGTTTGGCGCTCTGCTTACCCATCTGTGGGGACAGTCGCAGGTTCTGTGTGAATGGGTTGCACTGCTGAGCATATGTCTGTATAAATGTGAGTTTACTATGCACTATAGCTCAAGGGCATTTCAAGGACTCATTCCGAACTGAGAGAAAGGGCCTTACAGGTGGGAGGAGAAACTCCTATGGTACTGTCTGATCCTTGCTGGATTCCTCCTGCTTCCCCTCCACACAGACTGGAACGTGTAGGGGAGGGAGAAAACCCTGTCTCTTTTATCTGGAGAGATGAAAAGGCATAAATAAATAAAGAAGCCTATTCCCTTAATATTCTAGACTAAATCGCTATGAAGGGAAAATGAAAGGGGGAGAATGAGAAAATCATACAGTTTGTCCTGTGCGGCGAGAATCTGCCAGCAACATCCCAGGCTTCTGGGTGGTGGGTTTGCACATGAAATGCCCTTATTTACTCTCCCACGCTTTTCTAAAGTGTTTTCGTTGCGCAGAGTTGAAGCGTTTGTTTTTTTTTTTTTACAAAAGAGTTTGCTTCTGCCGGGTGCTCTGTAGATGGCACCGCTGTGTCCTCTTCCAGGGCCGGGATCCGAGAGGAAGAAGCGGAGTGCCATTGCCATCTGCTGGCACAGGGAGAGCTTGCCTTTTGGTGCCTTTAGGGTTTGGTTTGATTATTTTTTCTTTTTTTCCCCCGGCTTGAAAGAAGCTGAAACGCCATGAACAGTTCCGTCTCTTTGGTGGAGGAGTGTCGTGGTTTTGACCGAATTGACACCAGAACGACAGATGGCCCCTCCCCTCCCCCCTCTAAGGAAAAGAGAGGAGAGGAAGAGGGGGATAAAAAAACTAGGAGTTTATAAAAAGACTAAACTACTTTAATAAAAATATAAATAAATAATGAAATAAGAAAAAAAAAAAAAGGGAAAGAGGAAAAAAAAAAAAAAACAAATGTATACAGAATATAAAAAACCGTATCAAGCTCCCAGGATGACGATCATGTCACTGACCGGTGCAGGGGAAAGTCCCAGGCTGGACTCAGTGATGGACAGGAGCCAGATTCCAGATCTGGAGTCAGGAACACTCGGATCGGGATCAAAGGCAGACGAACAGACAGGGTCCTCCTTGGAAGTCAGCCATTGAAGGAAGAGAGTTGACCCTTTGATCCCTCAGCTTTTATACTGAGCATGATGCGGATGGGATGGAATACCCTGTTGGTCAGTTTTGGGTCACCTGTCCTGTCCGTTCCTCCCTACAGGTGGGACCCCTCTACGCTTTTCCGCTTCCGACCCTCCAACGGGGCAAATAACAAATTTACTTGACCTTGGTTGTTATAGCAATAAGTATAAGCAGGGACCTCTCTGCATACCATTCCTTGGTATAATCAGGTCTTATCACTGTGAGAGTGAACAGTTTCTGAACAATATGCTGTTAATTTCAGAGTTTAGTTAGTCAGAAGAGGCCTAGCTCAAAAAGTAAAATTACTGAACAGAAAATTAGTTCTGTTTTACCTCAAACCAGGACACGGAGTGTGCGTGATGTGGGCTTTCTAATTTGGGTGGGTTGTTTGGACATAGAGGTCTCATTGCCCTGGATTCTCAAGCAGGGGTAGTGGTGGAGCTCTGGCCCGGCGTCGGTATAGTTGTTCCCGTACCACAGGATATTGAAGGTGCTTCTCAGAGATCCCACAGGCACCACTATGTCCAGGTGGGACAGAAGATGTAACCTGACGATGCTTCAGGAAAATGAGCTTTGCAAGCTCATGTAAAGTATTGCAGGAGAGACTACACTCCTCTCTGCACAGAGGAGTTAGGGTTGTGTGCATTATAAAAATTCTTCTGAAATGCCCACGCACACCACTGTCCTTAGAGAACTGAGCAGACGTCATCCACTGTAATCTCACGTTGGATTAAAGGTTTTCTCTACCCAGCTACAGAGTTAGTTGCCTTTGCCCTTGCAGAAGAGCACTACACTGTCTCTGCAGTGCTCCCAGAAGAGCGCTGACCTTTCCTCACCGCGCCAGTTGCAGAGGGTGAGAAAGGATCAACCGCGGCTCTTCTAACCCCAGAATAATGAAGGTACAGTTGATGTCCTTTCTCACAATCTCCTGGCGGTCTTCGTCTTTATCTTTGAAGGGGAAACAGAGGTAAGGGGAGTATGCAGCATTCTGCACAGACAGGAGTATAACTCTGAGCTATCTTTTCTCATGAGAACTATTACTCAAATAGATCCAGCTGTTCGTCAGTGAAAGTTGAGGGCACTAGGATCTCCATCCCCTCTCTTGTAAGCTCTTTCCATTGACCATGGATGATTACACTAGAGGCAAGCATTTGATCCTGGGCTGGAAAGAAGTAGGGTCCATGAGGCATGTGGGGTGCGTGGGGACTACTCCTTAAGAGCTTCTGAAATGGTCATAATGGGAGGGAGAGGTGAAATGATGAAGAAGAAGGATTGTTTACTTTCATGGAAAACGCTGTAAAAACTGCTAGTTAAGGAATTGAGCAATTGAGGAAACTTTGCTGAGAAAACTTTCTCAGATCCCAGAGGGAATTTCTGGTGTAGGGAAGACAAGGAAACAGCAGGCTGAATGGTGTCCTGAAAACTAAAGCAGTATCTGTGTCTCTGCTTATCCTCTCATCTTTTTCACCCTGTTTTCACGGATGTTTTCTGATAATCTTTGCTTTATTTCACAACAGCCTCAAAACACATCTCAAAAACTCCATCTTTCCCTGGTACAGGATTCTTGCTTTCTCACTATTCCTAATCACCAGCCAGACAAGACCATAGATCACCACTATAAGCTCATTCCAGGTATTTTTTCTCCCATTGAAAGCCTTCCCTGCCTTCATAAGCCAGTGGGCAGAGAGCAGCCCAGCCGTATGACACATCACATGTCTATAGCTATAGAGCAACTTAGGACAAAAAGCTGTAGCTGAGAAGGAGTTTGGGAGGAGAGGACATGGAGGAGGAGTCAGAAGCATCAGGGAACATCCACACTCAGCTGAGCAGAGCAGGACAGGGCAGCATGTGTGTGGGATGGCATCTGGAGCTGGTGAGTCACAGCTACAAGGACATGGGCACCACAGGTAAGAGTTTTCTGAAGGAGATAGTGGCTTCTTTGTGAGAAACTAACTCCTGCTTAGATAGAGACCTAACCATCATTTTTAATAGCTACTGGCACTGAGGGACTGCATCCTCTTCCTTTTTTGTTGTTTCTGTCCTGGGCTCTGGCCATCCCTAGTTCATGAACAGATGCAGCACGTTCCCAATGAGCTCCCCATCCCCTGTGCTACCCACATGTGTCAGGCAGAGCACTGCTAAGCAGAGATGCTGTGCTGCAGGCATTAGCAATGACAGCCAAAGAGCAAGGATGTGGAATTTGCTACAGGAAAGTGGAAAAGGAAAGATAAAAAAGGGATGGGGCAGAACAGGGTGGGTAGGGTAGAGGGAGCGAAGTCTTGTGCTCTGGATGTCTTTTTCCTGTTTTGCATTTCATTGTGAATGTAGCGGTTTCATGGGCGCCAAGAGCTGAATTTTCTTTGCCCAGCACAGAGGATAAAACTCAGGCACTTTTCAGCCCTGACAGCTTCACGTTACAATGTAGGGAGCTGCAAAACACTGCCCAAATACCTGTTGGTTCTGTAAAGCCCTTTATAGGATGCACCTGAATGTGAATAACAGTAGCAGCAGTTGAATCCCTACCTGTTCCCTGTGCTGCAGCCACCAGAGAGCAGCATGGTTACACACATGCATGTACTGCTCACTATCCTGTCCAGTGCATAGTGCTTCCTTCTGTTTATCCACTTGGTGCTGTTTCAACACACACACCCCCCCCACATGCTTTTGACTCGGGGTGCCAGGGCTGCACCCAGTGTACCTCTGTGTAAGAGTGACATGGTAGCCCCTGGCGTGGGCATCTCCCAGAGAGGAATCCTGCAGGGGCAGCCGACTGCCTATTTGCTGTGGGAAGCTCTGCTGCAGAGGATTTGACTGCTTCAAAATCAGTAAAATGAAGTAAGGGAGACATTTTTCTGTTCTTGGTACAGGGTCTATCGCTCATCTGGCAGATTAATCTTGCTGGTGACTCAGTGAGTAGCCACTGGGGATACCATTGTCTGCATTCCCTGAGTAGACCTGTCTGTTTGTCCAAGAGACTTCCCTTCTGCTGTCAGGAAGCTGTACAAGCAGCACCAAGATGGATAGGATGAGCTTGAGCCTGCCTGCAACAGGAAGCAGGATCCCAAAGGCCCCTAGCACCTGAACGTAAACACAAGAGGATGAGTCCCATGAGATAGGTTGATGGGCTGAAAACACAGGCCCTGCATTGGAGGAGCACCTGCACATTTCCTCCTGGGGTGGCAGAGTGATGTGTCCATGATTGGGAGATGCCATGTTATTGCAGGTGCTTGGTGATGGAATATTTCCTGATTCTGGTCACGCTGACAGGAGACTTGGAGAGGCTGGGTATTGGCCACTGCACCATCCTGCCTCAAGTGGGGAGATTGCTCAGGAGCTTTCATTACCAGCTTTCATGCTGGTAATGTTGGTCCAGTGGGTATAGCAGCATCGGCAGACCATTGTCACCAATTCCAAGTTGGGCTCTCACTAAGACTTGGGCTGGAAACAATGATTTTAAGCTTCAAAGCTTGTTTGTTGGTTGGTTTTAAACAAACTTGGCAGAAGACTCTCAAAATGTTTACCATCTCTTGTACTGGGGAGCTAAGCTGGGTAGCATGAGGCTTGGGTTCATTGCTATGCTCTGCCATGTATTTCCCTTCTGATACAGAGAAGTCTATCTGGGCTTCTAGCCCATTTGTAAAATAAGGGTGGTAGAACTACCCCAGCTCTCAAGTGTTGTGTGGGTGTAAGATGGTGGGAGGATGGATACTTGCAGAGTAGGGTGACTGGAAGATGGGGAAGCACGATGTAATGGCCTAAGGAGGAAGGGGAAGAGTGCTGGGCAGAGGGCAGTACACTCTTTCTCATCCCTGGTGGTAAACTGTGTCAGATCTCCTGGCTTGTGACCTGTTAGGTGGTGTGTGGGAATAGCCATAGCAGGCTTTGGTTTTGAGGGAAAATAAGGAAAGGCAATGTCTCTAACCAGGGACCGCAGCTTCGCAGGTATGTGCTTGTGCTACATCTCATCTGCTGTGCTACATCTGCCATGCTGGTACCTCTTCCCCTATCTGAAGAGGTTGGGGTGGGCAGGACCCACTTCCAAAACAGCAAATTCTCCCTTTGTGACTGAAGGTGCAGCCTCCAGAGAGGGACACAGGGAAGCTGTGTCTCTCTCTGCTAACACACACACATGCACAAGCCACAGAAAATTAGCCAGATGGTTTCACTTGAAAAAATCAAAAGCACAAAGCCATCTGCTCTCCTGTCCTGGGGATCGTGAACTTGACTTCTTGTCTACTGGTGTAAATTGAATCTCACAGAGTGCAGGCAATGCATGTATGCACCCAGTTTAGAAATCACTGGGCCTGATGGGGGCAAGAGGACTGGAAACAACTCCATCACTTGATCTTCCTGTGGCCAGACGTTCCCAGCATGTGTTGCAGTAACCCTTCCACTGTGAGACAAATGCCAGCCAAAGAGCTATTAGTTGTGGGAAGACTTCAGCTGCAAAGAGCTGCAGAGTGCTGTATGGCCACACCTGCCTGAAGCCCTTGTTTAACGGCAGAGGGAATGCTCACATCACTCTTGGAGAGGGACAAGACTTCTCTTTCCAAACAGGTAAAAGGGGGAGAGAGCTGCTTAGGGCATGAGTTAGACAGTCCTGGAAAAAGTAGTCCAAGTCCTTAGTCAGTCCCTGAGATGCTTGTGTGTTAAATGGAGCTGACAGAGAAAGGACATTGTCATGGCATGCAAAGGGACCATCCTCCAAAGGAAGATAAGAGATACGTTTGCATAGTTGGCAAAGAGAGGAGCACAGTAGCCACCACTCATGTATTGGAAAGACACCCAGGACAAAAAGTTATTGTTTAGGGCAACCCTGTATAGGGAGTAAATAAAGCTTAGGAGCCCAAATCCTTCCTCCAGCACTGGCTTGAATGTTCAATTTGGCCCTAATTCTGTTCTCCCCGTTTTGAATTTGATTTGTGTGATTATTTCAGGAAAGAAGTCCCCTGGCTGGAACTGTTGTAGAAACCATGGCAGTCAATTCAGCACTGCAAACTAATATTTAGTTTGTATTATTAGTGCATAATTGTTTAGTTAGGTGTTGCCAGCACTCATGTTTTGTTGTGAGGCTTGTAGTATTCACTGTGTTTCTGAAAGCCTTGCTGTTGAAGTCAAGATACTTTTTCTTTCATAGAAGCAGCATGTTTCTGGCCCCTGTGTTTTGACAAAGAGAATGGACCTGAAAGGTTAAAAGGCAAGGGGCACTAATGAAAAGAACCCAACGTTTATTACTTGGAAAAGACCAGAACCTTGTGATTTTTAGCTTTGAGGGCCTGACTCCTGAACTTTTTCATATGGCGGTATTGGTGATGTGGCACTGAGAAAACACATTGTGAGCTGTGGTGGCTTCCTAGGAAGTTAAATTCCCCAGGAGATGCTTTCATGCATTCAAAAATATGCAGACTTGCCACATGACCCTTGCATTCAAGAAAGATAGTTGTAAAATTCCAACTCACTGCTAACAAGTAAGTTGAAAAGAAAAGGTAGTTTGTAAAGAAAAAAAACCCAAGGTCCATCAAGATGAGCCCCATTCAGCAAAAGCTTTAAAGCACAAGCTTACTTTTATGCAAAGAAATCATCCTGCTGACTTCAGTGTTGTGTTTGTACCCAGATGAGTCTGAAGAGAAACTAGGCTGAAGGAAGCGAAACTGGGAAGCGCTCGTGGACAGTTCATGAATTGGAGGAGGTAGAATTAAGCTAATAAATGATTCATTCAGAATTGTTTACCCAGCTTTAGCTAGCATCAGGAGGGAAAGAATGCAAATGGGGCTGATTATCCAGATTCACTTTGTGTCAGTGAGTTGTTCTTGGCTCGCGAACTCTTCCTACAAAGGGAACGGTTGAACACTCCATCATTTGAGAACATTTATCACAGAATTGGACAAAAGTCTGAGAATGCACTGCAGGAAATCCTCACGGCAGAGTGGAGGGCTGGATTCCCCAGGTGCTCTTTCCTTATCTGCTACGATGCTTTAGTGTTGGTAACCATGCAGATTACTAGCAGAATTGCCTGAATGAAATTGCACTGAGGGAACCCTCCTGGAGGAGTTGAACACAATAAGGGTTGCTAATAAAGGTACGGCAAAACCCTTGTCAAATAGCTAACTCTTTCTTGCAGAAAAAAATAGCTAAGCTAAACTAAAAATACCTGGCTGATTCCCTGAAAAACCTTTACACAGCTTTGCCTCAAATGAGGATTTTGGAGCTGGATCCACCCACCAGTTCTAGTGACAAGCAGCAGAAAGCCCAAGGCAAACCCCGCACTGATGGTACTGCTCAAGACAGCTGAATTTGCTGTTCCTCAATACCACTTAACAAGCAACCCACGCCAGGCAGTACAGAGACAAAGCAGAAGATAGGCCTGGCTGTTTTGTAAGCTCTAGCAAACAAGGACTGCTAGCCAAATAGAGGACAGAGTAATCCCTCTGTGGCTGAGATACCTTTAATTGGTAGCTGCCCTTGGGAGTTGCTTCATTTGACAGTGATAGGACAAAGTCTGATGTGAGTCAAGATTATGAGTTTTGAGCATACAGCAACACTGTATGCTCCAACCCCCAACAGTTTCTTGGGGATGCATATTGGGGTAAAGGAAGAAAACTCCCACTTCTGTTTGAAGTGATAATTAAGTTATTTTCAGAAGCTGTTATGACATTCTGGAGGAGAGGACCTGGGGAGACCTGGACTCTCCACCACTGGGAGTTTAGGAGAATAAGTTAGACAGATGGCTTTCAGGAATCATTTTAATGTAGTTGGTGCTTTTGGGGGGTAGGAGGTGGCTAGGTGGTTCAGCAGGGGTCTTCCAGCTTTACTTCATATGATTGTAGTAGTGTAATTTGTGAGGTAGGGCTATGTTATACCCAAGGTGCCACTGACTGTCTTGTGATTGCAAATGGTCAAGAACTCTGCTTTGCAGGTGGCCATTCTCAGCATCACTTTGGGACGTGGGGACTAATGATGTTGTAGGAGAAATGACAGCCACTCACTCACGAACCCTGCTGCCTTCAGCACCTTAAGTTGTCTTCGGAGGTCTCCCATCCATGAATCTGAATTAATGCTCCCCTCGAACAGGGAGAGAGGGAGAGGGAGATTTATGGTGGTTTGCAAGCCTGAGAGAGACACCATGACTAACAAGCTAATTAGCCCCTCAAAAGCCGGTAGACAAATGGAGAGGAAGAGAGTCTCTGTCTAACCTGCAGCCTTACATTTTCCACATGGTGAGAAGGCAGCTTGCCTGCAGGGGCCAGCAGAGTTTGACAGGAGAGGGACTTTCAGCACATCAGCTTCCTTCTGACACACAGTGGGTCTCCTGCAGTGGCACAGAGCTCTCTGCACCTTCCAGGGGCTGCTGCAGTGGTGGCAGTCATTGACAGGGTTTCCTTTTAAAGATGATGTCTGAGGTGCAGGTATTGGGAGTATTTGGCACTGGAGCCAGGGTAAAGCTGGTGGAGGAGGGGGAGCTAAGGAACACTTTGTGCCCTACATTCCTCCAGGCTCCTGCGGTGCAGGTTTTAGAGAGGAGGGAGCAGCCCACTCCACCTCCATCTGTGTGAAATAGATGGAACATAAGAAATGTTTTAAATAATTGAATAATGAAATGAATATATTAATGCTCAGAGAGCGGGAGAGGGCTGCTGGGCTGGACTTATTCATCCAAACAGTGCCTGACAAGCCAGGAAAGGAGTAGGGTCAGCATTTATTCCCCAGGAGGAGGCTGAAGGCGGGGTACTATGTTCAATGGCTCTCCACAGAGCTTTCCTTTCTTTCTCCCATTTCTTTGTTCAGTGATTCCAACTGCTTTTCTTTCTTCAGGTGGTCTCCTCTGCCTCACTGGCGTACTTTTCTGCCTCTAGATCTTCCTTCTCATCTGTTTTTTCTCTCTCATCATCATTCCCTTTTGCATCCTTATCTTCTCATGACTTTATGCTGTTTAATCCTCCAAAACACAGGCAGCCTTTTCGGAGAGCGTATATCCATCTCTAAGACATATGCCCACCCTAATTCTGTAGACACTTTATTTCTTAGAAGCATTTAATTACAGGTGAGATTCATCTACTCCCCAGACACTCCACCTCTCATGCAGGAGACAAGTAAGTGTCTAACACCAAATGCAATACATTTCTAGAAACACTTGGACGGCTGACAGCTAAGGTTGGCAGTCTGAACCATCCATTTGCTTATGTAGGAACACAAGCGCAGGAGTGAGTTGGGTTTGGTAAGTCAGGCAGTAAATGGCACAGGAGTTGGTATTAAGAATGGTTGAATTATAATTCTAGTGAAAAATACGGAGAGATGGAGCTGGCCGCAAGCAGCTGCTGCACATCATTTATTATACCCAGCTCTGCCAGTGCCCACTCCAGCCTTGCAGCCCCCCCAACCCCAGCTCTCCCAACCTGAGGCTCCCCACGCCAGCTCTGCAGTGTCACCCAGCTTCCCTGTAGCCCCCTGCCCTCTCCCTGCGATTTAAGGACTTAATTCCTCTTTGTGGAGGCTGCCAATGTTGCTGATGCATGCAGCGGTTTGTTAAAATGATTATTCAATTCCAGAACATTACAGGAAAACCTGCTGATTCCCATCAGGTGTAACCTGAGTCATATTTCAGATCCTATATCTAAAGTACTTAAGGAATCACCCGGCCTTTTTTTTTTTTTTTCGCAAATGTAGACAGAAATCATTCAATTAGTGGCTTTGCCCTGCTTCAACACTTTTTTTTTTTTTTTTTTTACTTCCTAGATTCTCCTGTTTTAATTATCTGTGAGCAGAACCTTCAGAGATCTTGTAGCCCTGACTTTTGAAGTCAGTAGGGTCCTGTCACCTAAACTTAACAAAGAAGTTAAGCTATTGCTGTGTTATCCTGAATGTGCACATGCACATTTGGGAGCTTTTGGTTGAAAGAGAGGTTAAAATGTGCAGAGTATAAATTAGGGTAGGAATGAGTTCAGAAGCGTGTAAGAAGAGAGTGATGAGCTGGGAGGAGCTAGGAGCTGAAGGGGCTGTTGTATATTTTGGAAACTTGATTTTCCTCCTACCATCACAAGAAGACTTGACAGGCCTACATACATGAGGTAGCCTGTATAAAAAACCACATGAAATACATATACAAAATACTTCTACAAAAAGTACCTATGGAAGAGCAGCCCATGGTGCAGATCATAGCAGCAGCTGGTGAGGATAGAAGATGCTGGTGGAGCGAGACAGATGATTTCTGGGTGCAGCATGCAGGGATGTGCGGGGAGGAGGAAAGCACAGGGAGCTTAAAAGTGGCAGCTCTCTCCTTCATCTGGGAAGTTATTTCTTATGCAGAGTGAGTGTAACCCTCCAATGCGTCTTCCAGTTAGTGACACCCAGGAAATGTTTTATGGATGAGGCTCCATCACCTGTTGGCATGAAGAGGAGAAGGCAGAGCCACCGGTGATGGATGATCACTTGGAAACTGCACTGTGTCCTCTGCACCCTCCGCCTCCCTCTCCATGCCTCTTTATCATGCATCATTGCACTAGCATCCACCTGCGGCTGCCAGGAAACTCCCAGTTCCCAGCTTCTCTCCCTCTTAACTTCCAAGATGTTCTGACATATTTCCCCTTCTCTGAAACTGCTTTTCTAAGTCAGAAATGTCGTCATCTAAATGGATGAACTGTTTGTATTGATGCAGGTGATGGCAAGAGAGGGAATTCTTCTTTGGACATGTATAGAACATATTGCGTGTTACCCCATGTCTCCTCAGTGAGCATCCTGCTGTAAATCAGATGGCTTTGTGCCCTGGGGAAGAAGGAGCAGGGTTTTGCTGCTGGTTTATTTTGGGTTATAGCGCATATGTGCTACCAATTTGAAACCTTTGTGTGCAGTATTTTTTGTTGGTTGGGGTTTGTTTTGCAAATACCTTTTCTCTCCATCTCTCTTCTCACTAAAAAATACATTTTCTACAGTTCTGGGAAACAGCAGGAAATGACCACGATGGGTACTGGAAAGCCCTGGTCCCCAAACCAGATTATGATCAGAGACAAAGTAAGGAGAGGCAGAGAGATTCAGAGGTGACTGACCAATCCCCCTGATAGCACTTGTTTGCTGAGCAGCCCCTAAATTCAAGCACTTGTCAGAATCCCATTTAATAAAAGTAATTTTCCAGATACGTTTGGAAAACATGGATGGAGCCTAGGTACTGGCTGCTGTTTTAGCGTGGCTATTCTTGGATGGTGCAGTCTCAATTAAACCTTCCTGTTCAATCCCCAGCCATCAGGCGCTCCCTTCTGTGACTGCCAAGCCCAGTTTGCAGAAGCAGGTCTCTGACTGTGAGCTGTGTTATTGCCATGCCAACCCTTCCTTTCTTCCTGAATCCCTGAGTCCCATCTTTGTTTTTTGCTTCCTGCAGGAGGTCTTGTGTTAGTTCCACATTAATCAGTAGGCAGTTCACTTCAGTGCATCACTTAGTCTAATCTAGGTGGTGGTACCCAAGATTTCGCGTCTTTTTTACATCTCTGTAAACAGGAGTTTGTGTCAGTATAGGGGTGTCCCAGAAAAGCACAGTAGTGCTGCTACATGGCACACAGACAGAAAAACCCCAGGGTTTTTTCAAGCATGCACTTCTGGCTCCTGGTATGGCAGCACACCAGTAGCGTAGCCAGGCACCTCCAAACCATGTCTGTTATCAGCCTGTCAAGGGCTTCCTTCCCAAGGTGTATGTCAGAGTAGTCCAGATGTTGCTGAGGCACCCAAGACTGAGCTGTGGCTGCGTTGCATCTGTAGGAGGTAGGCAGAATAATAATAGTTGGTTGAACTGAGAGAGCTGGGACTCTTTAGTCTGGAGAAGAGAAGGCTGAGGGGAGACCTTATCAATGCCTACAAGTATCTCAAGGGAGGGTCGAAGGAGGAGGGAGCCAGACTCTTTTCAGTGGTTCCCAGTGAGAGGATGAGGGGCAACGGGCACAAGTTGGAACATAAGAGGTTCCACTCAAATATGAGGAGAAACTTCTTCACAGTGAGGGTGACAGAGCCCTGGAACAGGCTGCCCAGGGAGGGTGTGGAGTCCCCTTCCTTGGAGATTTTCAAGACCCGCCTGGATGCAGTCCTGAGTAACATGCTCTGACAAGCTCTAGGCAATCCTGCTTCAACAGGGGAGTTGGACTAGATGATCTCTATGGTCCCTTCCAACTCTAAAATTCAGTGAAATTCAGTGAAATTCAGTGAAACTGTCCTAAACGCGTGCCCCAACTCCCCCCCGTTACGCACACGGATGCACACATGTAGTGCAGATCCCACAGGCCTCAGAGCAGTGGCAGATGAATGGCAAGGAGCGTTGCTGTGGCTCTGCCAGCAGAATTTGTCCTGATTGCCAGCGAGCTGGGGATACAGGCTAATAATGGGTCCTCAGGAGCGACTTCTCTCCCCTGTGTGGTTTTTCCCTCCTCCCTCCTCCCCCCTTTCCTGCGCCTGAGTATTTAGCTCTGAAAAGAATAATTTATCGAATCATTTTTATTCAACTTCGGAGGAGGAAGAAAAAGGGATGGTGGGGAAAAAAGGGCCCTTTGCTGTTTTAATTGCTTTGCGGCGTACTTGTGAGAGCGGAGCTGAGCTTATCAAAGCCGGCGCAGCCGAGTCCCTGCCACTCGCTAATGAGAGCTGCCACGTGACCAGCCACGCGCCTCCGATGGACCAGATAGTGCCTCAAACCAGGCAGGGACTCAAACACTTTAGCAAGTTAATTTAAATGAGGAGCTATGAAGTTTAAACAGGAGGCTGGGGGAGCTTGTTTTACAAGGACTTTGGAATGAAATGAAGGGGTTTATTTATCCAAAAAAAAAAAAAAAAAGGCCAAAAGAAGACGAACAGCCATAGCAAGTTAATTTAAATGAGGAGCTATGAAGTTTAAACAGGAGGCTGGGGGAGCTTGTTTTACAAGGACTTTGGAATGAAATGAAGGGGTTTATTTATCCAAAAAAAAAAAAAAAAGGCCAAAATGAGACGTACAGTCTAGGATGTTGTTCGGCTCGTTTTTTTCTGATGATTCATTTCTGAGTCAGGTGTCAGGGTCTAGGAAAAAAGTTATTTTTTTTCAGTGGCTGAGTGAAACCCAAGGAACCAGCTGAATTTCTGGAGCTCATTCATTTCTCTTTGTGCCTGAGGGTGTTTTTTAAGAGCACGGGGCTGCAGTGACTCTAGAGGACTGCCATGGAGTGCCATGAGGTCTGGGCGCAGGGTTATGAACACTGTGGCTTGTGGCCAGAGAGCTGCCAATATTTGTGGTCGCCTGGCTGCCAGCTACATGCCCTCACACCTCCAGGGAGAACTTCCTGGGCTTCCAGGGGGCTGTGCAAACTGCCTGGTTTGGCACCACAGTCAATGCACCCCTGCAGCCCCTCATGGCTCTCCTGCCATGGGCTGCCCATACCAGCTCTGCAGCACCTCAGGAACAATCCCAGGTGGCCGTGCCTACTTGTGTCCTAATCTCTTGGTACAATTTGCTCGCATGTCCACTCAGTTTAGACCCATTGTAAGCCAAGTTCTGAAGGGTGATCATTTATACCAGCTGCCAATATTATATCACAACTACTCCAGCATCTCCAGTTATTTAGAGTAAGAACCCCCACACAGCCTTGCTATTGCATTTCAGGGGTGTCTTGCAGGACACCTTGTAGCTGATCTTCATGTGGCTGTACCAAAAAGCCATTTTCAACACAGAACTGGAGCAACCTGAACTAACATCAGTTGGCCCTGTTTTGAGGTGGATGTTGGATCAGGTGACATCCTGAGGTCCTTTTTGACTTAATTTTATGATTCTATGGTTTTGTGATCCTACTGTTCTGAGGATGAGTCTAGCATAGCCCTGAATGATCTGTATCCTAGGCTGGTACCCATTGATGAAGGTGACTTACCCTCAGCACAGGGTTCAGCTCAGTGATAGAAATAAAGGGAACAGAGGGTGTGAAGGAGGAGGCTAATAGCTCATACTTAAGTTCTTTTTCAATAAGATTGTTCATGTCCCTTCTGGCTGTCATCACACTTAGGTTTCACATTTTTAATTAAAAACCCCACAGCTGAAATTTCTATAATATTGTAAAAGGGAGGACTGAATTCTACCTGGCTGCTTGCTTGTCAGTTTCTTCATATGAAGAAACTATGTCAGTTCTCTAAAATATCGAATGTGAATAAAATATGTTGGTTTTTTCTTTTTTTTTTAAATCTTAACTTAAAAAAATAGTTTCATAAAAAGCTCTCTTGAAAGCAATGATGGGACAATCTATTATTAAAAGAAACAAATCAATATTAATGCAATCTGATGGCTGAGATTTGCTTGAGTAGTATTTTATATTCATGTGTATGCTGTTAACTCTGCCTTATTAGATATGTGCAACATGGGTGAGTTAAGGTTGCTGTGGGAACCATCATTTTTTAAATTTCCTGACTTTTACGCACGTAAAGTCAACCCCAAGCTAGCTTGCATTAATATCATGTAATTTCCTTGATTGAAGAAAGAGTGTTGCAGTATTTTATTGTCTGTGTTCCTGCATTCAATTGCATGTTCAACCAAAATGAGTTCGATTCCTAGCCCCACACTAAAGAATTAGAGCAGCAGAGCTGGAGCTTGCTTTTTGAAAAGAATAACAGTTCTAAATGCCACCACAATCCGTAGACTTGAAGGCTTTTTCCAAGGGCTTGTGTGTGCCCTGTGACAGGTGACATACACACACGCATCCTTGTCGTGCAGCAGGGAGCCAAGGGGTAGAAATACTCTGGGATTTAGTACCCTAGGCAAGACATTTTCCCTGGTGTGTGATATGACCCTTCCAGATGCATAGGGTTGCATGACAAAAGGCTGAAATCACCAAACCATACGCAGGGCAATATGACAAATTCTCCTAGTTCCTCCCCACCCCCTTCTCCTTCTTTATTGACATGTTCTGGTACCCTGCACCTATCACCAAGTGAGTGGGATGCTGGTTTGAAATTTCACCGTGCCCTTTGCAGTTCAAATATGTCTTATACTGTGCTCACTCCTGTGGGTCAGGCAGCTAGATAATTTCCACCTCTTCTTCAGAATGAGGGAAATCACCTGTAATTAATTATTTGCAACTTATAACACAAATGCTACAGCCATGTTGGCTGCAGGCTCTTTATAGTCAATGGAGAGATGGCCATGGTTAGGCTATAGCCATAGTTTATCTGATGTTTCCACCTGATGTCCGCAATAGGATGGGATGATTTAGGCTTTGGAAGTCCATATTGACCCCTAGGAGTGTGGTCTAACTCAAGAGGAGCCTTCTGCATTAAACATGATCAAATTTAGCCCTAGTATATCCACAGGCAAATAGTAATAATATGCAAAGACACCCAGCCTAGACGTTAACAACCTAACTATATATTAGCACAGTGTACTGCTTGGCTACCTAACCCTGCAGAGAAAAAAAGCCTCCATGAGCCTGGCTGCAGTGCTGTTTTTCTGTGAAGACACTGCTTCTGGTATCAAAACTGACTTCTGGTATCAAAACTGACTTCAGATCTTGGCAAAGCCCTGTTTTATGCCATAAAGACATAGCCTCAGGATCAGCTGATATGGATATGGTTCACATTGTCTTGCACATTTTCAACCACTTCTAACTAAAATGTGACATTTTAGCATGAATGGGAGTTTAGCTAGAGCTGGACTTGGCTGCTGGAGTGACCAGGTGTCGTGGTTTAAACCCAGCCTTTGGTTGGTGGATTTGCAACAATATGTGTTTCAGAAAGAACTTCAGGCTAGTCACTCTGATCCTTTCCATCTAGAAAGGAAATTTTCTTGGGGCAGAAGTAGTTAATAAAAGTTAAGTCATCCAGTAAGGGGACAGAAAAAAATACCATGTGACTGAGATGGCCAATTAGACATCATGAATATTCAGAATTCTCTAATCGAATCAAAGCTCATTACAAACACCCAGACTGAAATTTGCTCATGTAAAATATTCATTGAACAATTTTGCATAAATAAATAATAAACAATAATAAATGCATAAAAATTTGTTCATAGACCATCTATCAGCAGGGGGGGCGGGGGGGGAAGGACAGAATCTACTAAATAAACTGTATGTAATGAGTAATCTGTCCACTGCTAGTTTTAAGCTCTCCCATGGTAGGTCTGCTGTGGAGATCTGACATGAGCATCTCTCTTCTGGGAGGAACATGAAGTAGGGCTGCTTGGAGTAGATAAAGACACCAAGCAGGCTGTCTAAGATTTGGGCTTAGGTTATGATAGAAGTAACACAGTTTGTGAGTTGCCTGAATATGTAAGCTGGAGAAAATTTACTGGATTTGAAGATTCAAACCCATTTCCATCTAAGAGCAAGCCTGTTGATCCAGCCATGGTTTACAAAACTCCTCCTGATACAAAGGATGTGCTCGGTTTTGCCTGTCGTCGTAGGGCAATGCAGAGGGAGAACAAAATTAAAACTGTAGTGTGTGTGTGTGTGTGTGAGGTGCAAGGGAATGCGTATTGCTGGACACATGCAAACAGACTGTACACAAACAGAAAAAGGTCAGAGCTGTCCCAGAGCTGCATATGAAATCACTGCAAATGACTGCGTACGCTCTGCCTACCTGTTTGGTTAACGGGGCCAGGGGGAGGGGAGGAGGAGAGAAAGCAAAAGGCTGTTTCAATAAAACGCCAAAACTAAAATCCACAGTTGTTAGGAGAGAAATACCAGGCAAAGGGTACTAAGCTGTGATTGGAGATGGTTCTGACTGAAAAGGTCTCATGCCCAGTTCAGTCTCAAATCATACTGTGCTGGGGCCCATCTGTGGAGCTTCGGGCTCTTAGGAAGTCAGTAAGACAGCCTGACCTATGAAGCATGGGCTAGATGAGAGCTGTACACCTTGGGGTAGGAACCATCATTTTTGTTGTTTGTTTGCACGGATACTAGCAGAGAAGCACCCCATTCTCCAGCTATGCCCCATCATAGCAGCAATGAACAGGACAGCTGTGGGAACATCGTATGCCTCCCGGTGAGTGGAGAAGGGATGGGAGATGTCAAGTTGCCCCCTACTCCCGTTCGCTCACCAATGGTAAACCTTTGCACGTCCCCCTTCACCCACGGAGTAATTACCTGACGAGTATCCCAAGTATCTGCCCACACAGTGAATTACATGGCAAATTTCCTGTAACTACATGGTCCTTCATGCTGCCTGGTAATTAGAATCTGAAAGTGGTTTGTAAAGGTTAATTTATGTGAGACTGATCACACACTCTCTGCCTATTCTCAGCCCAGGATTTCCACTTTCACTTACAGGACTTGCGCTCTTCTGTGGTGCCGCCTGTTCCCCTTCCTCCTTGGGAGGGATTTGATGTCTCTGTGGGTCAGGGCAGAGAAGGCAGCCAGGGCTGGGTAGACTTTTGTCTGTTGTCAGCCCCCAGGTGCTCAGTCCCCAGCAGATAAATGTGTGAGGCTGCCGCAGCCACGGGAGTCTGGTACGGGGCTCCCTAATGGCTGTGATCCCCAGGAGTTTGGCTTAGAGCTGCTTGGACCTTTGCCATTCTCCCTGGAGGACCCATCACATTAAGCTCAGTCCCCATTCCACCTAATAGGGGAAATCACTGCTCTTCTACTGACCAGCCAGTATGGGAGAATTAATCTTGGGGAAAAAAAAGAAAGGAGAAAAAAAAAAAAGAAAAACCCTTATGCCACTCTTCCTACCCACCAGTGAAGTCTCATGTGGGGATTTTCTATTAAAGTGTGTGATCATGTGTCTCTCAGCCTGGAGTTTTGAGCTTTCGTGGCTGGATTTTGCTCTGTTAGAGAGAATCTCTCCTACTTCAACTGGTTGCAAATCCCTACTCTGTTATCACAGGACAGTTAACTATCTAATCACACAGTTTTATTGCATGCTTAGCCATGAAACACCCCGTACTGCCAGATGCTGTAACAGACTGTATTAGGGAAATAATAACAAGGCAATTCAGAAGGCTCGTCTCATAGCTGCTGGGTAATTTAGTGACCAGGCTGTTCTGTAATTTTGTTGTCACTGTGGCTCTGTTGATTTGGCTGGGAAGAACTGTGTCACCACATGTACCATTTGCGGTGACGGACTGTGTTCTGTACAGCAGCACTGCATGGAGGAGCTGGTACATGTGACAGTTAGGGGGGCTGCTCATTTCTGTTCATTAGTTGTCAGGGTGGACCTATGCAAGGGGACCACCACTGGTTTCTTTTCTGACTGGTTCACTGGAGAGAACACTAGACAAAAATGGTAGCAGAGGCTGGTTCTTCTCCTTATGCCCTAGAACTGGTCTCTCCAGGGCAGGGTTGATGAAGGTGAACAGTGTGAGGATAGTGGAAAATATGGGATGGGATCCGTTTATCTGGGCAGGGCAAAAAGTTACCCCCTGGGCCTCTGGCAGATTAACACTTCTGCAAGCCCCAGGATTTGCTGAAAAGAGGAAGACAGAGAATATATTAAACCATCTGTTTCCCTATTGCAGTACACTGTAGGGCTGGAACAGAGATGAGTGTGTCTCCCTGTTCATCACTCCTACCTAACCATGAGAGATGAGGGATTGAGCGCTGGCAAGAGACATTTAAAGACGAGTGACATTTGGCAGGAGCCTCAGTAAATTCATATTTACTAGCAAAAGAGGAATTGTGCTATACGAGAGATGTGCAAGTGAGGCATTTTCGTTCCATCCGTCCTTGTCTTTGTGCTCTGTGCCTCAGCATGAGCTCAGACATGGCCATCAGCTTTCTCCGACTGTCTGGGCAGGGTTTGCATTTGAACCATTCCTCTTCTCCTTCCAACCCGTCCTGTTTCTCTCTCAGTAATGGCACAGCACAGTCCAGGCTTGAGCAATGCTTTAAGACACTGGAAAGTGATGAGGATGAGGGTGAGCTTGAGTCTTCAACTAGCATGATGCTTTTTGGGGACCTGTGCAAGTGGTGGAGATGGAGAGAGAGACATGGATGAAGGAGGAACAGAAAAGAAAAATGTGATATGACAACATGGCAGCATGTATGAATCTGTGAGAAAACGTGCATGTGATGCTATATGAGTGTGTGTGACTGTGCAGTTGTATGGAAATAGGTGTGAGTGATACAGGCATTGAATGGGTGTGTAAATTTGAGACTATGGGAGAGAGAGAGACCGCATGAGTCCTGCGTTTGCTCTGGAAGCCCAGGGCGTTCATCCAAAAATGCCTGTATTTCTGAGGTCTAGGGCACGGGTGTAGGTAGGGAGTGCCCATCCACTGCAGTGTGGTCCTACATGAGATGAAGATAACATTGAGAAAAGATGCAGGCTGTGTTAATGACTGACCATTTCTTGTGACTTTTGTTTTCCATCTCTGACTCTTAGGGGCAGGGAAGAAGGGAGGGAGGTGTCTTTCTGGAGACTGTTGTGTGTCAGTAGCGGTTGCATTGCACAGTGTAAAGGAATGCAAAGCAGCCTAAGCATGAGATACACGGTGAAAATAAAGCCAGTAGCATCAGCTGGGACCTATGACCAAAGGGACTATTAGGAAGAGTTTTTTTCAGGCAGGTAGATGGGAATGGCTCCATTCAAGATGTGATGTCTTGGGCTGCCTGGGTAAATCCACTTAGCTGGGAATGGAGGCTGATGGCATACTCCCTGTCATTCAGGAGGGAAACCTAAGCTCAAGTGCCTTTTATGAAAGAAGTTGGTGAGTGCTTGTTTGTTAGCTGGGGGTTTTTTGGCTTGTGGGAAGTACTCTGGACAGTCTCCTGCTGTGGGAGAAGCCTTTTTTCTCTTGTATGAGCTGAGTGGTCCCAGCCAGGGAACAAAATATACCAGCTCCCCCTTGCAATGCCCTTCTCCAGAGTGTTTTAGGGCAGCAGGAAAACAAACAGTGACCAGAAACCTGCCTTCAGCCATGCTGCTCATTCATAACCCAAGCCTCAAGTGGGCTACCAGGGCCTGAGTATCTAGAGTAGTAAGTAGATGCCTCACTTTGTCCTCAGGCTGTAGCAGACAGCTGGGCAATCCTGACAAGCCCTCCAAACATGCTGGTGCACACAGGCCCTGGGAAGCTTGCACTTGTGAAATCACACGTGTGTAGGCTGTGAAGTATTCGGGGGTAATGGCACCGTTGCATACCAGAAGTTGCCTATTCTCTGTGACAGGCAGTGAGTGATCCCTGCGTGTCTGTGGCCCAAAGCCTTGGAGACCAGCAGGCAGGTGGCCTCTCCAGGTCGTGGCAGCACGGGCTTATGCCCAGCAGCTCAGGCAGCGGCACACAGCAATGTGGAGCGGTCAGCACTGGGCAGAAGGAAGAAAAAAAGCCAGGGGGTGGGGTGGATATGTGTGGAAGCAACATGACTACAGATACAAGGAACACTTCCCTCAGTTTTATTGAGCTGTTCCGGAAAAAGCATCTGATTTGCAGGACCTATTCTTAGAATCATAGAATCATAGAATCATTCAGGTTGGAAGAGACCCTTGGGATCATCGAGTCCAACCATCTACCCTACTCTACAAAGTCCTCCCCTACACCATATCCCTCAGTACCGTCTTCTCCTAAATGACTATAAAGGTTATTTCTTAGTTATGTTTTTATTGGTCTGTTCTCACATTTCCTTCATCTGGACAACAAGAGAAGGGAAAGGCATCAAAGCAGGCCTCCACCATTGTCCAGCTATCAGATGAGGGTATGTGTGTTCAGAGGGGCTTGGATCTTTAAGGTCAATACAATATGTGCTGGGAAGAATGGAAATTGCAGGGGGAAAGCTTCCACATTTCATGAAAGAAATGAATTGCTTGTTTGTTATGTATAGACTAGATGGGAGGTACAAGAATGGAAAGGTAGCAATTAGGAGTCTATTTGCATTTGAGACATGAAGATTCAATTTCCTAATGTCACACACAGCCTGTGTGATACGGGACAGGTCATTTAGTTCCCTACTGCCCAAGTTCACTGTTGGGATATGGCAATGGCATCTGCCATTATGTACATAAATATTCTACCACAAAGCACTGAGATATCACAGAAAGAAAGCAAGAAAACAGAGGTACCTAAAATGAAATATGACCATGTAATTCGTGTGAGAAACCCGCTGATGGTCTAGCTACTAGTTAAACAGGAGCTGTTTCTTGCTCACGATGCCTAGCAAATCAGACTGTTCTTGGCTGGTTCTTAGGTGTTACACTGTTAAATACTCATCCACTGAAATTCCTGTGATAAAAGTGAATGAGCTTAGATTTCTCTGCTTCTACTTCTGCTGCAAGGGCACAGTTCAGCATACACCAAGAAGTGCCCCTTACATGTGCAATGGAGAGCAAATGCTGTGCATGCACATGCACAGAGTTAAGGAATTCACCCTTGTTTATTGGTGAAACTGTTGCTTGAAGCTTGAACCATCCCACTTTTTTATTGTGGAGATAACTATGCTTTCACTTTTTTGAGAAAACAGTTCCATTGAGAGAGCTCTGATTTAGAGAGCTGATTTAGAGAGCTGCCACTACTGCTGGGTTTCTGCAAGCACATGCTGATTTAGGAGTTGGTTTTTCTTTAGAAGGCATGGTACAACCCATAGCTGGTTGGCCTCATCTTGCTTCTGTGACTCACCTTCTGCATTGGGGTTCTCAGTGATCTCGGCAGGAGCAGGAATGCCTGATGGCCAAGTCAGTAGGAAGTTGTCTCCTGGCCAACAGCAATTGCTCTATCACAGCAGTCCATGATATGGACACAGCTGGGGATTTACTGCAGCTCCATGCACCTTTCGAGGCTGCATGGTGCTCCCTCATGGTTTCCTAACCTGATGCAGTCATGGAGATGCAAGAATGTGTTGTGTTCCCTCAACTTGTGTCTCCTGCTCTCTCAACCTGTGTCCCCTGTACTTCCTTACTGTAGTGCTGCTACTTGTGATGCATGTGTGTTAAATCTCCTGCCCCTTTACTTTTGAAGTAGTGCATCATAGGACCATTCTGTCACATGAATGTGGATCCAATGAGATGATGCAGAGATCTGTCTTCACATCCAGAGTGGGAAGATGCATACTCACAACAACATTGTGCTGTTATCGTTGTACTCCCTTGTTTGAGTTCTGGGTGAGCAAGCCAAGACAGACCTGCAAAGTAGGAACTAGTGATGCTGCTAGATGGTCAGGGTAGAGAATTTTAAATCCCCGTTAGCATGCAGAGATCTGATAGGGAATCTTTAGGGAAGAGTAAGAAGATTAATTTCTCTGGTTCTTTTATCTTCACAACAGTCACTTGTAAAAGTTTTTTAATTCATATCTTGAAAGTTCTCATGTGTTAGCATAAAATAAAAAGGGGTTTGGTCTTTGCTCTACTACTACCAAGCAACAGTGAGTTTCACGAGTTAGTAAGTATGCACACCATGACATACGAGTGCAATTAGTACAACTACATTGAGGGCTTTTCCATTCGTCTATTTTAGGTCATTGAACAGCAGCATGTGCTCACACTTGAGGTACTAGAGGTAGTCCTGGTTTTGAAATGGCATAGATCAAATAGCATGTCCCCAGTGGCTTAGCAATAGAGAGGGACAGTATTCCAGTCTCAGATGTCACGGTATTTAAGGCTGCTTTCCTGTGTGCCTACAGGCAGAAATAGACCTCTGTGTCTGTCGTCTTCTCCATAGCTCTCCTCCCTTCCCTCTTTATAGCTATAATAGCTTCAATGGCGTTTGAATTCAAGCTTTCAATATCCCATGACCAAAACTCTGCAGATAGCATGGAGAATTGGTTTGCATGCCTGAGATGCCAGCTTTTGGAGAGCACGTTGGTGCATTGTGCTGAGTAAGGAAATGGACCAGACTAAAACGAACCTGGGAATATCAGCCGACTCTGGTGTTTTTGTGGAGGAAGAGAGCAGGGCTGGTGATAGGTCTGATTAGTTACCGTGCTGGGTTTTAAACTGGTTTGTGGATCAAGAATTTACTGGGAACTATATGTCCTGGGCTTTGTGCAAATCAAACTACAAGCTAGGCCAGCTTCAGGATTACTGGTGTGCTGAATAAATTGTGTTGCAGTAGCTGAAAGCGGGCACATAATTCTAAACGTTTGGCACCCAGTTGTTAGGAGCAGAAGCAATAAAACACAGCAGCAAGAAGGGGAAAGATTTTGGGATGGGATTGAATGACACCCACTTTGTGAGTTCTGGCTGCTGCATCCAGCCGTGTTCACGCACACGCACAGAAACGCACACGTTGACTCACAGCTGGTGAACATGTAGCCCTGCCTGGCAATTGAGGCAGTGTGCACGTGTTCCTTGTGTCTCTCCAGGTAGCTTTCCCAGCATTATTGCTTCTGCAGGCCCAGTGGGGTCCTCAGGGACTCCATTGCTGTATTCAGAATTCAGAATCTTCTAGGTTGGAAGGGACCTCAAAGATCATCTTGTCCAACCGTCAACCTAACTGACAAAAATAGACACCCACACAACAAACAAGAAGCATCATCACTAAACCATACCTCCCAGCACTACATCAACCTGTCTTTTGAACACCTCCAGGGATGGTGCCTCAACCACCTCCCTGGGCAGCCCATTCCAATGTCTGATGACCCTTTCAGTGAAAAACTTTTTCCTAATATCCAGCCTGAACCTCCCCTGGCGCAACTTGAGGCCATTTCCTCGTGTCCTGTCGCCTGTGACTTGAGAAAAGAGACCGACCCCCATCTCTCTACACCCTCCTTTCAGGTAGTTGTAGAGAGCAATAAGGTCTCCCCTCAGCCTCCTCTTCTCCAGGCTGAATAACCCCAGCTCCTTCAGCCTCTCCTCATAAGACTTGTGCTCCAGACCCCTCACCAGCTTCGTTGCCCTTCTCTGGACCCGCTCCAGCACCTCAATGTCTTTTTTGTGGTAAGGGGCCCAAAACTGGACACAGCCCTCGAGGTGAGGCCTCACCAGTGCCGAGTACAGGGGGACAATCACCTCTCGGGCCCTACTCACCACGCTGTTCCTGATACAGGCCAGGACGCTGTTGGCTTTCTTGGCCACCTGGGCACACTGCTGGCTCATGCACTTTGTGGTGGTAGAGGATCCTGGAGATCACGCTGGGTACCTCCTGGACAGATTAGCAAAGCTTTTTCCCACGGATTGCCTTGCTGCAGAACCAGTCTGTATCCATGACAGGTTTACTCTACTGTCAAACCCACAAGAGGCTTACGTGACCACTTAGACTATAAATCTGCCTCTCTAATACATTTAGTCCTCAGCTAGTCATTTCTCTCCTGTGATGTTTCTCATCTCTTTTCTTCACTTCTCTGCTTCGAAGTTGCCATTATTCCTGACTCCCCCTCCCCCTTCCACCCCCCCCATTTCCTTCCCTCTCCCTATTTTTCTCCTATGTCGACAGGGTTGCCTGAGCAGTTTGATCACCATGCTGGCATTCTGGTCCTACCATAGAGTGGACCTGTTGCCTTTCATTTCCTCCTTACCTCCCGCTTCATTTTGAGATGCTTGCGTAGGCTCAAAAGGGAACACCACGACTAGACAGAAGCATTTTAAACCTATTTATTATCCAGCTTTGCTACAGCCCTTTTCTCGTTTGCTTTTCAGGAATGAAATATGTGTCTATTTCTCTTTTCTACCAGCTTGTCATATTTTGCATCTTTCTGAGATCCTAGGAGTGAGGTGAAATGCCCTCATGCTGGCCTGCAGGGAGCAAACAAAGGAGGGCCAGATTAATGACTGGGGACCACAGAGGTGTTACGGAGAATTCTCTGCAGTTCAAGCACAGGAGATGCTGGCACCTTTATGTTGCTAACAATTTATAATCATTTTTTCCTAGAATCTGAAAAGTAGGCCATACCGATGGGTTTAGAGTCCTAGAGAAAATATTTCAGCCTTGTGTCCTATAAACTCTTTTGCTTCTTCCAAAGACTCTGGGGATATGCCAGTGGAGCTGATGTGGTTTGGAGGATGGAGGGGAGGTGACAGCCACATGCTCTCAATGACAGTGGAGCTGCTTTCATTGATACCAGAGCTCTGCTGGGGCTAAGTCAGCCTGAGCCCATCAAAGAATCCCTGTTACACCACGAACTCTCTCCTCAATGCAGTGCATTCCATAAAGCCACCACCTGTCCTAATGCAATGTGTGTTTTTAACAGCATCAGGATCCACAGTGAATTTGTAATTTTTAATGTAATCCCCTTGGCATGGCTTGCTAGTTGTTGTTGTTTTGCTTTCAGATAACATAGCGAAAGGAAATTTCCTCCATGTTCTCCTTTGCTGGCCCTGATTTGGATTCAACGTTCACACCATTTGGAAAGCAATGAGCGAGGGAGTCATTTTCCAGTTTCACTGCTTCTCTTTTTTTGTAAGAGGGGCAGGCGCTGGGGGATTGCCATACCTGGATCACTGCGTTCAGGAGTGAGTTACTGGTCTAATAACACAGTCTTTGGCATTGGCCAGAGGAAGCTATTTCAGTAAAGCAGAGAATGGCAGTCATTGTACACAGGGAAAGCAGTAAATTGCAGCATTGCTTGAAGAAAGAGCAGTGAGACCTCCAGACTGAACTGGCAGAGTAGCATTTGTAGGAGCTACAGTTTTTTAGCAGCAAGTCTCAGCTTTTGACTTAACGGGCCACAGGGCAGTTTTTACACAGAAGAAATTGAATCTGGGATCATGGACTTCGTGAGCATGTCCTTTCTGGGCTCCAAAGTCTTGCTTTGCAATTGTTAGTTTCTCTCTCAAGGAATATCCTGTATCTCTGTTCCTGTAACCTTTGGGAAGCAAAAATAAATTTCATGTATATTGCACAGGGAGTGGAAAAAAAAAAACAACCAAACAAACTTCTTCATATGACCCAAATGTCTTTCCCCACATCAAAATGTCTTGGCTGCAAATTCTAGTGGTTTTTTGTCATTCAAGCTGGGCAAAACTGTGCTACTGTCTTTCAGAATAAGGCTCTCATGTCAAGCCAGCTTGGCTTGATACATTGAGCAGATACACATGGCTTGAATTCTGCTTAAAGTCTTGTGTTTCTCCATAGCTGGCTCCAGCCTTTCAAAAGTCCATATCCAGAAGTGATTAGCAAGGGCTCTTAGGTAGAATTGAGACTGTTCAAATTTGGCATCCACTGCCTGAATTTTGGATCTCAAGACCACTGCAGGTACAGATCTAAATCTTGGCTATCCCTATATACCTGGCCAAAGTAACTGGGGAAGAGAAGGTCAGAGTGAGAGAAAGAGGCTCTTTCTGCTCCTACATTCTTCAAAAAGTTTGGGGAACCTTTTAAAAACAAAGAAATTCTAAAACATTGTTAACAGGGACAACTCTTTTTTTCTGACTGTCTGAAAAACACATAGTGCCTGGTGATCACTGTTGTAAATTCATTATATTCTACCTCTCAGATAGTCTTTTTCATTAGTAGATCCTAGGGCTCAGCTGCAAAGTAATGCCCACATCTGCAAAAATCTAAGCAGTCCATCTGTATTTGCAAGTTGGTATCTGCTGTTTCATCTCCGTTGCATAGCCTTGATATAGTTTCCATAGGTGGTTCCGTGCCAGACTGCTGCAGCTGTGTCCAGACATCCTGAGTTCATGTATTTATAAGCTTCTTTTGGCCTGCATAGGCTGTTTGCCTCATTTATTTTTCCTTCCCTTGCCCTGTTGGGTGTACTTTTTACTCTTTCCACAGAAGCTTGGTCTTACACTCTGGCTGCTGCAAGCCCTGGAGCCAGTCCTCACTGCCCCATAGCTTTTATAATAAAAAGCCCACCTTTTATCAGAGCTCTGGCTTTGTAAGCAGGGTGAGTTGTAGAGTCCTCTTCCTCGGGGACCCATGACACTTAAAGCAAAGTTATATACAAAGATACTGCAAAGATTCAGAAATCCCAGGACCTCTTTCCCTTTACTAGCACCGGTATGTGCGGGGCATTGCAAAATAATACCTGCCCCATCCCTTTCCCTCCTGCCATCCAAGGACACTGTGGTCCTGGGCCCATTGTAGTTGTGCAGCCTTTTTGTTTTCATCTTGCTCTCCAGCTTTCCTCTCCAAATGACCAAGGAAATACTCTTGCTTTTCTAACTGATTATTTCTGCAGTATGTCCCCACTGCTGCCTTAAGTCAGGTGGCCTGTTTCTTTCTTGCTTCCCACTTCCAGCCTTAGTTTTGAGGAGGAAATCTGGCTTGCCCTAGGCAGCAGCCAGTTGGTTTTCTTTTGTGCTCCATTTGAGAGGACACCATCAAAGTTTAACGGGCCTCTTCTGTTATCATTGTCACCTCCATGTGAATTTTTAGTTCAACTCAGACAGAAAATACAGAATAAACAACAGAACTGAAGAAGGTATCAGAGCCTCTCATTAAAACAAAGCTTGAAGTTTTCCACTAATACTCAGGTCCCCAGTATCAAAGAGAGTTCATGAGCTTCACACAGACAAATTACCCAAATGGTTGCTGCAACTGGCATGTGTGCACCTCATCATCCACAGCCGCATGTATTACTTGATCTGGAATGCAAATATTGGTTGGCAGTCCCAGACACAGGGGAGTGTGTGCACAGCGGGTGCAAATGCAAATAGCATCCCTTGGAGAAATGACCGTGAAGCTGCCTGTGGTCATGGAAACCACTTCTGTCTTCCCTCCCCTTCCAGCACGGTGGGACTGGAACAGTTTGTTCTCTCAGTAGCTCTCTGGTGCTCAGTCTGAGAGCTCCTGTGAAGCCAAACGTGGGTAGGCTCTGTGCCTCGCCATCCTTGCAGAGGCAGCCCACATACAGTTAACAGTCTTCCCCACACCCCACCGAAGCCCCTTCAAAGAGAAAATTAGATCAAAGTTTTATCAGTTCCCTGTGTTTGAGAGTAACACATGCCAGGATTAATAGTTCTCAATTTTTCAGAAATATTAAAATTTGCTCTCTATTGTCAGGACAATAAATCTTTTACCCTGCAAGTTCATCTTGCTCTGAGAACGACCGAGCGATTACTGACCCCAATTACACAATTAAATCTTTGAAATAATACTGTTTGATATTAAACAATTACATTTCTCATATGAAAATATCACCATTCTCTTGCCAGCTAAGAGGGTATTAATAATGCATCTACACAGATTCTATTGTGTGTTAATAATGAATGTCTACAAAACCTTATAGGATGTTAATACTGCATGTACCCGCAAAGCTCTATAGGATGCTAATATACACCCACAAGGCCCTAGGAAATGCAAATAGTGAATCCAGAGCAAGGAAATGGTATTTCCTTCCATTCTAGTCTCCAATATTGCATTCTGCTCCAGGCAGAACATCATAAGAAAACTTGAAGAAAGTTCATATTTGAGCAGCAGGAGTGGCAGATGCTCAGGAGACTGATTTGAGGGACAAGGGAAACAGCTGTGTTTGACTTGAGGTCCAAGACACATGAGTGGTAACCATCAGAAGCTCTGTTTGACATCCATTATAACTGGTGGATTTTTGCACTGACCTCAGTGGGGTTTGATTTGGAGAGCGTAAGGATTTAGAGGGTCTAATCAGAGATCATAATGCAAACATGGAAGGGGTTGGTATGCTGAGCTAGAAAGTGGTATGAAACCCTCAATGTACCTGCAGAACACAAGTACGCCAGGCTGTTTCTCTCCCTGGATGTAATAATTAAAAGCAACAAAATTTTCACTGAGGAAGATGGGAACTGTCTGGAAGAAGGTAGATACTGAGGTCTGCAGTATGTGAAGTAAGTCCTGAAAAGATGAAGTAGGAGTCTCATTGCTGGCAATAGTTAATAGTTAAATAATTAACCAGTGTTAACTAGGGTGTAAGAAATACACTGGGCCTGACTCCACCAGTGCTGGAATAGATGACAAAAATGGTTACATCTGCCTGTGCTGTCCCTCGTTATGTCATGACTGTGTATGCTTAGAAATCCTATTAAGAGTGAATGATGGGTAACAGGCATCCACAGAACTTTCACAGTAATATTTACCTTCCAGTTGCTCTGGGATACTGAAATGCGTGACTCTTCATCTCTGAACTTGATATAAAAATAAGCAACTCTACAGCATGTTGTTGGATGACAACAATGTGTCTCTACAATTCTCTGCCAGAAGCTAATAATTCAAACCTACAAAGTGGAGGTTACTTGGTAATTATGGAAAGATGTCCTTTACTCTTCACACTGGTTCTTGAGCACTACAAGCAGGGAAGCTTCTCTCTTTAGTGCCAAACAATGTTTTCAGTTGCATTGAAGGAAAGATCCCGTACAAATTTGACCTAGTCTTACAGAGCAGGCAAGCTCCTCCTGTTGCCACAGACTGGGGTTCGTTCATGTGAATGAGCCTGGCTGTGTGGCACTTTCTGTACCTCAAGTTTTTGATGGCAGCATACACTGCAGCAAGCATTGACTTGCTTGGCAGGGCATTTGTAGTTGGATGGTGCTTACCCCAGTGCCCTGTGCTCCACGAGGCTTCTGAAACAGCCTGGCAAAGGCGGCACACAAAGGCGATGTATTCAGCCTGCAGCGCTGTTTGCATGAGAGAGTGACTTTGGGAGAACATAACCCCTGACCAGGAGAGTTGGAAAAGCAAAACAAACAAGAAAAGAAGCCCTAAACAAACCTTCAGACGGGTCCCCTAGGAATAGACTGGGACACTGTATAACAAAAGAACTATTTGCTTCAACTATAAAACACTCCTTTTGTGGTCTCTTCTGTGTGTATTGTAGTGAATATATTGACTGGCAGGAATGTTCATGGGAACGGTGAATTTTATGTAAATATTAGAGACTATTTGCAAGAAGCAAAATTTGAACTCATAAAAAGTAGTATTCTCTATGGAAGCCTGATCCTAAAGGTTACTCAGAAAAAAGAAACATTCAACGGGATTTACTGCATATATTTAACAAAAGTATATCTAACCCAGCTCCGATTTTGAATATCGACTATCTGGGGACAGTTTGTGGACAAATAATACGCTGAGAATTATTTACCGAGACAAGTCAGCAAATAATTGCAAATGACAAATAAATTTGAGAAAATTACAAACTGCTTGTGGACAATTCATGAACAGAAGCAAGGCAAAATTAATCAGATAAATTATTCACAATGAATGAATCTCTCAGCTCTAATTAAAACTCTGTAGGGTATTAATAATACATGCCCAGAGAACCACAAACAGAATCTTATAACCAAAAGGATCCATCTGTGTCTGCATCACAGACCTTCCCATCCTGTAACAGGGTGTTGCTGTTACCAACGTTTCTCAGTATCTTTTTGTGTCTGAATGTTGATTCTGGTTGCAGCTGATAAAAACCCTCTTCACACACTCTGTGTGTGTGGTTGGTGCGGTGGTTTCTCCACTGATGCTTGTGGTGCATGGGGATCATTCCTTCTCTGTTTTCTTTGTGGCAGTTTTTCCAGCCCTGTGGGAATTCCTGGGGAATATGCAAAGTACTAGTGGCTTATCTGAAGTTGTTAAGGCTCTTCTTTCATGAGCATCGCAAATTATTTTTTTTCCTAAGATAGAGGTTGGAGCAAAGACCTAAGGGTTTAATCCTGAAAATGCTCAGGAGTGGAAACCACGCTGGCTCCCCCAGCCTGGGGCTCCCCACACCAGCTCTGCCAGTGCCCCCACTCCTGCCCCACTGTCCCTTGTACTGCAGTTTGGGTTTCCCTGCACACAGGTGTGCCATGGTCTGGTGTATGCTGCCTGCTTAGAGGAAGCCTTATCCTAAGTGGGAGCATTTTGAGGGTCTCAATCACTGTGTGTCGCACGAGTCCCTGCCAGGCACAGCCAGCAGAAGCTGATGGCAGTAGGCTGGGCTGTGAGCTGGGCGCCCGATCATCAGTTGTGCTGCAGGTTTAAAAATTCCAGCAAAAGAAGGAAATTGGCTCTTTCCCCCTCCCCCACCCTGTATAATTTAGCTCTGCTTTTAATATAACTGTGTCTTCGTACTCTGAGGAACTCCCCAAACCCATTCCCCCCACTCTGACTCCCTGCCTGACAGACAAGACCTAGTCAATCAGAAAATTGTTTAATACTTTTCCTTTTATTCCCAAGAGATCTCCCGGCCTTCTGTGTTCCCATTCATCAGCCCCTTTTCTACCAGCCACCCCCATCCCTGATGCGTCTTTTATCTGCTTAAAACCAATCACTCTTCCCCTCTTCTTTTTTCACTTCACAAAAGGAATCAGAATTTAATAAGAGCAAGCTGCAAAATATCAGCATTAATCCCCTTGTCCTCATGGGGCTGGCGCCATAAGTCCCTGGGTGCCCTTATCAGCACCAAACTGTATTTCACCAGCTAGAACCCTTCTGATAGCATAAATACCTGCCATGCAGGTGTCTCCAGCTGGCAAGATAACACATTATCAATCATACATCCCCAATTTATGCAAAAAGCCCATCTTCCTTCTGTTTATTTCATCCCGTGGTGGATGGAGAGCTGGGGATGGGAGGGGCTGAAAAATTAAATCTTTTCTGTTCCCATACACTTGAAGAGCCAAATGACACATCTCCTACCTATAAGAAGCAAAGGCCTTTCTCTCCTGTAACTCACTTATTAGCAGTTGTGCAATGGTGGTGTTGCAGAAAAATAGGTAGGGACTAATTGGCTGTGGAATCCCATTAAGCTTTGTCATAGTGCACAGTCTGAGAGTGGGCACTGCAGAAACACCTCTATCCAAATTACCTGCTGGAGGGAATGGTGGAGGGATGCTTCCACCTGTGTGGAAGGCAAAAGATTCTCAGAGCACATCCTGGTCAGTTTAGCTGCCTGTGGCACTCATAGAGGAGGGCAGGGAAGTAGCCTTGTCTCTGGGAACTGTACGGCTGACCCAGACCTAAATCCTCCTGTGCAAGTTGTTCAGCCTGGAGAAGAGAAGGCTCCGGGGAGACCTAATAGCGGCCTTCCAGTACCTGAAGGGAGCCTACAGGAAGGCTGGGGAGAACCTGTTTAGAAAGGCCTGCAGTGACAGGACGAGGGGCAATGGCTTCAAGCTGGAGGGGAACAGATTTAGACTGGAGATGAGGAGAGGGTTCTTCACTGTGAGGGTGGTGGAGCACTGGAACAGGTTGCCCAGGGAGGTGGTTGAGGCCCCATCCCTGGAGATATTCAAGGAGAGGCTCGATGTGGCCCTGGGCAACCTGGTCTAGTTGGGGGTGTCCCTGCTGACTGCGGGGAGGTCGGACTAGATGACCTTTGGAGGTCCCTTCCGGCCTGGGCAATTCTATGATTCTATGATTCTATGAAGTAGTCGAGGGACACTTTCCAAGAGGAGCTATGGATTGGAGTGGGGAGAGACACTTGGCTTTGGCAGTGGCAAGCTTTCATCTCAGGGTGATGGTAGCAGGGTAAGCCACAACCTGAGGAGCGTGTTGGTGTCCTTTGAGGAGGCAGCAGCCCTCAGGTGGATGTTGCCTGCTGAGGCTTACTGGGACTGCAGGCCGAGGAGGATCTGCCTCAGTTCACAACACTTTTAGTTGTGTCCTCTGACACAGTTATCACCATGAACAGGGGAGGAATAGTATGGGTTGTGCGTGAAATAGCGTTCTTTACTTCATCCTACAGGGTGAAGAAGGACTGGGACTCATCTTAAGTGAAGGGGGTGCAGCAGGGACATAGAGGTGCATGTTGGATCACAGGTTTTCTACAGCTTTAGTTAAATTATCTGAACTCCGTAAGGTTAAACTGGTGCAGCATCCAGGTCTGTAACAGGTATTGGTATCAAGAGGCTTTTAACCAGCGTAGTTTGTTCTCTTCAGTTTAGGGAATTAAGCTTTAATGGTAAAAGGACCCAATACAGGTCCAACAGTTGTTTTGATTGAAATGTCTGTTAAGATTTCACAGACTCAAATAGTCAGACCTGTACAAAGTGTAGAGTTGACCAGCTTGACCTACACTCTGAAGTCTGATCTCAGTGGTAGCTGTCATATACAGAAGACCAGTTTAAAAGTCGAAACCCTGCTAAAAAAAAAAAAAAAAAAAAAAAAAAAAAAAAAAGAGGGGAATTTTATAAG